>NC_135347.1:39897797-40209162 GCF_023851605.1 Tamandua tetradactyla | reverse complement strand
CTGCCATGGAAGACAGTTTGGTGGTTCCTCGGAAAACTAACTATAGAATTACCATGTGGCCCGGCAATCCCTCTACTAGGTATATAACCAGAAGAATTAAAACCAGGAACTCAAATAGATATTTGCAAACTAATGTGCATAGCAACATTAGTCACAATTGCCAAAAGCTGGAAGCAGCTCAAGTATTACTGATGAATGGAAAAATAAAATGTGGTATATACATACAGTGGAATATCATTCAACCAATAAAAGGAATGAAATACTAACACATTAACATTAGAGGAAGCTGGATGAAGAGTGTATTAGATCTCTGAACTATTTTTGCAACTTTTCTGTGAGTCAAATATATATTTTATAAGGTTTTAAAGAGTGAATAAAATCTTGTTAGATTTTAGAGACCTCAGCAGTCTTTGAATTTGCTTATTAAAAGTCTAAATTTATAGACTTTATACCCAAGGTACAGATGTGAACATGGATGAACTTTGAAGGCAATATGTTGAGTGAAACAAGCCAGACACAAAAAGACAAATAATATGTGATATCACTCATATGAAATAATTAGAATAAGCAAACTCATAGAGTCAGAATCTAGGATACAGGTTACCAGGGGTTAGGGTGGGGATAGGGAACGGGAAGTAAAGGCATAAAATGTACAGAATTCCTATTTGGAACAATGGAAATGTTTTGGCAATGTATGATGGAAATGTTTTGGTGATGTATGATGGAAATGGTAGCACAAATTGTGAATATAAATAACGGCAATGAAAAACATATCTGAATGTGATTTAAAGGAAGATATTAGGCTGTATGCTAACAATAAAAACTTTAAAAATTTCATGGTGCTGCCCTACACAAATAGTGACCCCTAAGTTAAACTACGGACTATATTTAATAGTGCAATTATTAAAGTGTGCTTTCATCATTTGTAACAAATTTTCCATATCAAAGCAAGGCAATAATAATAGGGGCAGTATATGGGAATCTGGCATTTTATTCATGATTGTTCTGTAAACCCAGAGCTTCTTTAATAAAAGAAAAAAAAAGATATTTACACCAGAATGCATTTCTATAGGTACATGGATCTTTCTATCAGAATTCCCTAGAGCCCAAAATAATCACAATTACTCCAAAATAAATTAGATCATTTCATTTTTAGGTTTTAGGTTGTGATTGCAAAACATGAAAAACATTAAGTTCACAGCCAACACTCGAGTAGCTACAGGATTCACAGCATAATTCTGACCCTCTAGTTTATTTTATCAAAGTCCATTTTGTTTTTAATATCCATTAAGTTTAGCATACACTTGAAAGAGGAAAAGAAAAGTAGTACAAATTAAATGACAAGATTTGAACAGTGAATAAAAAAGTATTTGCAAAGTCCCCTTGGGGGAATGATGAAAAAGAGGGAAAATTGAACTTCCCCATTTGGAGAAGGCCTCATATTTTCGCAAGCAATGAGGACAACAAAATCAATAGGCCGAACCCTCAATCTTGGGGTTTGTTTATATGAAACTTATCCCTGCAAAGGATAGGCTTAGCCTATTTAAAATTAAGCCTAAGAGACACCCCCAGAGAACCTCTTTTGCTGTTCAGATATGGCCTTTCTCTCAGCCAACATGGCAAGCAAGCTCACTGCCCTCCCCCTCTCTAAGACATGACTCCCAGGGGTGTAAACCTCCCCGGCAATGTGGGACAGAAATCCTAGAATGAGCTGGGGCTCAGAATCAAGGGATTGAGAAAACCTTCTCGAATGAAAGGGGGAAGAGAGAAATAAGACAAAATAAAGTGTCAGTGGCTGAGAGATTTCAAATAGAGACAAGAGGTGATCCTGGAGGTTATTCTTACCCATTATATAGACAACCCCTTTTTAGTTTAAGGTGTCTTATAGAAGCTAGAGGCAAGTACCTGAAACTGTAGAGCTGTGTTCCAGTAGCCATGTTTCTTGAAGATGACTATATAATGATATAGCTTTTGCAAAGTGACTGTGTGATTGTGAAAACCTTGTTCTGATGCTTCTTTTATCTATGGTATGGACAAATGAGTAAAACATGTGATTAAAAATAAATAGATAATAGGGGGAACAAATGTTAAAATAAATTGGGTAGAGGGAAATACTAGTGATCAATGAGAGGATGGGATAAGGGGTATGGTATGTGTGAGTTTTTTCTTTTTATTTCTTTTTCTGGAGTGTTGTAAATGTCTAAGAAATGATCATGGTGATGAATATACAACTATATGATATTGTGAGTCACTGAATGCACACCAAGTATGGAATGTCCATATGTTAAGTATGTTCGTGTTGTATGTTGATTGGTTTTATTAATAAAATTTTTTTCAATTTACTTAAAAAATTTGATGTAGTTTTACTTGTGTTGAAATATACATAACATAGAATCATTGTAACCATTTTAAGTGAATAGTCTTTGACTTTAAGTCCATTGACAATAATGTGCAACCTTATCACTATTTCCAGACTTTAATAAAATTTTTTTAAAAAAGATAAGACATTTCTGTACACATAAAGATGGCAATACTTTCTATTACTGGTAAAGAAAGAGTCAGTTTAAGTAGCAATCACTTAGTATGTCCCTTTTTTCTCAGTATTACTTTTTCAAGTATTTTCTCATTTTCTATTCTGAATAATTCAACAAGGAATTGTAGTTAAAGCCATTGCTTTGGACCATATCACAAGGTAAAAAGAAAGGGGAAAAAAATCAAAGGCACTTTAATCTTACCTAAGCAGGTTAAGTAAAAATGGGATGTCAAGTAAATAAGAGACCACCAAACCCACCATTAGAATTGCACTTGCTTTGATATTGTTATTTCAATATTTTCAAATAAAAATAAATTGACTCTCATTTAAATACAGACTGACAGCACCATAAAGATCAAAGAACAAATGTTTCTTGAGCCTTTATCATATGCCAATATATTTAGTATTGAGTAGGATACAAAAATGCAGAAACTGAAGCCCTGTTTTTGAAAAGCTCATGATCTGTTTGGAAAATTCAGGCAGAAAAACAATAAGAGATCAGCACCAATCAGTTAATCATTAGTGCTATAGAAGTTGAGATAGTGAAAGATCATTGTAAGAGGAAACAGTCAGAGAAGGACTTGAGAAGAGAGTGATGCTTTAGCCAGGCATTAAAGGATGAAAAGCATTTTACTAGTAGAGTGGTAGAAAGAGTAGACATCGCATACATGAACCGTAGCAGGAGAAAATATAAAAATGGACAAAACAGCATGGCAGGAAGGCCACACAGATGGTTCCAACCAGGGATCAGCGATGGTCAGAATGTGTATTGTAAGTTTATTGATCCCTTACAAGTGTAAATATCACCTTTCTTTGACTAAATTTCTGCACCTGTCTGTTAAAGTTTTCCAGTGAATACTAGACATACATTTTAGTACATTGGCAAGTGCATATATATATATATATATTTTTAAATGCAGTGTATTATTAATGAGTATATTTAGTTACAGCTCTTATGGTCAGACCTAAAAGAATCCTCTGCAGCTAAATCTATAAAAGGAGATACTCTTTTAAGGATAAAGTAAGAGTTTCATGGAAATCAAAGTCAAGCAACCAAAAAATATATGGGCCTGTGGCCAAACCACTTTTCAATAGAATTCGATATGAACACGACCCATCCTAGACCTCATCTATCAATATTTGTTGGCCACAAAATAACACTGATCTTGTATAAAATCTGGATTTTCACTCTAGTTTCATCATCTAACAACTGTGGGCAGGTTTCTTAGCCAAACAATTTAATTTTCTTCATAAGACGGGTAATAATATCAACCCTTCCTATCTAGAAGGGTAAGTAATGTGGGTGAAAGTGCTTTTTGTAAACCATGCAATACCCTACAAGCTTATAGTGGTAAGTTAGTATCGCCAAATATGCTTAGTTCCACACTAAGCACCTTGTGTGAAACTAAACAATGGTCTCTGATGTACACCGACCGATCTGATAAATAAGGCTATTTGTTTCTGACTATTAACCATAGCTATCAGGTTTACCCCCTCCACGTGTTACTAACATGTTAAGATTCATAGGATCCACTGATAAAACAACACTGTTGTTTTTGTGCCACTCACTGTTTCTTTATAATTGGATCAAAAGAGGAAGTGCTCTGCGTCTAGATAAAACCTTAGCAAACCTCTGAACACTTCTAGTCCAATGGAGAGTAGCAAGCCCAGTTTGTGTCTCACCATTTAGATTTTTCAAATGGAAGTCATAGCAGAACTTTCATTTCTCCCCACCTTCAGAGGTCACATCTAGTGTGAAGCAACTACACACCCAATAACAGCTTTCTCTCTTTTTTAAAAAACAAAAAACAACCCTTTCCACATGTTTTCATTTCTCCCTCCCCTGACTGTTAAGTACCCATGATATATGAAGGTTTTAAGTGATATTTAGCCTGTTCTAAGCCACATTGTTTTACAAGTTCCATAAGGTTTTCTGTCTTCTGAACTTATTTTGATATCAGATACCTTAGAGTCTAGACCAAAACTTCCACTTAAAACCTGGTCTATGTACTATTTTTTTCCAGAAATTTTTTATTGATTTATTATCTATTCACATACCATGTATTCATACACAGTGTACAATCAGTGGTTCACAGCATCGTCATATAGCTGTGCATTTGTTATCACAATTTTTCTTGTGTGTGAAAAATAACATGTGTACACAAATGCAATAAATTTCAAAGCAAATCTGGTCGATGTACTTTTTTTTTCTAAGTATTTTGTTGTTATTGTTATTTATTTATTATTTATGTTTTGCATGGGCAGACACCGGGAAACGAACCCATGTTTCCAGCATGGCAGGTGAGAAAGCTGCCTGCTGAGCCACCATGGCCCGCCCTAGTCCATGTGCTTTTTTTTTGCTTTCTTCATCACGTTTATTTCCTTTATGATCATTATAATTCGATGTACTTTTAAAAAATGATTTATAAAATGAAAAAAAAATTCACAGCTTATTTACATCAGCAGTATTTAGGCAACACTAATAAAGGATTATTTTACTTCAGGAATTTTGCCTGCTGCTCCTCAGGCTTACTTAGTAAGCCATCCCCAGCTGGACAGAAGTGACTGAGTTGTAACCTCGTTATTCAATAACCCAGGCTTGGTGGTATATTCACATTACAGTCTATCTAGTACATTCTCTTTTTCCATAAAAAAATAAAATAAAAATAATGCTAGACCACTGCTCTGAATTGATTGCTAACTACTATATCGAAGTATATTTTAAAGAGTGATATGATTTAGAGCCCTTATAATAACTAGACTATTAAACCTGTTTCACTTACCTTACAGTTAACATTAGATACCTCTGGTCTAATCTCCATAAGCCTTAATAGAAAATAATTAAATTATCCTCAACTTGTGACCTATTTGAAAGCATAAGGTGACAATGCAATCCTTCTCACCAAACTGTGAGATTAGTTGGTGGCTCATCAGTGAAGAATGTAGGAGGTAAATTAAATTGGGGGGGATTTTTTTCTGTTTTGATGTTCATAAGGTAGTTGATTTGGCACAATAAATAAAGGAAATAGTGACATAATATATTCAAAATTAATATTAATGTGTACTGTAATTATTTCCATTTATTCCAAGATGACTTTTTGAGGTGATGATGATGATATATATCATTGAAATGGCAGTAAAGGGTAGAAAATGGATTTTTCTAGAAAGTGGAATGCTTAGGATTTTCAAGTTTTTGCAAACTCATATATTTCCAAATATTCAGTGATTCCTGGGTGTGATTCTCAAAATTTATAGGTTCGCTTATGGATTTGTCAGACCTAATATTCTATTTAAATGCATTGTTTGATGATGTATAACATTTCTTCCATTTTTTTTTTTGAGGAGATTATGAAGTCTAGACTGGCTGGAATTTTCACCCTTAAAATCAAAGCAAATTACTCCAGCACTTTTAAAAGTTTGAATTATGTACTTTCCTTATGGTGGTCTCCTTGGAACTAGGGAGCCCATTTGGAATAGATAAAGTTGAATAATTACACAAATAACACTTAAATGGTCACACATGGAAAATTGCTGATACATACTCAGAATCATAAATTCTGTTAATTAGGGTAATTACTGAATAGCTGGTTTAGGCAAATACTGGAATTTAAGGGATGACTATAATCATATGAAATGGTTTCAATAAGATAGAAAAAAAAAGTCAGCCTCAGCCAAATTCTAAGTCAATCACTGGTGTTTGATTATTTTTGAAAGGAGGCTGCTTTAGATAAAAGAAATAACTGGGTGTTTGGGAATAATAATACAATATATGAGGTCTAGGAACACCTCATAAAAATCTACAGCCTCGTCAGATATCCAAATATAGTTTTTCCACTGACATGAGTCATGTACTGGTCTGCCAGGGAGAATTCCAGATTCCCCCACAGATCCTGCCGATAATGGAATAGAAAAGTAATTAACCATAACCTATTTGGGTAGATACTGTGACAATGAGGCTCTTTAAGTTTTAGAGATAAAAGGATAGGATATTTTTCCTGGTTGGGTAACTATTCCTTGGGTGGTATTGTGCCATTTCAGAATTAGCATTAAGTTTTTAGAGCAATAGCATGTTTCTTTTGTTGTTGTTGTTGTTTTTATTCATTATGCTGGATATAGTCTAAAAATATCAAGTTCAAGGACTGGACTTACGGTATGGTGGGAAGAGCTCAGGATTTAGAGTAAAAAAACTTGGGTCCACAGAACCCTGGTTCTGCTATCAGCTACATGACCTAAAGTGAGACACTTGATCTTTTTTAAGTTTCCTAACCTGTAAATGGGGACAATAAAATGTAACTTGCTCTGGTGTTACAGAGTTACATGAAAACTGCCTACAAGGACTTGAGTAAATGTTAGCCACCCAAATTACTTAGGATCATACTAATGTCATTAGATCAGGTTGGTGGATAGGGACGCACGACAGCTTTTAAAGTGGACTGTAGGGACACTTGGTGAGGCCAAATAAGCCAGAAACAAAGGAGCAATTATTGTATGGTCTCTTTTAGAAAATGCTTATAAGAAAACACGGGCCTAGATTGTAAGCTCTTATAGCAGTCGCATTTAGAGTGGTAATTATTATTTCTGGATTTTGAGAGGCTGTTTTATATATATTTAACCTGGTATTTAGAGATAAGAACGAAGCTGATCAGTTTGGGATTGAGGTAATTCAGAGCACAGGGGTAAGGAAGACATTGTCTATATTTTAGAACCTCACCTAATCTTTGAGACCAAAGAAAGAAAGGTTTACTTTGTCTGGAATCAAAAATTTTGGTAGCACATAATGTAACTCAACCTGTCTGCATAGCTCATTTAAACAATCCAAACACAAGGAGCCCAGAATAAGAATGAGAGCCTTTAATCCTGTATAGTTTAATGTAATACCTGGAGACATCCTAGAATATATTAAGCAGATAATCAAAAAGTATTGGCAAAGTCCCTCAAGGAATGAAAAAATATGAAACTATTAAACTTACCACCGGGGAAACCCCTGATACTGTGTCAAATATTAGGAATACCTAAATCAATAAGCCAGGCCCTTGATCTTAAGGCTTGCTCTTGTGAAGCTATGTACGTAGTAGAAAAATTTAGCCTTCTTATAGGCATGCCTAAGAGTTACTTCTGGGGGACCTCTTTTGTTGCTCAGATGTGGCCTCTCTCTCTCCAAGTCCAACTCTGCAAGTGAAATCATTGCCCTCCCCACTATGTGGGACATGCCATCCAAGGGTGAAAGTCTCCCTGGTGGTGTGGGAGATGAATCTGGCACCATGGGGTCAACAATGCCTTCCTGACCAAAACAAGGAGAAGAAGGTGTAACAAATAAGTTATCAACGGCTAAGAGAGTTCAAATAGAGTTGAGACGCTACTCTGGAGGTCACTCTTACACAAGCTTCAGTTAGATATTTCTACCTATCATAACTTCCCAAATCCCAACCAAAGCCATCCCAGCCAATCCTAAAGAACACCTATGACAATATGTAAGATTCTACAAAAGGTTCCATGCACTAGGGTAACTTTCCAGAAACCTACAGCCTCTAGATGGGTCCCTGGACCAGATAAGTCCTGAAATGTAGAGGAGCCAGGCTCTCCAGAACATCAGCTGATCCCATCTCCCTACTCCATATTATTGACAGCTCCTTCCAACATGAAAAAGTTGGAATGGGCATAGCTCAATTACCCCTGAAGAGTGGGAGAAGAATCAAAAGTGATGTTGGAGTTATACAGAGAAGGTAGGATTTAACAAATGAGTATGATTGCTGAATCATTATATTGGTATTTCTTTTAATCTCTAGTATCTTAGAGTAGATAGAAGTAAAAATCTAAAATTGTGGAATTATAACCCATACCAAACTCTGAAATCTGTTCTACAATTAATTGTTTCACTGTGCTTTGAAATTTATTGCTTTTTTGTATATATGTTATCTTTCACAAAAAAGAAAAAAAGTCAATTGTAACAATAAAAAATATTTATTCCTTCTAGCCTTCAATGTTTTTAGTAGCTAGAAGGAAAAATTTGAGATTACTGTGTGGTAGCCCATGAAAAACTCTGGTATCTGTCCTGTAACTACTAAGAGTGCTTTGAAAACTATTGCTTTTTTATTTCTTTGCTTTGTATAAATGTTATATTATACAATTTAAAAAGTTAAAAATAAATAAATAAATAAAGTGGACTTTATGGAGCTCCTATAGAGGCTAGTGTCTCAAAGAGCCCTGGGGTCTGGAGTAGCTTACCAGAAAGTTGTGCAACATTTGTTTTATTTTAATAGCATGTTCATAAGAACATGGAGTATTAATTTGCTGTATTTTTCATTTTTTCTGGTAGATATCAAAGGTCTACTTCACTGATTTGGTCATAAAAAATTTCAATTTTGCCTCTTAATATGGGACTTTATACCTCTCTGACCATATAACATAAAATTGACAATTCTCACCTCTTCAGAGTGACCTTATCTACTTTATTTTCTATTATGACATTATCACATCAGATACAGTATATATTTATGTGTATTTGGCATATTTTCTGTCTCTCAAATGTTTGTGTTAGATTCCAGCAGTGCTTTAAGAGGATGTTGCACTTTTTCTGAATGTCTTTCTAATAATTTAGCTTCAGGACAAAAAAGGATTGAAAATAATTTCAAAAAGAACAGAATCTAAGAGAGTGTAAGCTCCAGGAGGACAAGAGCTTTTTTTTTCTTTTGTCATTATTGTTCACTGATGCTCAGTAAAAATTCATTGACTGAAAGAATGAATCATGGAGGTAATGATGCTTGTTTTATGGATTTCTCATGAATATTTAGTTAAATATATATCCAAAAGTAGGTAATGCAATATCTGGCATGGGGTATGGAATCCAAAAACTTTGAGAGAGCCATTTGGTATCCAGAAATGGACAAACTGACTTTCTAATAATGAACTTCAAACCATGAACTGGAGGATTCTGATTAAATGTGTATTTTAAAAATATTCTGCTTTTGAAAATGAAACTCAGTATCCTTGTTTTTATAAGTGAATTTTTTTTACAACAGTGAGAATCTCATTATGATGTTGTAATCATTTGGTCTGATGTTTGGTTTATAAAAACTTCTTTCATATCAAAGATGGAAAGATATTCTAAATGCTTTACCTAACCATATATGAGAAGTACTAGTGATTTATGTGACCTGTATCTTGGCACTGTCTTGATAATGATTGCACCCAACCATAGAACGTTTCTTTCTTTTTCTTCCGTCCCTCCTTCCCTCCTTCCTTCCTTCCTTCCTTCCTTCCTTCCTTCCTTTCTCTCTCTCTCTCTCTCTCTCTCTCTCTCTCTCTCTCTCTCTCTTTACTCTCAAGGAAGGGCAGATACAGTGTTCCACTTGGAACTCTAAGCAAATATTAATATTTTCCTTGTGTCTGGGGTACATCTGATTTTAGCTTGCATGATAATCTGCAAGTCTATATATATATTTTTAACTTTCCTCCTAAAAAAGATCCATTTTAGAATCTAAATTTCAAAAATTGCATTGTAATAGCATTTATTAAATGGATTATAGTGCTGTGTGCTCTGTTTTTGTTAATAGCACTAATAAAAAGGAGATTTTGTTACAGGGATACCTGCGTGCTGATGGCCATACTGCTGTTGGGCTAGCAGGAGAATCTATGTGGTGTCATCCAGAAAGCTTCTTCACTATCTTATGTCTGGTTAAAGATGTGTATGTCATATTACAGCTATAATTTATTTGAAATTTTTATTTATTATTAAAGTATGGCTTTAAGTTGAAAGACTTGGGGTAGGGGAGAACCCATTAAAGGCCTCTTTTGCCCCATGGAAATACTGATTCTTCGATATTGTTACTTTTATGCAATATTAGTGCTTTCTTAAGTTGTTAGGTTTTGGTTAGTCACAGGCTAATAAAGGAAAGGGGAATTTTTCAGAAGGTGGTGAACTTTTTCACCCGTTTGCACTTCCCAAGCCTCACTCTCCTCTACTCAGCTTTGGTAGTATGGGTCAAGCCTTATCATTTTCATTGGATTGAAAGTTCCTGAGAAGAGAACACTCATTCAGTAACTGCTTCCTTCCTGATGTAGCTGTGATTTCTGGGTTGTCTGAGGTTCTTTTGAAATTCTTATATGGTAGCTGTATTGGTTTTTCCTCTATAATTATCCCCATGTGAACTGTATTGGGGGGGGTTTTAAAACATGTCTCTCTTACTCTCTAGACCCTGCTCCTAAAATTAATAAAATACACAGTCTTTGTAACTTTGGGCCAGTTGAGCCTGTATTTTAACTTTTTGTCATCATTAATTCTGTACCACCCCCATCTCAACCCCATGCATCCAAGGCACATACACAAATCTTTGGCCTTGAATGTTTTATAGCCCCAGAGAAACAAAGATTAATCATAATTATGCAGTCTTCCTGAAAATCTCAAACCTTGTTTCCCTTTTTAACAGCACAGATGATTCCTGGGCCAACAGGAAACAAAGCTGAGAAATTTTTCAGCATTGTCCTTTCTTTGCCATTGTCTGGGAAAGGGGATGCAGCTCTCCAAAGACTGTGCAAATCATTTTTACATCAGGTCTTTTAAGATACAGATGTCACCCTCGATTCTCATATCATTTCTTTCTTAGCATATTTCTTCAGAATTCTAAATACAGTAAGTAGCTTTGAAAACTGGAGCTAAGCCATAGTAGTAGAGACCACTGTGTGCCCCTACTTTCCAAAACAGCAGCCAGGGAAATACACCCCTGAAGAGTTAAGTAATCTATATCCCAACATGAAAATTTAATTGCCACCTCATCTTTCTATGCTCGCAAAACCAGGATTTAGTGTAGGTATTTTGGGTTACCTGGCAGAACCAAATGGAGATTAAACGTGCATTTTAAAAAAAAATTGTGTCTTTCTTGCTTTCAAATGACTCAACATTGATCCAGAACGTTCACAATTAAGTCACTGCTGTGAGTGCTGTGAAGAAAATGCATGCTTTTCTAATAAATGGTATGAGACCCTGGTTTAGCAGTTGCAGGATTCTGCAGACACACAGAACCAGCAGGATACATATATAGATAGATAGAGTATAGGCACACAGACACACAGACAGACAGATGCAGATATAGACATAGATATATTAGGAAATATATTATAAGGAATTGGCTGACATGATCGTGAGGGTCATGGGAGTTTGACAAGTCCAACCTCTGTAGGACAGGCTGCAAGCTGGACTCTTCGGTAAAGATGATGTTGAATTCCTGAGTTCTCTGAATTCCCCAGGGGAAGCAGGCAGGCTGGATATCCTCTTAAGAGTGGATGTTGAAGTTCTGAGGCAGAGATTCTTCTGACCTCTGAAACCTTCAGTTCTTGCTGTTAAGACTTTTAACTGATTAGATGAGGCCCACCCGCATTCTGTAAAGTAATCTCCTTTTTGCAAGGGGAACTGGTTGTAGATGTTATTCCCTTTTATGGAATATACCCACCATAACAAGTAGGCCCTTATCTAACCAAACTGTACAGCATAATCTAGCTAAACTGACCTGTAAAATTGACCATCCCAGAGATTATGATGACTTTGTGGATTAAGACCTCTGATAGGTTTACTGTTGCAAAGATCAATGGTAATCACCAAGTATTTGAGTATCATGTGAAATAGAATATGAGTACAATTAAATGCCATGGGTAATATCTACACATGAGAAGACATTACAATGTTTCAACAGAGTAATTAAACCAAAGCAAATGCTAAAGTTATGGATAATAACAGCTCTCATGTATTGGGTTACACCTGTCCATTTATTCCTCACAGCAAACATGGGAAAAAAATATTTTATTCCTGTTTTAAAAATGAGGATACTGAGGATCAGAGAAGTAGCATAACCCACCCAGAGTCACACAGCTATTAAATAACAGTGCCAGGGTTCAAAGTCACACCTAGTTGATTTAGAGTTCACATGTGTAAGCATTTTGAGTTCTCACTGTTTTATGACATCATCACGTTCTTCCTGTCTTTAATTTATTATGTGCCAGACGTAGGGTTTTGGTGTATTTCCGCCCACAATCAAACCCAGTCTATGTTCTTGATGATAACAGCAGCAGAATCTTGAAGCAAATGTCTGATTGATTTAGAGGAGATGATTTCTCCTTACTTTTCTCTGCACACCTGAGTGACAGGCCTCCAAATGAGTTATGAACAGCTCTGATTTTAAGAATTTCTCATTTGAAAAGGTACTTGATATCTTTCCAGATTACATGCATATCATACTCTTGAATTTTCAGGGTCTTTAAAAAATTATTTCGATTTTGTGGCACATGCTATTTTTATTTGAAGAGAAAGAGAAAAAGAAGGAAAAAGCAAATGTGTACCATTGTGAAGACAATAGCCAGCCCAGCTCTAAAGTTAGTAAATTCAGCAACAATAAAGAAGTTAAGAATTTCAGCCAAGGGCGGGCCGCGGTGGCTCAGCGGGCAAGAGTGCTTGCCTGCCGTGCCGGAGGACCCCGGTTCGATTCCCGGCCCCAGCCCATGTAAAAAACAAACAAACAAACAAAATATAATAAAACAAGAAAATGTTTAAAAATGTTTCCCTTTCTTCCTCACTTCCTTCCTTCCATCCTTCCTTCTTTCTCTGTCTTTCCTTCCCTTCCTCCCTCTTTAAAAAAATAAAATAAAAAAAAAAAAAAAAAAAAAAAAAAAGAATTTCAGCCAAAATTTTTACTGAATATTAGATCATTATATTTTTTAAAAATGAAAGAAATTCAGAAAGTTCATGAAGGAGACAACCTTAAATTGTTTAAAGCATCTGTGTGGATTTGTCTTGCACATTTATAAGCATGCCCAGAAATTAATATTACTCTACTGTTCCCATTTCATTTCATTGCCCTGAAATCCTGTTGAAACTGCAGGACCTGAAAATAACAGGAACATCCTGTTGACAAAAATAAATTCCTTATAATAAAATATTGATTCAAATGAAGTCCATTGGTGGGGGGAGCGGAAGATATGGCCATGGATGGAAGGGGTCTTATGAATGGCTGAATGCCATTTTGGATTTATTGTCCTATGTTCATATCCTTATTTATTCTCTAACCAAATGCAATTTGTTCTTTTGAATGGATTCTTATAACCTGCAAAAATTTTAATAGTATCGTTAAGAACTGTTTCACAGTATGAATAAATATGGTTTAAGTTGCTTGGTTATCACTATTGAGTATTGTTGAGTAATATGCTCAGAAACATGTATTTAGAGTTTCATTCTGTGATTTATTCAATAGCTACCTAAACCCTAGGAATTCATATGCAAAGTAAAGTAAAACAATTGGGACACTTCCTATAAAGGGTATTTTAAATTATGGTCAGAATATGACCTAAAAAAAAAAATTACATGATTTTCTGTTGGATCTGGCTTATTCTTTGGAGCCTCATTTAGAGTTTGGGCTATGGAGTTCTGGGCAAGCCTCAGAAGCTCTTGTACCTTAATTTCTTCAACTATGAAATTAGTGAGAGGACAGGATGACCTCTACTACCTCTTCTACCTCTACAGTTCTATGAAGATCTTTGTTTCATTTTGCTTTAATGAAGGGAGGAAGTGCTGTTATCTTTCTAAAGGGCAGCTCAGGTTAGATGGGGATATTCAAAATGCCCTGCTTTCTTGGTCATCATTGGAATCTTCCAGCGGCCACCCAATCCAGCATTCAGGCATCTAAGATGCTAAAAACACTCTCCCTTCTAGAAACCATCACAAATCATTCTTTTCCCTGTGTCCTCTCTTTGGAAGCTTTGGTAGAGTAGGAGAATGTGGCGATTCAGGAGTGCAAGAGATGAGAAACTGCCAATGCCAATTCCCAAATTCTTTAAGAAGCCCCTGAAGCAACAATTCCTTGTCTACTGCTGCTGACACTTGGGGCCAGACTAGTTCATCGGTCTGTGGTAGTATGACCATGTGTGATGTTTTCAAGCTGTGTGTTTGCCAGAAAAGTATGTTCTTAAAGGTAATCCATTCCTGTGGGTGTGGACTCCTTGTAGGGAGGATCTTTTCATGAGTAGGATCTTAAGATATGACCTACCTCATTCAGGGCAGGTTGTCATCTTCTTACTGTATTTGAGAATGAAATTCAAACAAAGAGAGGGAAAGCCGCAGAAGCAAGTTGCTGAAAGCAGTGAAACCCAGAAGAGAAGGGAGAGACCAGCAGACACTACCACGTGCCTTGCCACGTGACAGAGGAGTCCAGGATTGCCAGCAGCTGGTCTTCAGGAAGAAAGCATCATCTTGACGATGCTTTGATTGGGACGTTTTCATGGCTTCAAAACTGCAAGCTTGTAAAATAACAGATTCCCATAGTTAAAGCCAACACATTTTTTTGGTATCTGCTTTCAGCAGCTTAACAAACTAGAACACCATGTATTGTTGGACTTGCTTGAGTATTACCTACTTCATTTTGAATAGCCCACAATTAACTGGGCTTTTTAAATTGGAAAGATCGGTCTGCCTATGAACCAAGTTGCAATAACAGGTTTTCCAGAAACACACATGAGTCATGGGGAAAAGCTGCAAAAGGAAAGTTCTCCTTTTTCCCCTCACTCAAACACAGTTATTTGCATAACTGAGTTGCATTAACCATCTGCTGGTTAGTTAGGAATTGAGAGGGGGATAAGCAGGTTTCAGATTCCACCTCTTTCATGAAAAATTTTTCCATCACTGACACATACAGCTCAGCACTTTCCCCAACACATGAAAGATGATGGAAGTTCACACTGCCCTGTCTACACTGTGCTATCTTCTTTTTATACAGGTTAGATCTTGTTGGGGTGATGAAAAAGTTTTGGTAATGGATAGTGGTAATGGTAGCACAACAATGTTTATGTAATTGACATCAGGAAATATATGTTTAGATATGATTAAAAGGGGGGAAATTTGTTCGTACATACGTTATCAGAATAAAAATTTCTTAAAAAGCGTACAACTATACAACACAGTGAATCCGAGTGTAAACTATGGACTTTAGTCAATACTATAATTAGAATATTGTTTCGCCGATTTTAATAAGTGTACCATACTAATGCAAAGTGCTAATGATAGATAAAACTGTGGGTGGGTGCTGAGGGGTAGCTGGGAACTGTCTGCTTTATAAATGCTGCTTCTGTAAACCTATAGCTTCTCTAATAAAAAAAGACTTCATCCCACTTTGTCTTTTCCCCAACGTATATGCCCTCACATATCTAGAACATCCTTTTCTTCTGAGAAACTTCTTTACATAAACATTTTTAAAAAATCACTTTATATAATTGTGATATACTGCTTAAGATTTCGAAGCTTTAAGGAAAATGAAATGTATTATTTCTTCCCAAAATTGAAGATTTCCTGTAGGGTGGATGGAATTTTGACCTCCATCTCCTTTACTTCCAGTTTTACTTTCCTTTCCTGAAATTAACCCAGGAACTCTATTACAAGCCTTCCCCAGTTATTTTTGCCCATATTTCCTAGCCCTTTGAACATTTAATAGAGATGCCTCACATGTTGACGTTATATAATGGGATTTTATATGTTCCTTATTGTTATAGTATATTTTTAAAGAGAGGAGTCATATCTTTTACATTTTTTAAGTTACCAGCTATTACTCTAATTTTAAAATGTTCACTAAATACTAATTAATAATAGTTTCATAGGCCAACCTAGCAACGACCAAGTATGAGCATATTAAAATAGTTTCGATTTTTTAAAACACATTTTTGACATGCTAATCCATTACTTGGTAAAGACAAACATCCTTAAATATGTTCTCTATAAAATTTAGGAAATGGACTGGAAAACAGCTGGGGATTAAAGTTTAGCAAAAACTGTATTATCTACAACTGAAATTAGTGAATTTAAAATGCTTGCTAGAAAATCACTTACCTATTGGCTTTATCCTCACCTGGTTTTAATAGTTGAAAGTTTAACCTATTAGTTCTAGGATTTTAAGAACTAAATTTTACAATAGTGCAAAGAAGTGCATAGTATATTTTAAACAGTATGAGTAACTTCAATGAACAATTGCTTAATAAATTTAAGCCAACATTTAAGAACATCAGTTATTGCAATTAAATTGTTAAATGCTAACTTGACTGTATATGGCACAAGGTATGGGATAACTGAGCATTTACCTTTGCAGGGCTTTTTTTTGGAAGTTTTTTCTTAGAGTACTTGCAAATTTCACATGAAATGAGAGGAATCAGTGGGCCTGATCTCCAGGACAGTGTGACACAGCTGCTTTTCTGTAAAATGTGGTAGATAATTAAAAATTGAGGCATCCTGCTTCAAAGTGATCTTTGCCCCTTCAAGAAGTCTTCACCATTGCGCTCAGCATTTTTATACTTGTCAGAGCCACTCAAAACAACTACATCCATAATAAAGTGGCCCACAGTGAGACCTTTGCAGGCAAACACCGACACTTCTACCTTTCTCGTATTTTTCATGGGTTATGAATGAAGACTGTAGAAGTCTTATAAGAGTGTTTGGGAAGAGAATTCTTCAAAGCCTATGAATTCTTCATCAGGAAAAGGAAATAACATTCATGCGAATGTGAAAGCTTGCCCCACTTTCTTCTGAACTATTCCTAAATGTTTTGAGTTTCTTGAAATAACAAATTTTAAAAATAAAGCATAAAACTTGCATCTTTAATGTTAAATGAAGATTAGAAATTTCTGCATCTTAACTGTCCGATGAAGCACAGACTCATCTGAAGTCACTTTGTTAATATTAGTTGTTCTCTGAGGCCCTTTGTCTACAGGTACTATCAGTGAAGTCAGATAGAGGGGGCAAAAAGATGGAATATTTTGGGCAGGCATTAATCTTGTGTTCCCACATTCAATACTGCAAATACCTGTAGTATGTTCAGATACAGTTGATATAATTAGTCAGAAAACCAGCCATCCATTCACAGGCAAGAGTTAAAGACAGGGCATCTTTGAATTTTCTAGCACAATAACATTTTCCAGTACCAAATGATTTTGTTTTATGAGAACACGGAGCACTAGTACATGCAAAAGAAAAAAAAAAGGAGTCATCCCGACCTTGTTCTGATTAATTTCTGAAGGGGCCTTGGTTCACCAAAACCCATCCAGATCAAAGTTTTCAAGCCACTGTCCAATAGCATGATTGTAACAATATAATCAAACTGTTCAGGGAACAGACTGCTCATATTTGAGTTTCTTGGGAAAAGGAAAAATAAAATAATTTAGGCTATTATGATTTTCAGGCACTTCTCATCAATGATCTCTGACTTATTAAAACTTTGAGTTCATTATTCATCATTGTGATTTATCTGTAAATATACCTTACCTTTTTAATAAGCCAAGTATACTGGCAGCTCATGCATAGTCATCAAGTATTAGTTACATACAATATGATGGTGTGTTTTAGTAGAGATAATATATCTGACTCCAAATTTTTAGTTTAATTCAAACAATTAAAATATCTTCTCTTTTTTATGTAGGTGAAACAGTCTTCTGATATGTCCACATTTTTTCTTTGCTCAATCTTTTTAAATAATAAAAGCATCTGGACACATATTTAAGTAGTTAAAAGTTAGCTTGACCCTTATCCTTTGATTCTTTGGCTTCCTTCTGAGGCAGGTGTCAATGCACAGTGTTAGAAACACTAACCAGAGTCTAAAACAAGGAGACTTGATAGAGACATCCAACTATATCTTCAAGAGCAATGCATTTTGAAGTCCAGTACAGGTTGTGTTCCTCCCTCTTTCTCTCTTTATTATTTGCACTTGCTCATTAGCTATGTATTTGCTATGACCTTTATAGTTGCATCTAAAGACCCATTAAACCCACTTGAAGTAAAGGAGAGTCTAAACAAACAAATAACAACAACAAAAACAGAAAACCACCAATGGGATGTTCATGGGCATTCAAAAGCAGGAAATGAGGTATAGCTGGACCTCCCAGGACCTGGAATTAGAATGCTGGAAACCAGGCCACACTCTTCACCTCACAGGAACCACAGAATATCTTTCACATCTGGGTTGTTCTGAACTTCTAAGCTCTCCTCCTCTCCATTCCCCACTTCTTTCTCCTCCCCTAACTTTACAGTAACTCTAGTGCCTACCACTGGCAGATTCTCAAGAGAGAAAAGCTGATTAGTTCAGCTCAACTTTTTGAGCCGGGTCACCAGTTGTCAGGTGGAAGCCAGAAGAATGAGTGTCTTTGGTTCAGGTATCCATCTCAGAACTAGTCACCTGTGGATTGGGATTTGAAGATAGAATAACATATGGGATTGCCTTTTCCAGAAGCCTTGAGCAATACAGTAAACTGTGGCATAAATTGATTGCATTCACATTTACAGAAACATGGTCCCTTCAAGTGGAACTGAATATTTACCTCCCACCTACACCCCAACGCTACCGTTCCCATCTTCATCCACCAATCTGCAGGTTGGTTTATGTCCTCTCACTTCATTGTTAGAACGGTCCCTCTTCTGCAATGTGAACTCTCCCATTGCTTATCCCAAGCTTGCAAACATCAAAGATCTCTACATCTCCACTGTGTTTCCTGATGCTTTTCTTTCTCACCAGTTCTTTTTTAAAAATATTTTTACTGAGAAATCTTCACACATAGACATTCCATACATGGTATACAATCAATGACTCACAATATCATCATCTCACCGGTTCTTCAGGCTGCTGTGACCATCATGTGCTGTGAAATCTTGGTGTCTGTTGCTCTGGGGAACATATAATCCCTTACAGTCACTGTCAAAGACATATAAAGATAATTAGTTAATTTTTAAATTACATTAGGCTAACTTATATGGACAAGAAACACCAGGGAATTCTGATTCAGGCAATCTTGGGTGAGTCTGAGATTCTGAATCCTTAATAAACTCCCAAGTGGTACTGATGCTGCTGATATCAGAACCACACTTTGGGTCAAAGACTAGATACTGAAGTGTGTGCTTTTATTGTAAATACAATCTCCTTGATAGAAGGGACCATGTTGTAGGCATCTTTTTTTTTTTTTCGCATGGCCAAGCACCTGGAAACAAACCCTGGTCTCTGGCATGGCAGGTGAGAACTCTGCCTGCTGAACCACCATGGCCCTGTAGGCATCTTTATATCCCCTTCCTTGTCCAGCACTATATTCTAATATCTGATAGATAACCAAATATTGGTTGATGGATTTTGATTGAACTGAGCACGCATGAAATACAGAATATTTATGCCTGTTTTTTCAAGTGAGTAGTTTTCAAAGACTGCTAAAAACCAGTTAAATCAATAAACATTTTTAAGTATCTGGTCGTGCAAAGCACTAGGAAGAATAGTACAAAGAAAACGTTACAGCCCTTGTCCTCAAGGAGAATGCTAGCATCTTTACCCTTCAAAACTAATACATCTTTGCTGGAACTGTGGAAATAATTTTAGAATCGTGGAGGCAGCTGTGAAGGAGATTGAGCCCATTTTTGCTGCTACTAAGTTTACCTTGTATAATTTAAATGTCACTTTTCCCAAAGGTACAATGGGACTAAGTGGACTGTTGTGATGATTATGTGTGATTATGTATGTAAGGATTGAGTTTCATGCCTAGCATGTAAGAAATATTTGTTGCTTATAGTAGTAGAAGTATTTCAAATAGTCTTAATTGTCCAGCTAATTCAGTTTAAGAAAATACTTTGTCCCCTCCGTCTTCTCCCTTGCTAAATCCATATATAAATCTTAATGTTCCATTTCATTTTGTAGGGCACATCTGCAATTTAATCTTAGAATTGTTCTTGTTTAAAGTTTAAACTTAAAGAAAAATGCTTGTTTTACAATTAAATTGAATCCCTTTAGCATGAAAACGGCTATATTCACTGCAATAGAAAATGGAATTTAGAATATATTTTCCTTCTTTGAAACCAGTAGACCCAAACTTATTATTTTCCTTCACTCTGATGTCTTCATAAATTAGTCATTAAAAAAAATAATGTACTTAAAATGTTTCTCTGAATTGCTCCTGCCATTTTGGATGGACCAGAAAATAAATGCACATATCCATATACACATGCATACATATGCACATATACATATGTCAATACACGCATACATTCTTAAATAAATTAAAAATGTGTGCTAAGAGCATCACTTTGGAGAAGGTAAATTGGAGACAAAAAGAAAGAAATATTGAAATCATAAACATTAGATTTTATTTATAAATGAAAAATATCAACATAATGAAGAACATCTGTTTCAAACAATAACACCAATAAACAGATATATTTCTATACAAAGTAGAAACCAGTTTGCAATAAAAGATGAGCAATTATTGATTGATCATTATGCCAATTTGAAAGTATTATGTACCCTAGAAAAGTCATGTTTTAATCCTCAGCCAACCTTGTAGGCTCAGGTATTTCTTTTAATCCTGATTCAATAGCATAGCATGCAACTTTTGATTAGCTAATCTCCACAGAGACGTGGCACACCCAACTGTGGGTGTGATCTGTTGATTTGATGAGATGTGGCTCCACCCATTCCAGGTGGCTCTTGATTAGTTTCCTAGAGTCTTTAAAAGGGGAAACATTTTGGAGAAAACTCAGAAACAATAGAAGCCTCAGAGCCAACAGAGAGAGAAAGAGCTGACATAGAAGTTGACACCTGGAGAACAGAGACACAGATGTTTGGAGATGCCTCGAGCCCAGCACACGTCACCGCGAGATGTTAAACAAGCCAGAACCTGGAGAGAGCAAAGGGAAGCCAAGAGATGAAAACCAACCCTGGAAAAGCAGAATGAGGAACCCCCACAGAAACAGAGGCTGAAAGCAATGGAGCCCAGGAGGAAGGAACCAGCAGATGCAAGCCATGTGACTCCCCAGCTGACAGAGGTGTCCCTAACCCATCAGCCTTCCTTGAATTAAGGTATCTTTCCCTCAATGTCTTAGTTCAGACATGTTTATAGACTTAAAACTATAAACTTATAACTTATTAAATTCCCTTTTTAAAAATTATGTCACATTCTGGCAGCTTGCAAACTAATGCAGTTATACATTAAATAAAGTTAAAGAATGAAACCAACAGACCATCCTCTTTACTCCTCAATTAAAATAAGACTTCACCATGAGTTCTCATATGGAGAAGAAAAAGTTGATTGAAGCAACAAAGGCAGATTGATATAAATCCCACCATTAAGGAAGTGCTAAGGAACCCACATCAGGGTAGACATGAGTCTATGAATCATAACTATTAGCATTGTCTTGTTGAGAAGTACTTACAAGATGACCATAGAAACAAACATTTACTTCTCTTTCATTACCGAGGTTTTTTCATTACCTCTGTAGCCCAGATGTAACCTAGTGTCAGCCGCCTGGATTTCTTCAAGTCCTCCTGCTTGCTAGGTCACCTTGTTCTTTAAAATATAATTCAAATGGACTTAAATCACAATCTCATGTACAAAAAGTACCCAGCGTCCCTTCCAATATTTTCAGCACTTCTAAGAGGAAGCTTTTGTCTCTACTAGACTCTGCCTCTGAACTCCTTCTCATGCTGATTTTGTATGGTAATAAAGAAACTGCACTACCCTAAACCACCAGCACAAAAGTTTGAAAATCAAGTTAGGCCATGCAAGTGAAAATACTTCAGTAAGAATAAAGGGCTACCTAGGAAAGGTAATCGTCTTTTTGAATTAGAAAGAGGCACAACACCATCAGTGTTCCAAGGGTAAACCTGGCGGAGAAAAACCTGAAAGTAATGAAGCAGCATTTACTTGTTTCATGTGGCTGAAATGACCAAAGTCCTGACAAGATTTTGAAATAAATTAGGATTGTCTATGGGTTATAATAAAAAAGAAAATTTACCCATGAAAGTTAAAAAGGAAACATAAAATGTTAGTTAGATGATTGCAGGAACCCAAAAGAGTATTAAACACAAAAAGAGAGGCGGGGACAGTGCGACAGTGGCTCAGTGGTGGAATTCTCATCTGTCATGCTGGAGACCCAGCTTCGATTCCTGGTACCTGCCCCTGCAAAAAAAGAAGAGAGAGGAGTCGCTGGAGTACTCTGAAGCTGTATGAACTGGTAATGAGAAGGAGCACACTTTCCTTGCCCTTTTTAAGAAATCAAATCCACATGGCCTTTGTCTCATCTTCTGGTGTCTGCCAGCTCTGTTCTTGAAGCAATAGTTGCCAATACATTAATCAACTACTTCCCTGGTCCTAGTGTAAGTATAGTGTTCAGTCTACTCATTTCTTTCATTGCATTCACTTTTTCCAAGAATTTGTTCCCGGTCTTATTTCAGAAACTATCCTAACATGATATTCACAATTTCCTAATCCCCCCATCACTTCTGTGTGAGCTCATCCTCAAACTGCCTGGATGTACTGTACATTTTAATCAGTTGGACTGAAAGAAATTCTGTTTCATGAGGTATCTTTCTTGTTTGTTTTTATTTCTTTGTAAGGGAAGGACATGGTTCATGTATCTTGAGCATATTTAATTAGATGTAGGAAATTTTACTATGCATCAATAGGAATCCCATTCAGAAATGTGGTTCAGAAACTTAGAGTAATATCTATTAGGTTTGTTTGTTTGTTTTAACAAACATTCTTCCCACCCCCTCCCCCAATCTCTCCTCTCATGGTAACCTCTAATCTGTTTTCTATTTCTGCAAATTTGCAGAAATCTTCTAGTCATCTCTTATACATGGTATCAAAAAATTTTTGTCTTTATACATCTTGCTTATTTCACCAGTTATAATATTTTTAAGGTTCTTCCATGTTGCAGTATGTCTCAGAACTTCATTTTTTTCTTATGGCCAAATAATATTCCATTGTGTACACGTACCACATTTTGTTTATCCATTCATTTGTTGATGGATACTTGGAATGTTTCTAGCTTTTACCTATTTTGAATAATACTGCTATAAACATTAATGTACAAGTACCTTTGACCATTTTCACTCTCTTCGGGTATATACCTAGAAATGGGATTGCTGGGTCAGATAATTCTTTATTTAACTTTTCAAGAAACCACTATATTGCTTTCTACAGTGGCTACATCATTTTACATTCCTACCAACAACACGCTAGAGTTCCAGTTTCTCTGCAATCTCCAACACTTTAATTTTTTTTCTTTCTTTTTATTTTAATAATTGTCATCACTGTAAGTGTACAGTGGTTTCTCATTGTGGTTTCAGTTTGTATTTCTTTAATGCTTAATGATGCTGAGATCTTTGCTTGTGCTTATTGGCCATTTGTATATCTTTGGAGAAACATCTATTCAAGCTTTTTTGCCTATTTTTAAATTAGATTGTTTGGGTTTTGTTGTGCATGGTAAAAGCTCTTGATATATTCTGGATATTAATATGATATATTTTGAAACTGTTTTCTTCATTTTATTTTTTCAGGTTATTTTTTCATTTTCTTGATAATTTCCTTCCATGCAAAAAGATTTTTAATTTTGATAAAATCAAATCTATCTATTGTTTATTTTATTACTGGTGCTTTTTTGATATCATATCTAAGAATCTATTGCCGAATCCCAGGTCATGAAAACGTGTCCCAATGTTATATTCTAAGAGTTCTATAGCTTCATCTTTTATATTTAATCCTTGATCCATTTTGAGTTCATTTTGTTTATGGTGTGAGATAGGAGTATAATTGCATTTTTCTGCATGTGTATATCCAATTTTCCCAAAACCACAGCATATACTAGCACCCTGCTCAAAAACTAATTAAAGTAGCCATAGATGTGTGGGTCTATTTCTGTACTTTTAATTCTGTCCCACTGATCTGTCTATCTTTGTGCCAGTATTACACTATTTTGGTTACTGTTACTTTTAATACAGTTTGAAATTGGAAAGTGTGAATCCTCCAACCCTGTTCTTACTCTTTTTCAAGATTTTACAGCCCGGAATTGAATTTTGATGACATTTTTCAGGGTAAAAATGAAGCAGTGAAGCCTGTGTGTATATTCCTTTGCCAGAATTTGAATTGGTCTAAGCACTGCAATGCCAATCAATCCATAATCCAGATAAAAACAACAGATCATCTAAACCCAATGTAATTAATAATAATAAGTAGTCAATGCAACCACTATTTTTAGTGCAGAAATATACTTACAATCAAGGATGTTAATTCTTCCCCGTTTTAGCCACAGGCCTTTTACCTGGAAGATGAGGTGTCACTGCATACTGATGAGTATACAAGGAAGGATTTAGGCATTATACTGTCCAAATTAAATCCTAAAAGCCAGGAAATTCATAAGTCTGGCATCTCTTTGCAAATGTAGTGTGTGATAAAATATCTCTTGAAATGAGTCTTGTTTATGTGAGGAATACATTTAGCAGATCATATTAATTAGAAATAATTTCTAAGGAAGGCCTTTAATAATGTCTCTTTTTAAATATGAAGGTGAGGCACTGTTTTCCCAAACCAAGAAAGTTAGCTTCCCTTGACTACCCAGATTATGGGTTTTGAGATTTCCTTCTAAACAGTGTGATGTGTTTATGTTTTCTTCAAAATCCATTATTTATGGATTTATTGTCATCAACTATTATGTATTTTTAAATGGAGAAAGAAGTTTTGAAAGAAAATATTTGAAAAGAGACACTGTTCGCTATTAAGTTGTCTTTTCATTAAGAGTATTATGTTTTTAAAATCTATGCGATGTCCTTTATAAGATTACCTCAGAGTCACAGTTTTAGATGTTGAGAACCTGCGTAGAAGTCCTCCATTGTAAGGTTCTTGTGGAAGACTTCAATTAAGGGACAAAAGGATTTACAACTCATGAGTGCAAATTTCCATTTATACCTCTTAAAACCATTTTCTTTGAACTATCAGTGTTACAAAAGAGATTTTACAAAATGTAAATTTACCTTAGATTCCATGATTCTAGATAAACTCCAGAAGTAATAGATTCAATTGTGCAGTAGGGCTTCAAATTGGAAAACTCTTCTTCATTTTCACGAGAATAGAAGGCTCTTGGGAAAATGTATAGCTTAGGAATGACAAAACTGCCAACCATGGTGTTAGTCAGGGTTCTCTAGAGAAACAGAACCAACAGGAGATATCTGTAAATATGAGATTTATAAAAGTGTCTCACACAAGCGTAGGAATGGAAGAGTCCAAGATCCATGCGCGGGCTGTGAAGCTGGTGGCTCTGATGAAGATCCTTAGAGAGGGTCTCCATAGAGAGACTTGCTGGCTAAAGAAGGAGTGAGTCTCTCTTCTTCCTTAAAAGCCTTCAACTGATTGGATTATCTCATTGTGGGAGACATGCCTTAGTTGATCGCAGATGTAATCAGCCACAGATGCAATTAACTGACTGGTGATTTAATTAACCAACCATGAAATATTCTTGCAGCAACAGTCAGACCAGTACTTTCCTGACCAGACACCTGGGCATAATCATTGGCCAAGTTGACACAAAACCTAACCATCTCAACCACTAAACAATAAAAAAAAGTTGTGGGTGATATCAGAATGGAGCCGTAGGAGTCCTCAAATTTACTTTCAAACAATATCTTACCTTATGTGGTCCTCAAGGGAAACGTAGGCCAAAAAAGGTGGAGCTGGAAAAGAAGGCAAAGTAATGACTTCTTATTAGCTTCCTAATAATTTCATGATCCCTCCTCATTTATTTCCTCCATGAGACTCATCCTTGGGAAAAAAATCCAAATGGAGAGAGAAAAAAACTGGGGAAGCCTGACCCCTTCCTATGCAGGAGTTGATCTGCCTTGTTTTCCCTACCCTGAGGACCCAGAGGGGTCAAGAGGGGCTTGGGCAAGCAAGATCAACCTTTGACCAAGCACAGTAAAACTCCACCCTCTTTCCATGGCCACAAAGCATTCTTTTTCTTTGGGACTTAAAATGTGGAAGGAAATGGAAAGGAGGCTTAGGTTACTCCAGAATTCACCAACTGAAATGACTGGAAAAATAATGTGGATATGAGTAGATCAGTGATTCCTAAAGTGTTTTCCAGAGGACACTAGGACACTAGTTCTATTGCATGACGCTTTGTGTGTGTGTGCTGTGTGTGTGTGTGGGGGGGGGGTGGCAAATAGAACAGGGTCCAATTGTCATTTAAATCTAGAAATGATAAGTTTTTGAAAATTAAGTACTTTATATGGTTTATTTCAGTTAATCTTTACAACTTACCTTTCTTGTGGATACTGTTATAACCCTGATTGTAAAGATGATGAAAGGTACAGAGCAACGAAGAAATGTACCTAAAGTTATTAGTTTGTTTAGTTGTGATGCTGGGATTCAGTACCAGGCAGTCTGATTCCAGAATTCATGACTTTCCATAAACTTTTTAATGATAAATAGGTACCCTAAATCTGCACAAGGTGTATATAGCATGAATTTCCCTAACTTTTTTTAGCCAAAAGCTTTTAAACATTTTTGTGAGCATCTCAAAAAAGTTAATGTTCCATGGAGCCTACTTTGTGAAGCAGTAGGCTAGATTTCATCATGTAGCCTCTACTGAAACAAAGCTTCAATTTGGCAGATCAAAAATTTGCTTTTGCCAACATCTAGATACAAAGAGCTAGTATAAAGTAGTAAAATACATTCTGAGTTTAGAAACATTGGTATTGAAGGTGTCTGAGTTACCCTTTCTCTTCTCTCTTTCAGGTGTTTCATCCCAAACATCTATGCAGCTTTGTTCACTGCTGCCCTCATCCCTTTAATGTGCCTTGTGGTGGTATTTGTGGTGTTCATCCATGCCTACCAGGTGAAGCCACAGTGGAAAGCATATGATGATGTCTTCAGAGGAAGAACAAATGCTGCAGGTTTGAAAGGAATTGCATTTGCACTTTGGAGATGGGAAGCTTTTAATGGTGGGGAAATGTCACTGAATATTTTTTATAAAGGAGTGGGGTTAGGCTCAGCTTTCAGTTCTGAAGCTACAAGTTCAGCTGTAGATTTCTAACTTCTCTTGCTTTTGGGGACTTTCTGACATCTGTCTTTCTTCAGGTCTCCCTAAGCTTTAATGCTGGTTCCAACTTTGTCTTTAAGATATTAATATCCAAGTAAATGAGTCACAGCCTTTGGGAGCTACTTCCCAAGCTTTCTTCAACTCAAGCAATGCCAACCTGTGTTCACCTGGTGAAATCTGTTCATTTCTTTCAGATTCTGAAACTTCTTTAGAGTTAAACAAACCTCCACAATGCTTCTGAGTGCTATATTTTGCATGTGGAATTCTGATTCTGCTGACAGATGTTTAAAAACATATGTAATCAGACAGCTTCATAAGTGGCTGCACATGTCTGCTTACTTAAGAGTACAGATCTTTCCAGCTCAAATTGGCTTTCACTGCAGCTCATTTTTTCCCTTTGAATCATACTTAGCACAGGTTTTTATGATCTGATTCATTTTTTTTGTTGTTATTGTTAGGTTAGAGCCTCTTGGGAATTTTCTTAAGTGGAACAATAACCACACACCTGCATAGAAAAAACTCTAAAATGTATGCCTGAGTGGGGTTCCAAGGAGAATCATATGAGCTGGGGGTAGAGATCCCTACTGGGCCAGTGGAGATGAATCTCTCTTTCCTAACCTTTTACAAATCTGAAGCTACATGAATGATCGTCTTAGTGGAATTCTTCCATTGTTAAGTCCCTTTCAGATTCCAATACCGTTTATGAATTCCCTAGAATAAGGCTAATATATTATTAGAGGCCCAATAGATACTATCACTAACGCTGTAATGAAAAGAGTCACCCTAATGTAAGACAAGCCCTCTAAGACCCTGAACTGAATCAGGCAAGATGAGAAAAGAATTTTCCTCATGGTATAAGGACAAGAGACTTACTTAATATTAGTTCGTAGAGTCGTTTGTCAGCTATTGTTTTAGCCAACTATTCTCTTTTTCTCCCTTATTTAGCATTCTGTCATTGTATAGGAAGAAATATTATATAAGGTTAGATGAATTTTAAATTCTTCAATTAGAAAGCAATATTCAATATAGAAATCCTATTTTTACATGGAACATAGATTTTTATTCAGAAGCTATGCTTTTTATTCTACTTAGGATTCCTTTTATTACAGTGCATATTCTCCTTTAGAGGGAAGGGTTGCTCTCTTCTTTCCCTAAATGGCAAGATTTGTTTTGTTTTATATGCAAAGTCAAAGTGCCAGGGTTTGCATATTTTCAGTTGTGATAGCATAAGGATCCCTAATATTGTGGGGTAATCCTTTGCATTCCCAAATAACCAATTTTGTCTCTTGATACAGAAGGTAAAACAATATCCTATTAACTGCAAAATATAGCCCTCAAGCATTGAACATAATGCTAAAAGTTCCAGCACATTTGTATTTCAACTAGGGAAAGCGCTCTTGAAATGAAGTATTAATTGAGGCATTACTCTCTTTTTGTTTTTCCAATTTATATTTGCCTAAGTTAGGTAATTTAGATTTACAAAAATTATTTACAGTATTTTAATTCTCTACTCCCATGACAATTCAGTCTAATTGTCATTATCTCATATCTGGACTCTTGCAGGATTGTTACCTCTAGCTCTAGTCCTTTTTTCTCCATTTCATTATCTCAAGTGTCTATATATATATATTTAAAATATAAATTTGATCCCCTAGCTCTCCAGCCTTAAAACCATTCAAGGTCTTTCTCAATGCCCAAAAGAAAAGTTTAGTTTCTTTATCCTTCAATGCAGTAGTCACCACAGTCCACCCCAAACCATCTTTCTACCTCCAGCTTAGTTATTGTTTATCCTACATTCTGACCACATGATTCTATTTATTCATTCTTTACTAAAATTGCCCAATACTGTCAGTCTTTGCTCATGTAATAAACCCTCTTTGAATGTAACATATTCCTTATCATTAATTAGAAAAAACTTGTGCTCAGAACTGATTTGGGAAAATTTGGGTACGCAAGAGGTGAAAGGAGTTTATCACCCACCTATAAAAATCTCCATCAGCTCTCCCAAAGCTGTTAGAAATAAAGCATAACCTAAGTAAAAATGGTGTGCTTGAAAACACAAGTCCACCAGATCCCACTTACAAAAAGGTATCATTCATTCCTTTACTGAAATTCTGGAAGCGCCCAATATGCCCTTCCTCTGAAACTTTTGGAATCCCTCTTTATATACTACAACACAAAGAATCACACATTCCCTCATCCATGCCTTAAAAGCACTTTGTACCTGTACCATTATTAACATTTGCCTTATAATGGGATGGTGACTTGTTTTGATATGTGTGTGTTTGATTCCCTTAATAAATTATGCATTCTTTGAAGGCAAGTACTATTTCTTATTCATCTCTATATCCCCAGGGCCTTGTAAACTGCTCAGTGGATAACAGGAGCATAATTAATATTTGTTGAATAAATGAATGGGTTAATATTCATGCAATGCATCATAAAAACTTTTAATTGTAGGTATGGATACCCAAGCTAAATATAGCTTTAAGAAGAAGAATCTACTATATCATCAAAAGTCAAAATTGTGTGATTTATAGACTTGATCTGATTGTATATATCCATTTGAAAGTTATTATTATTAGGACTCTGTTCTTCTTTTTGACTTCTAAGATTCCCAAATCTACATCTCAAGCTTTAACCTCTAACTTTGTCTTCCATATTTTATTTGAAACTATGTCACTATGTAAATCACTTCCACTTGAATGTGCTCAGCTTACTTCAAATTCAAAACTTCTAGAACAAATGCTTATCTCCTCTACCCTGGGGTTGCTGATGTTCTCTCTGAATCTTTCTTCTAAAATTTCATTGCACTGGTAAGGTATCCAGTCAAGATGATACCATAAGTTCGTGTTTTGCCCACTGTCCCACTCAATGTACATAGCAGTTATAGACAAGATATGACAAGATAATGATAAAAACAAGATGAACATCTCAGTGGATCAGGAATAGAGTGGAAACACAAAGTGTGCTGGGTCCATTAGCAGGTGGATGGTGAAGGATCTCAACTACTGTGTTGGTGAAACAAGGACTAACAGATCCTATCCAAGGTGAGTAGGCCAAAGCAATGGCTACTTCATGAAAGGAACCTGAAAGAAAAGAAAAGCTGCTACAGTAGCCTGGGTCTTTGGCTTATATCAGTCTGGGAGCCAATGAGAAAATAGACAAAGTATCTCTGCAAGTATCTGGGTCAAGCTCTCTAGAGTTCACAGACCATATCTGCCATATCTCTGATGTCACCATGGGAGACAGGAAGCCACAGGAGGATCTGAGCTCAGGCAACCACAAAACCATTAGATAGGAAGAGATAGCCAGAGAGAGAACAAGCAAAGAAACACGCTTCTACTCAAGATTAGCTGCAATATGAAACGCCCAAATGCAGGAGGAAAATCAAGAAGGACCCAAAAAGAGCAATCAAAAAGATGAATTAAATCCAGGAAAAAAAATTTAATGCAATGATCTGAAAATAACTTTGAGTAAACATGTTAAGATACTCAAAGATATAAAGCAGGGAAACTACAGTACCATGAGGCACCCCCATATTTTTTTTGCCCCACTTTTAGTTATTTATTTATCAACAGTTTTATTGAGATATAGTTTATATACCATAAAACTCGCTTCTTTAATGTGTTCGGTTCAGTGATTTTTGCTATATTTACACAGCTGTGTAACTATCACCATAATCTCATTTTAGAACATTTCATCATCCCAAAAAGAAACGTTATACCCATTAGCAGTCACTCCACATTATCTTTTCCCCTCAGCTCCTGGAAGCAATTAATCTGCTTTCTGTCTCTATAGAATTGCCTATTCTGGACTTTTCATATAAGATGAGATAATACAATATATGATTGTTTTAGTTTATTGGCAGCTAAAACGAATACCATTACAATTGAGTTGGCTTAACAACAGGAATGTATTGGCTCATGGTTTCTGAGGCTAGAAAGCTTGCTTTGTCCTGAAGTAGGTATCTTCTGGCTGGCTGGCAATCTTTGGAGTTCCTTGGCTTTTCTGTCACATACTAATGCACATGAAAGTGTCTTCTTCTTTCTCTTCTGGGTTCCATTGACTTTAGCTTCAGGCTGTTCCCAGTGGCCTCTTTCTCTGTGACCTTCCCTATAAGGGAATTGGCCCATCCTGATTGAATTGGGCCACACCTTAACTGAAGTAACCTCATCCATAGGTAACTATTTCCAATGGATTCATACCCACTGGAATGGATTGAGAGAGTGTTTTTCTGGGAAACATAACTCCAAACAACCACAATGGTCTTTTGTGTCTGGCTTCCTTCACTTAGCATAACATTTTCAAGATCCATCCATGTTGTAGCATAGAAAAGTAACTTGTTCCTTTTTATTGCTATATAATATTCCATTGCATGGAAATTCTATATTTTGTTTATCCATTCATCAGTTGATGGGCGTTGGGCTGTTTTCATCTTTTGACTACTGTGGATATTATTATGGGCATTCATGTAACAAGTTTTTGTATGAACATGTGTTTTCATTTCTCATGGATATATACCTAGCTGGCTTATATGGTAACTATGTTAAACATTTTGAGGAAATGTTAAACTGTTTCCTAGAATGTCTGCAGTGGACCATTTTCTAAATATGTTTGGAACCCAGCCACACTCATTCATTTACAGCAGCCTATGGCTGCTTTTACATTTCAGAATTGAATAGTTGCAGCAGTGACCATATGACTTCCAAAGCCTAACACAGTTACTATCTGGCTCTTTACAGGAAAAGCTTGCTACCCAACCTCAGATATAAAGGAAGATACATCCATTAAAAATATGTAAACATATTTTTTAAAGGATATAAATAAAATAAAAGCAGACAAGTATAAAAGGAAAATAATTTTAGAAATCCTAAAAATAAAAAATATAGCATTGTGGGTTGAATTATACCTCCCCCCCCAAAAAAATATATATATATATATTTTTTATTCAAGTCTTAATCCCTGGTACTTGTGAAATGTGGGCTTATTTGGAATTAGGGTCTTGCGGATGCAGTCAAGTTAGGATGAGATCGTACTGTATTATAGTGGCCATAATCCAATGATCATCGTCCTTAAGAGAGGCAGAAATTATTTAGATGCACAGACACACCAGGGAGAAGGCCACACGAAAACAGCGGCAAGATTGGAGTGATGCATCTGAAAATCAAGGAGCACCAAGGATTGCCAGTAGCTGCTGGAAGTTAGAAAAGAAGCATAGAACAGATTCTTCCTCAGAACCTCCAGAAGGAACCAGTCCTGCCGACAACTGGATTTTACCTTCGGCCTCCAGAACTGTGAGGAAAAACATTTCTCTTGTTTTAAGCCACCCAATTTGTTATGGTAACCCTAGGACACTAATCCATGAACTAATTGAAAATATCTTAATATATGAAATCAACTCTAGATGAGCAACAGAGAGGAGAAATTAATGAATTAGAATCTGAAGGTTGGGTTAAGGAATTCACCAAGGAAGCATACAGAAAAGAGAAAATCTGGACAAATCTAAGTCACATGAGAATAGATCAATTTCCAGAAAAGAAAATAGAAGGAATGGAAGAAAAGTAAGATTCAAAGAGGTAATGATTTAGAATTTTCCACAGTTAAAAAGGTAACATATCTACATGTAAAATAAATAACTACATTCCAAAAAAGAGGGTCGATGCTGAGAGGTCTAGTTGCTAAAAAGCAAAGCATAAAATTATGTTTTGAAAGTTTCCATGTCTATATATTACAAAAAAGTGGACATTAAGCACCTTTTCTTGGCTTCTAATATTCTATATTGTTATTATAAGTGGCATAAGCCCCACTCAGGTGTCCAGACTCTGTGGGACAAACAGATGAAGCTAAGTATTCTGAAAATCTCAGCTTAAAAGGCAACATTCAGCCCCTTTCTCCTTTCCTGTAATACTTTTTACAGTTTCTGGCACTCTTTTTTTTTTTTTTTGACTTTTTTGATGTATAATAAAGTATAATATAACATATATACAAAGCAAAGAAAGAAAAAAGCAATAGTTTTCAAAGCACTCTTCAACAAATAGTTACAAGAAGATCCCAGAGTTTGTCATGGGCTACCATACCATCATCTCAGATTTTGCCTTCTAGCTGCTCCAGAATATAGTGGGCTAGAAGGCATGATATTCTTTTATCATCACTATCAACTTTTTTTTTCTTTTTTGTAAAAAATAACATATTTCATGCACTCAATACCTGAGAAGGAGGTTGCTTCTAATTACTCCCAAGATCTGGCTTAGCACTCTGAAGTTCCAAGCCTGCAAAAGCAGCCCCTTGCTCCTAAGGTGTCTCAGCTGGTTTATAATTTAGTTATATTTTGCACTGCATTTTTGAAGTGGATGAGCATTTTTAGATATATTAAATAGTATCATGAGAAATATATTTTCAAGTAGATCAATTAAATCACAAGCACAAAATCCTCTTTTCTTACAAAAATATACAGTTTCCTACTTTTACGAATAATGCTCAATCTTGAGTATTTTGGGTCAGATGTTGCCAAGGATTTTTTTTATTTGCTTATATATATATCACTTTTTATAATAAGTAAGAAGTGTTATGAGAAGAACAATCAATTTCTAGTTTTAATATAGCCAAGCTGTTGATCTTTATAAATGAGTAGAATAATTAGGATTATTTATTTACCCTGAAATGTTAAGTTCAGTGAGCGGATGCAGTTAGTTAGCATATTTGAACTGTCAGTGGTCATTTTCATTAGGCCCCGAATTTTCCATGATTTCTACAGAAGTGTTCTTCAAACTAATCTCTCCCTTGTGCAGATTACATGTGCCTGACAGCAGGATCAACTTTACATTAACAAATTTGATTATTGGATACAATTAACATTAAGATTTCAGTCCCTTTACGCCCTACATTTTGAGTGACTTCTTTGTTCCTGACATTCCTTAATTTCAAATAGAGTTCGAATAAACTCACTGGAATCCAAAGGAAGAGGGGGTGGGGGGTGAGAAAAGAGCTCCGAGAAAATTAAAGACAGTCTATGCTTTACTTTTCCGAAGGTGGCCACCATTGAGTCCCTGCCTCTGTGAGAGTGGCCAGAGGCAGCTCTGACACTGGGTTTTGTGGCTCTTTTACTGCCTGACCGCTGGGAACCATAGTTTTTGAAGGTCTGTGGCTCCTAATGAGATTCACTGGCCTCCCCCTCCCTTCAATGGGGTGGATGTGCAGTGAGAATGAGTCATGTAAAGGTATGTTCCTTGAACTGAATTTCTGTGTCTCAAGCAGCGTTTTAACAAAGCCTGTAATTTTAGGGTTTGGTTTTGATCTCTGGCGATGATAAGCTTGTCTCTCCCTTTAGGCTCATTAGAATTTACTGGCTCCTTTCTGATTCATCAGGCAGTCCTTCTGTGAGGAATGATTCATGGATCAAGGAAAGAAAATTAATTTGAATAAAAAGAGGAAGTAGGTTGCTTGCAAATCCTTCTTTTATAAAAGTCCCACATGTAAGTTTCAATATGCTAGATAAAAATTAAAAGGAGGCTTGATCTAGCTAGCAGTGTGTGATGTGAATCTGAGATACTTGGGATCTGCTGATTCTGTAATGTCTCCAGCCTCTACTCTGCAGCGTATTTGAGGGCAAACACTTCCATATCATCTGAGGCTCCATTTCTTCATCTGTGAAGTGAACAGCAAGCCATAATATAATTTAAGATGCCAGTGCTCTTATGAAAATCAACGGAAACTTGTTATAACAAATATTATATTCTAAATTACATCCTCTGATATTTAAAATTTCAAATAAAGTTTAAATAAATTCATTGAATTAAAAAAAAGAAAGAGGAAGAGGGAAGCGCTCCTGGTAAATAGAATACACTGTGTTATAGTCTCCCAAAGGAGGCCACCATCAAATATTTCCCTCCCTTTCCTTTGTCAAGCTGTGGATTCTGTTTCCCTTCCTTTTAAATCTGGGCTGGCTTTGAACTTACTTAGGCCACTAAGATATGACACAGAAGTGATGCTGTCCTATAATGGGTCTAGCCTTCAAGAGGCTAGCAATTTCAGCTTCCTGTCTCCTGGAAGCCAGCTACCATGTAAGAAATCCAGTTACCCTGAGACCACCATGATAAGAGGAATCCCAAGCTGGCCATGTGGAGAGGCCCCGGGGAGACAGCTGCTTGCCCTGCTCCAGGTGATTTGGGCATCCCAGCTCTACTTCCAGACATGTGAGCAAAGAAGCCCTCATCTACATCACAGCCCCAGTAGGCATCACACAGAGCAGACATACTCCCCAGCCCAGATTGCAGAATTGTGAAAAATAATAAAGTCTTATTTTAAGCCACTAAATTTTGGGATGGTCTATTACATAGCAATCAATAATTGAAACACTCTGATTCGAGGGTCCTCATTATTCTCACATCATAATTGTAAGTATGTCATTGTCATTTTAAATTTTACTGTTTGCAGAAACATACAGGGTATATAAATAAAAGTGGAAAAATAGAAGATCATTCTTTCCCCAAAGCAAAAATTGAAGTTTCAGCTTAAACCAAGTAAAAGTGATCTTACCTCTTAACATAACATACTTGAATAGAATCCAAAATGACCAGCATAACAGGTTTCACATGTCCTTGGCAGTAAGCTTCTTGTTTGCAGTGTACTCCTAAATTTCCATTGCTGAAAAGAAAATAAAAAACAATGCCTAGGGACCTAAGGGAAACCCCAGAGCTTCCCACCATACAATGAGCAATCTCTTCCACTTGAGCAGAGATTCCAACAAACTTCCCTTGTTTGCCTGTAGTGGTGGGCAAATTATTCATTTATTCAGGTATTATTATTTAATTATTTCAAGAGACATTTTGTATGTTAGATCTATGCTTAGACTTATGTCTGTGACTTCAGTTTTCAAAGATTAAAACTTGGAAGTCTTTGAGCTTGAGAGACGGTGTGTATTCATTCATTGTCTTAATTATTGGTTTTGAAAGCTTTGGAGATTTGTTACTGCTACATTAAAAATTCTGAGAACAATAAGATCCGCAGTTTCCTTAGCCTTTGCACATCCACAAGAAGAGTAAAAAATAAAATCGTGGAGTTGAGAGAAAGCTTAAATTTCTATTTAAACCTTGGATTTACACATGCAAACAGAGAAGAAAAGGAACTGATGATTTGGGGCAGAGCCGGCCTTTCTAGAATTCAGATTTCCTGATGATCTTTACCTTAGTGAGCTGCCTTTTATCTCATCTCAGCTGGATACTGATGAGAACACAGGTAGTTCCCTGGTCAGGCTGTTTCAGTACTAAGCTGTTACGTTCGATTTAGATTTGTTTTCTAGGTGGGCAGAGGACAGAGAACCTGGATATTGCAGGGTTGAAAGAAAAAAGAAAGGGCAGGAACTGCATATATGCAGCAGGTGTGAATTTACTTGGGCCCTGGTTATTTCTTTATCATTATTATTATTATTTTTGCACGCTGTATGGTGGGGTCACATTTCATTATTTTTCCATGTGAGTATCCCATTACTGGAGCACCATTTGTTGAATTTTTGTTTGTTTGTTTGTTTGTTTGGGAAGCGCATAGACCAAGAATGGAACCCGGTCTCCATGTGGCAGGTGAGAGTTCCACCACTGAGCCACCCTCACAGCCCCATGCCCTGGGTATTGTCACCATAGCCATCATCACCATCATCACTGCTACAATCACTATTCACCTCATGCTGTGCCCTGGGCACAGCGTTTTGTATGTGTTATCCCAGTTAATTTTAACAAGAACACTATGCAGTAGGTATTATTTTTCTGTAGTCAGATAAGAAAATCAAAGAAAAGAATTTTGTGTCCAAAATTCACAAAGCTGTTAAATTGTGGAAAAGGAATTGGACCCACTCACAAGCTCTCCAGAGCTACCAGTACTATTTGCACGAACATTTCACCAGTTTTAGTTATTTTAGGTTACCGAAACTTTTATTGATCATAACACATAAAGATTGAATTAAACTAGAAAACTTTAATTCCATAAAAATAATTATTAGACTTTACTTCCAGAAGAAATTTGAAGTGATCTGGGCTGGAAAAGTATTCCTCCATCATCTGATTTCCAAGAAAGATTGGAAAAAACGAAGATTCTCTCTATGGTACTGAATCATACCTTATTTCCCTCACAATAATACTTAAATATATAGGTTGTTTGAAGGATTAAATGGCAATGCATATAAAGTATTTAGTACCCTCCTTTGAAAATATGCTAAGTATTCGTGTTGAATTTTTATTAACATAACTCTTTTTAACTCTTATGTGATTGGTGCAAAACATGGTTAGATTCTTAACTCCTTTATTCTGGATACTTCATAAATATCTCTCCATATGCCCTCCTCTTTCTTTTTTCATGATCACTACCCAGGTTTTTATCCCCCATCATTTCAACTCTTAGACTACTGCCACAGTCTTGAGACTGAGATTCTTTGGCTCTTGTCTGTCCCCATTCCACATTGAAGCATAATGAAAGGCAAAATTGATCACACTATCAAAATCATCCCATGGCAAATTCCAAAACAATGTATACAAAGTCCTTCTTATACACTGTATGCAATGTATACCCTGCTGACCCGTCCCCACTGCCCACCTCCCACCACTTCCCCCATATAAACCTTCTATATGTCCCAGACATAATGAAGTATGTGCTATTGCCTGAATTTGACATGATTTCTAAGTCTGGAATTAAACAACACAACTGAGTGCGTTCTCACTGATTGAATTCTTCTCTTACAGAATTAGGGGAAGGAGAATGAAGTTGAAATGAATGTGCTACCCTTCAGGAATATGGCTCAGCAGGTTATTAGTGAAAGTCTGGTTAGTGTGGTGTGCATTTAAAACCAATGTCTGAGAGGATCCCAGTTGAATTTTTGCCCAACTACGTTGTACTCTCTTTGACCTTCTTGTGGTTGGTATCTCTTGTTGACATCTGCATGCTATTGCCATCCCTCAGCATCACTGACCAGAAAGGCAGTGAAATATTCCCAGTTGTTTATGATTTTCGTACCTAAGCTCAATGAGTTACCCATATGGTTCCTTGCAGTTTTTCTCCAAATTAATAGAAAGCTTAAATTTTAGTGTTCTTGGCATACCCTGCTTCTTTAAAGGACTTTTCTCCTGCCAGATCCTACATTATTTGTCCTGGAAAAAATTATCAGTAAGGAATTGCTTTCTACTGCTTTGAAACCTACCTAAAACAGTTGCTCAGTTTTATTGCCTTGAGCTAAATGCTCATTCTCTTTTTTTATTTTATGCATGACTGAAGTTTTCACTCAACTCTTGGCTGATGAAAATAAAGTCCAATTTTTTAAAATATGTCTCTCTAGAATTTGTATTCAAAACATTGCCAAAGAATAGCATATAAAATTTGGCGATAGGGTGGAAAAATCTGATTTTAAGAGCTGTTTTATCTTGAAATATTTATGACACTGAACAACCTTTTGACCTGGGTCACTGAGTCAGATCAATTGGCCTCAACGTTGTGAACCTGTCATGCACCATGGCTCTCCGTTCAGCCGAATTCCAAGTTTTGAGGTATAAATTCCATTTTTGATTTGCAACTTCTTACATGCATTATTTATTGGCCATTCTCATTATTGAAATTAGTTTCCAATTTATGATTCAGTGCCTTACGGTACTTTAAAAATTATATTTAGTCACAAAACAATAGTCGGTGTGATAGCATTGTAATATTATTCAACTGGTGCAATATTAAAAGGAAGACCCAGAAATAAAGAAAAATAAAGTGGCTGTGTCTGGGGAAATAGGAAGTGGGGCCAAGTAATATGGGAGATTAATACTTGAGTCATAAATTTCTTTGAAAAATTATAGTTGCAACAATGTGTTTGGTCATATTGCCATAATTAATAGTTTATATGTTATAAAACTTAGAATGCTGACTAAAGGAAAATGGCTTTACAATATCTAGTTTTCTATATACAAAAAATTTCTAGCAGAAGAAATTTACACCATGTCAAAGGTGATGTCTGAATTTCACTGGACCAGCGACATCCTTGGCCGGATCCTTTCCCACAATTACTCCTTCATTGCCTGACCATAACTAACATGGCCCGCCTCATAAAATATTACTTTCCTTGTAACCAGTTCCAAGAGGCCACTCCATCCAACTAATAGGACATCAAAAGTATTTTTGTTCCTTCCAGCACTTCAAGCCCACTATTTCCCTGCCTAAATTTTTTTTCTTTTTTTTAAATCAATGTCTTTTGCTTATTCATATTACAGTGGTTACCATTTTTCATAATATACCCTCATCCTATGTCAGCATTTTCCTCTGCACAACTCAGTCTGAACACAACCTCTCCCAGTTCCTTTCTCCTCCTTGTTATTTAACCTCCTTGTGACCCTTCACTGTCCTTGCAGAATCCCACTGGGATCCTGTAATTGGATATTTTAGGAATATTTCCCCTAGCTCCCTTAATTTCCTTGCCATTTTGGCTTCTTCCTTAACAAACTGTACCAATCCCCAGTCCTGCCTATGCTGCACAGCTCTCTTCTTTTTACCAATTAGTGCTACTCTGTAATAGATACAAATTTATTCTAAGTCACCTGAACTGGTTCATCTCTACTCCTCAGAAATCCTTTGGAGTATCTTTAATTGATGCTTCTTTTTTATTAGAGTAATTGTAGGTTTATAGACTAATCATGCATAAAATACAGAGTCCCCATAAATGACCCTACTGTTACTATTAACAGCTTGCATTATTGTAGTACATTTGTTACAACTGATGAAAGAACATTTTTATAATTCTATTAACCATAGTAATAATCATTTACAATAGGGTTCATTGTTTGTGTTGTACAGACCTATGTTGTTTTCGCTGTTTTAATTTTTATCCTTGTAACACATATACAACTTAAAATATCCCCCTTTACATACAAATATGTAATTCAGTGCAGCTAGTTATATACGCTGTGTTGTGCTGTCATCACCACCATCCATTACTCTCCACGAGCCCACATGGAAACTCTGTACAATTTCAGCATGACCTGCCTATTCCCCACTATGGGCCCCAGTAACACGTATTCTAGTTTCTGACTCTAAGAGTTTTCTTATTCTAATTTTGTATCATTGAGGTCATACAATATTTATCCCTTTGTGTCTGGCTTATTTCATTCAAAGTGATGTCTTCAAGGTTCATCCCTGTTGTTGCATGAATCAGAACTTCAGTCCTTATTATTACAGCTGAATATGTTCCGTTGTAAATATATATACCACATTGTTTATCCATTTATCACTTGATGGCACTTAGGTTGCTTCCAACTTTTGGCAATTGTTAATAGTGCTGATGTGAACATCAGTGTGCAAATATCTATTTGAGTCCTTGCTTTAAATTTTGGGGGTATGTGCCTAGAAAATTGCCAGGTCGTATGGTAATTCTTGGGGGTATGTACCTAGAAAATTGCCAGGTCATATGGTAATTCTTGGGGGTATGTACCTAGAAAATTGCCAGGTCATATGGTAATTCTATACTTATCTTTCTGAAGAACCACCAAGCTTTCTGTCATCCACAGCAGTTGCACTATTTTACATTCCCACCAATGACTGACGGTTCCTATTTCTCTACATCCTCTCCTGTACTTGTTATTTCCCATTTCCTTAATAGCAGCCATTCTAATGGAAATGAAATAGTGTCTAATTTTGGTTTTGATTTGTATTTCCCTAAAGTTAATGATGTTGAACCTCACGTTTGATGGTCTCAAGGTCGTTTACGTTCGATTCCCTTTTTATATTCTTTTTTCTTCTGCTCCTCAGCCTGAATTATTTGAATTGTCTTGTCTTTGAGATCACAGATTCTTCCTCCTGCTACCTCCAGTCAGCTGTTGAAACCATTTAGAGAGTATTTCATTTCAGTTATTGTGTTCTGTAACTCCAGTATTTCTGTGTCGTTTCTAATGAGAATCTCAAAGAGACTCCCATTTTGTTCATTCATTGTTTTCCACAAATCCTTTAGTTCTTTTTCTGTGTTTTCCTTTCCCTCCCTGAGCATATTGAGGAAGGATCATTATTTTAAATTCTTTGTCCACTAAGTCCAAAATTGGTCTTCTTCCATGATGGTTTCTAGATTTTTATCTTGTTCCTTTGGATGAGCCATAATTTCTCTTTCCTTCTTTGTCTTGTAATCTTTTTTAATTAATTAATTTATATATTCTTTAAACATAACAATATATAAACATGAACATTCTTACCATATGATCATTCATTCTTGATATATAATCAATAACTCATATCATCCCATAGTTGTATATTCATCATCATGATCATTTCTTAGAATATTTGCATCAATTCAGAAAAAGAAATCAAAAGAAAAAAGAAAAAAAATTCATACATACCATACCCTTTACCCTTCCCTTTCATTGATCACTAGCATTTCAATCTACTAAATTTATTTTAACATTTGTTCCCCCTATTATTTATTTATTTTTAATCCATATGTTTTACTCATCTGTCCATAAGGTAGATAAAAGGTTTTCACGATCACATAGTCACATTGTGAAAGCTTTATCATTATGCAATCATCTTCAAGAAACAGAATCCTCATTGAATGCACAAAACTTCATTTGGGAGGTACTAATATTGTATATAATTAGTGTAGATGATGAAATTGAGTCTCCGTACAATTAAGTAACTTGCTCAAGGTCACAAATTTAGAATGGTCCTCCATTCCTGAGGCTCCAGAATACACACTTCTGCTATTCTATCTCTTTTATGAATAAATTCTGTATCTTCCTTCCCCAGTCATGTTTTTTAACTTCAATGCATGGATGTTGTTTTTCTTTATTTAACTGACTGTGGGCCCATACTCAAAACAGATAATTTTCTTTTAATTAGTTTTGACAGAAGCAAATTATAAAATTTGGAATAAATAACTTTCAAGAAAGGAAATAATATGATTTATAATTAGGATGTATCAATTCCAAGGAAGAAGTAGAAATTGGGTCACAGGAAGGACTAAAGTGCTGAATAGCTATTTAAAACCCCTATTGTAAAGTTTTATAAAAGCGGTATAAATCGATATGGCTGTAAATTAACAAGTAATTGAAATGAGCAATATTTGATCCTTATATAATTATACAATCACCATGAAGTATGATGGTTCCCCTCCCCCAGCTCTTTTTTCCCCTAATACCAGAGTATCTGCAAATAAATACTTCATCTATAGCTATATTAAAGCTGCTTTGTCACCATGAAAAAAATTGTTTTTTGCAAGTATGTTTCACAATCCTTGTAACTGGATAAACTGCACCTGGTAAATTAAAAAAAAAAAAAAGTGGAAACTTATAGTTTTGAGCTTAGGGTAAAAATAAGCTGTAGCATCTACCTCACATTTGCTAATAATAACTGACACCTGTGAACCAGTCCAACCATTAACAATTTGGATTCCACATGCAAGAGAAGAAAAAAGAGAAAAAATGAAAGTTAAATCTCATGAATTTTAAGGTCTATATGTATGACATTAACAAATAGAGAACGAAAATGTTAGTGGTCTATCATTGGCTGAAAATACTTTAATGACTAATATACAAATGCTGTCAGTATAGTTTATTATTTTTTATAGACACATATCTTCTCCCTAAGATCATACACATGGCATTCAATCCAGGGATTGCCTTTCTTCCTTAACATAATTATGTCCCTTTCTTTTCTCAGTAATAGTTTGATCCAAGGTTGTTTGTAAGAATGAGAGATATTAGTTCAGTCTCATATGCTTAAAAGTTCCTGCTACACCTGTGGGTCCTGTGCCATTGTTTAAATGGATGATGATAACCCTTTATATAACACAGATATCAGACTGCTTTGTGCTCAAAAATGGCTATCCATGTGTTTGGTATCAGCTTTCTGTTATTTACAGATGAATTTACTTAACAGCAGATTATACGTAACATCCTTAAAACTTTGGGGAAGTACAATATTTCTTAGAGCAAATGATGCCTTGATAATCTGATAGCTGTTGCAAGAAGAGTTGCAGTTAGTCACACTGACCGAGTAGAACCAAAGAGTTTAGCTCAAGTAGACCTTTAAGAAGAGTGACATGGCAAAAGAGATTGAGAAAAAAAAGTTAAATAAAATGTTAAATTTGTGTTACAGTTTTTTATTGTGATGGGTAGGAAACCCACCTAAGGACACAAAGTATGCATTGGGGCAAGCTGGCATGGAGACATCAAGACCTGGATGGAGGCACACAGGGTCTACCAGAAAACAGCTCTGGAAACTGACATTATCTAACACCCTCTTAAAAACGTTTCCTTGTGCACAGTGAGTTATCTTTAGTGTTCATTTTTTTGGAGACATTGGAGATATAGACTCAAAAGACTAGAGTGTTGTGTTTGAACCAATTAAATAGTAATGATTATATGACTGTCATATTGTCAGTAGGTTATTTGCAGCCAAATGCATAGTAAAACAGTAAACTAATTTACAAAAATTATAAGACCATCTAGTAAGATTCAAAACATACATGTAAGCAGGTTAAAGGGTACATTGTATATTTTCATTGCATTATAAAAGCTAAGTGTGTTGAAAATTGTTATTAGGTGCCTGAGCATGCCTGGAGATGAGTGTTTTGAGCTCTTTAACTGGTGAGTAACTGGTAATGTAGTCAAAAAAATAAAAACTAGGTTAGGCTTAGTCTTCAATTGTTAGTTGGCTGACTTCATGCTTATTTTAGAACTCTGATCTTCTAAAAGCTTTTGTCATAATATCCTTTTTTGGAACATTTATGAAATGTGTAGAAAATTACTATATAGGCTGTGAACCCAAAAATAATCCCCTTTCCCATAGTTCTAAAATATTTCTCAGTACAAGATGAAAACAGATCATTTGACCTTTTCCTTAAAAGTCACAGGCCTACTTTCAGGCCCCTGAGTATGATATTATCTGGCAACTTTGAAGTACATGGTTCAAGTGGAATTATTCTAATAGCAGTTAGTGGCAGGTCCATGTGGGTATGTCTCATCTAACTTAGTTATTCTCCTTAGATTCAAAATTATAGCCTACAAATTGAAAATTATATATAGCTTTTGCAAGGCAAGACCATAATTCTAGGCTTGCATCAATTTTTTTTCAGTCCCAATAAACCACACTCAAAGAAGGCCTGACACTGGATTGTCCTGTAGCACTGGGGAAAGCCCTAAGTAATCTTTTGACAAAGTATGACTGTTTAGCTTTCTCAGCAGACCTTGAGACTCCAGTGAGAATTTGCTTGCACGAAGAATTTGCCCCTGGAAAATAAACCGTAGGCCAGTATTGACTCACCTCCCTGCCTGCAGATCCAATACCTCACCTGCACAGTTGCTTCCAAATTTGGCTTGAATCCTTCATATATTAGAAAGGGTCAGGGTAGATCCATGTCAGAAGGAAGTGGTTTTGTTTCCTGCCTGCCTTTCCACCTGAGATATCCTTCCAGCTACATAAATTACCTTCTAGAGCAGTGATTTACAAACTTTGAGTCACAGCACACTGGTGAGTCCCATTGCCAGCACATTTTAAGAGGGGTGAGATGGGATGGGGGGGAATAGATCAAAGTGTGCTATATATTAATTTAGTGCTTCATATAACTTTTCTCTGAAGATTGAGTGACTCACATGTAAATTGCATTTCTGACTGTGGTTTGTGGTCAAAAAAGTTTGAAAGCCAGTTCTATAAAGTAGATTAAACTCCTCCGTGGCCCTGGAATTGACATAGGTCTACCAAGTTCTGGATAAAGGGGGTTGATTCTGGGAAATGGTAGGGCTTTGGTCTCACTCTCATACTTTTCCTCCCTTCCTCCCTTTTTCCTTACCATTGAAAAATAAACAAATCTAGGGAAGTGTATTTGTCCATGGGAATGATACTCATCGGCAGCTTTGCCTGCGAGTCACCAACCAAAGCTCCTTATCATTGCCCCTACAGCCCTGCGTCATCCTGGCTGTGAAGTCCATTTCTTTCCTTCCACCTTCCCCAGTTCTTCAACGAGGTAATGAAGGGCATAGTGGGGTTACAGCTTAGCACTTGTTTACCCTTAACTATAGCATATCCGCTTAGCCAGTCCAGTAAGATTTATATTTATTCATTCAACTAATGTACTGAGCCCTTACCATGATAAGTAAGGCTCAATCCTGTATTCTTATTTAATGCATTCATGTGGCTCACATGCTAGTAGGGGAGTAAATGATGAACAAATATGTAAATTATATAGTATATTGCACGTTGATCAGTGCTGTGAAGAAAATGAATGAGAAAAGAGGCAGGAGGGGAGTAGAAGATTCTGAGAGGCCCATTTGTAATAGGAAGTTTTCAGTGGCAGTTCGGGGGAGGTAGAACTTAGAGTCGCACACTCAAGAGCAGCCCTTCTAAAGGTGTGACCTTCAGCTATGTCAGAATAAACAAAAGGGTTCCATAGCCAAATAAGTTTGGGAAATTCTGGTATTAAAAAAGCTAAACTGGACGGTGCAACGGTGGCTCTCAGCAGGCAGAGTTCTCGCCTGCTATGCCAGAGACCCGGGTTTGATTCCCGGTGCTTGCCCATGCAAAAGAAAAAAAAGGTTAAACATATTTCTTTATTATGTGATATTTTCGAGCTTTGAATATACAAGAGGGTAGCCATGTGCTTCTGTGACTTGACGGAAACTCATGATGACGTTGAGAAGGAGGAGGAGGAAGGGGAGGATAATGGTTAACACTCACTGAGCACGTGCTTTGTGCCAGGCCTGGTGCTAAGTGTTTTATGTAAATGATCTCCGCTGGAGGGTGCCCCTGCAAGGTTGGACGCTGCCGGCGCTTTGACAAACCACTTGACTTCCAACACTTAGCACAGTAGCTGTTCAATAAAGAACATTGCGTTTGTCCTAACAGCATCAATAAATCCTCATCAAATTGATGCACAGATTAGTCCTTTATGTTTTATCGACTGGGAATTATGGCACAGAGAGGCTAAGTAGTTTGGTTAAGGTCACACAGTAGGAATCTTGAAGCAGGATGCAGATATAACTCTGAAGCTCTGACCTAGTTTACAAGACTGTCACAGAACATTTCTTTTCCTCCACAGATCACCTTAAAGGACCAGTGTACTGCAGAAGCACTGCTATTGTGCAAATTCTCTTTCCTCTGAAATGCACTCTCCTCGGGGCTTTCAACACCTAGGGCTTCTCTAAAGAGAAATCCAAACCTTCAGACAAGAGTAGCAGCAAAAGGAAGGCGTTCCAAGTCACATCAACAATTCTTTTATTTAACAAACAGTAATTAAGTACCTGACCTATACCAGAATATAAAGATAAGATAAATAAGATAGAGTTGAGTCAGTGTACTTAATAACCTCTAATGAAGGAGACAGGCATGTTACAAGTAGTAACAAAGACCGAGGCAGGAAAGGAACACAGCGCTCAGGGCTCCTCGAAGCATGGAGAGCATCAGCTGGAAGATAGGCTGAGGACTGAGGACGGGTGGTGAGGTTTATCTTAAGCCAGTTAAAGGAATTTTAGCCATTAAATGATATTATCAGACATGAAGATATACACACACCCATACAGGTATTTTGTGGGCATACACAGACACAAATGCATCTGTGCATATCTATTTTCTCATGCATATCTTTTAAAAAGGTATCTCTGGGTTGGAGCAGGGGAAGATACCTCTGGCTGCAGTGGGGGACGCAACAGAGACCCCCAGCTAAGAAGCTGTCAGAATGGTCTCCTTAGAAGATGTGGAGACATTGATAAAAGCATTGTCCTGGGAAGGACTGAAAGAACAAACTTGAGAGGAATTTAGGAGATAAAAGAGTTAAGAATTGTGGGCCTCTGTAGTATAGCATATGAGGGAAAACAAGGTACTGAGATAAACTGTACCATGTGGATGGTGAACTAGTACTCAGAAGGAAGAGAAAGCTTGAGAAGAAGGATACTTGATTCATCTTGGAATGAATTGAGTTTGAGATGCTTTGGGGACCCTAGGCCACTGGAATTAAAGGTCTGGAGTTCAGGAGAGATGGAAATGCAGATTTGGAAGTTGTTGGCCCTGAACTGTTCATTGAAGGAAAGTGATGCTAGAGATTATGAATTTAGGAAGGAAGGCCTAAATTCAGGAAGAACCTGAAATATAATGAAGTTCTGAGATGTGCAAAATCCAACGTGCTGCAACAAGCGTTTGCAACTGACATTGGTGACAGGATCCATAGGACTTAGAGTGGTTTTCAAGAATTCCCTTGGGAATGTGTTGGGAAAATAATGAGGTCAAAAGGAAATTCTGCAGTGTGGAACCAAATATAGAACTGATGACTAAATCTTAGGAAATCAAGCTAGCTGGGGGTAGTATGGCATGTCTCATTGAATAATTTGCAAACCTAGTCCATAAACTTTGTTGTTACCTGTTTTGCCCACGGTATCTTGATGCTGATTTGGCAGTTCTGTAAAGTATATGCCTCATTGTTATCCTATGTGACTTTCAATTTATTAGCTGTGTACGTTGATAGATGGTCATACATACATGTATGATCCTTTGTTAAGAAAGCTCAGGAATGCAATTGGTGTTTCCTTACCCAGTAGATCAGATCACTGAAACTTCTTTGTCTCAGTCTGTTAATTTTAGAATAAAGGTCCATGTTTTAAAAATAAGGCCTCATGATACCTTTTTTTTTCACAATTTACCCTTTTTCTAATTAAAAAAATAATACATTCCTGTTGTTGGAAATAGGCCCATACATTATTTCAGTTATGTTCCTTGTTTTACACTGATGACAGTTTGTTTTAGTAGCACATCCCAAATTGTTAAAATCAGTAGGTCAGTGAGGTAACATTAAAGCAAGTACTTTAGACGATTGTAAACACAGAATAAATTTCCGCCTCATGTAAATAGTGTGATTTCCATTATAAAGCCATTATTGTTGTCATTCGTACATAGTAATAAAGCCAAGTCTTCAATTTCAAAGAAAATAAATAAAACAACACTAGGCTTTCTTTAAAAGGGGCAATTAACATCATTGAAATCATATTTTCTACTAAAAATAAAGAGATGTTATGTATTCTCCATGGAGTCTCCTCAAGCCCGTTAGTAGTCTTTCTTAATGACAGCCACACTAAATGGCATAGACACTTGCCTTTCTTTTCTCTTTTCCACAAGAAATTTCTTTCACTAACACCTTTTCAAACTACTTTGTTTTCCACATTAGTGACTCCTTGCTAATTTAAGTATTTAAATTAAGTACTTTGATGATTTCACTGTTTCTCCCAGTAGAGGAACTTCATCCTGACATAAGCTTAATTTTCTTAGCATAGTCTTTTATATAGACCCCCCTTATTCCTTGGGCTCAATAGTATGCTTTTAAGGTTTTTTTTTTTTTTATTGAGAACATTAAAAAGATTCTGTTTTCTTTTAACTAATTCACTCTAAACAGAAGTTTCTAAGATTGCCAATTATAGATGTCTGCTTTGATAAATGCTGACTTGTACAGACAACAGAGAAGTTTACTAGTAGTTCACCAAATATGAACTGACAACTTGAGGAAATATGAAACTGAAATGATTTGCATTAAATGGCGCATTGATTTTCAATTTGCCAAATGGAATTCACAGCACCTGTTACACAGCGACGCTCCTCACTGTCACTCACCCACATCCACTCACACCTTCCCGCCACCCCTTCCTATTTTGGTCAGGGTTACACTAGGCCCCCAAAAGGATGACACACCTTCAGAGAGCAGGATTTACCATAAAGCTGATGAAGCTTAAGTTTCAGGGCCTCTTGCTTGCATGGACCCCTTCCAAGATCCTGTACCTAATTATGTTTTTGCACTTTTAAAAAAGCCTCTGCAAGTTGTAAAAGCTTCCAGCTCATAAAAATCTCGATGTGCCTCTGGATATGTTTTTCCCATCTGAAATCACATCTTCATCATTGTTGCAGTACTAGAGAACCAGCCTGGGGTCTATTGCTCAGAGCACGGCATTATTTATGACCGGCTTTTTTCCTTGCAGAGGTTCTGAGCTGGTTTGCCAAACTACCACACTTTCGGCCGAGTTCCCAAGGGCTCTGCTGCTTCCCCACTGGGCTGTCTCAGCACACAGCACTTGCTTTTGGTATGCTTGGCCCTAGGCACTTAGGGGAACAGAGAGGCCAGATTTTGAAAGATCAGTTCCTAGTCGTTCATACAAAGAGTGCGGTCCTTTTGTACGCTGCACAAAGCTATAAATAGATGTTTGTACTTCACACAGAGCAAAGAATGTAATTGCCAGACTTGATACCTAATCTTTGAAAACTTTTGTGAGCATGGTTTAAGCAGTTTTCATTTATTAATGTATCTGATCTGAAGTAAAAATGAGCCTTGCGACCCTTTATCATATTGTATGATTTTGTTAAGCCTAACTGAAGTTTTATAATATTAAATAAATCTTAATATATAATCTCTTGTCTTGCTGCAAGGCATCAATGACCAAGAAATTATTCATCTATATAAACTATTCCTTATGCTATTCTGGTTTTCTTTTTGCAGTTATAATAAGAACTCAGATAATTTGAATATTTTTCTATGAAGGGTATATCTGAACAAGATATCAGCACAGTCTCCTTCTTAAGCCTTCTTTCTTCTCTAAAAATACTCAGATTGCCTCATCCTCTTCCCCCATCCTCTTCCCTTTCTTTCCTTTTTGTTCCTGTTCTTTCTTTTCCCTTCTTGGACAATCTCACCCTAAAGCTATTAGTTGGCACAGAAGTATGCACCTCCAGGGACGGGGTCTGGCATAGGCTGTCAGAACCCAATCCTGTGAAGCGGGCAGTGGGGTGAGGCTGGGATGCAGCCCCAGCAGAAGCGGTGACAGCCTGAGTGGGCTGAGTAGGGCATCTGGGCAGGGGAAGGGGTGACAGCAGTGAGGGACTGGTTACCTACAGAGGCGATGATGAAATAGGTAAATATATTAATGAGAAATAGATTTTTTTACCAACAGAGATGAGAATAACAAATACAGAAAGGGAGGAAACTAGAATTAAGCCTGCGGTGTTGGATGAGGATTAGAAGTATTGGTGTGAAGTAGTAGTTTTCATCATATAAAACTATAGACATATAGATGTGTGTGCATTCGTATGTGCGCGTAATCCATGCCCTGACTCTGTCTACTGTGAGGGCCTCACGGTAACACCTAGTGCGCCGACCCTGGCTTGTATATAACATTCTCCCCTGAAAGACCGCAGGACTGGGGCAGGGCAAAGTACAAAATGATTTTGGAACATCTGTTGGGCTAAAGAAAAAAGCAAAAAAAGTGCTCACAGAATGATGGGGACGTATCAAGAGGGACAGAAACCATCGTGAAGGGGTTCCCACTCACCAAACCTAGGACAGTTTTGAGCATCGAAATGAGTAATGATAGCAGTAGATTGTAACCCATTAAATAAGATAGGAATCCACCCATATTATAAAAATAAATTATTAAATCCAACATTTGGTAAGAATGTAACTGAGAACTTAGGATTTAAGGGATGATTTTGATTACTGAATCATTAGATAGATATTCCTTTTTGCTTTCTGGTATATTGGAGTAGACAAGCGAGAAATGCTTGAAATCTCTAAATTGTGATCCAGCTGCCTTGATCTCTGATAGTGATCGTATCGCCTTTATCTTCCGCCCCTGTGATTATAAAAAAAACCTTGTGACTCACCTTCGTTTATACTCAGTTATCCAGTTCTTCAACTCTAGAGACTTGTAATCACCAAAGACAGCCCCGAATGTTTATTAATGGAGGGTCTTGGGTCAGTCCAGAACTAATCCACCCAAATCCAAAGTTATCTTGATAACCAAGACTGGATCTAACCAAACTGGGCCTGCCTGACATGTCTGAGGCTTAGACTTTAACCTATAAGTCACCTAGACCTCATTCCTCCAGTTTCCTATATACATTCTGTGACTAGGCAGGTAATCAATCTGCACATGCTCAGTCATCAGATCACCTCTAATTGCATCAGTTGGGGCCACTGTGCTCATTATCCTAAGCCCTGCCCATCTTTTTCACTAATAGCACTAACAGAATTCCTGTAGTTTGGTGGGATGGATTTTGGGCCGATAGGCCATCTGCTCTCCTGTTACACACCTAGTCATAAACTCTTTCTCTCTTTGAAACCCCAGTGTCTCAGGAATTAGTTATTGAGTGTGTCGGACAAAAGAATCTACTACCTTTGTCCAGCAACAAGAAAAGGGTACTTACATAGTTTCAGAGTAATGCTTTGTAAGATACTTTTAAATTACAAAGGGAAAAAATGCAACTTTACAGTGGAAAATCCATGCAGCCCCAATATCTTAATCAAGAAACAAAAATGAGTGTCATAAATAAGAGAACAAATTTTATCTTGTGCCGCCCAGCAAAGGACAAGAAGAAGAACACAGCATCACTTTTGTGATATCTCTGCCAAAGCTTATCATCTAAATCTGATCCTGAGAACACATGAGGCAAAACCCAAATTTAAGATTCTCTACTAGAAAAACTGAACGGTAATCTTCAAAAGTCTCAGGTTCATGAAAGTCAAGTACACAACGAGGAAACCTTTGGAACTCAAAAGGACTACAGAAACATGGCATACCTATGCAAAGAGTGATTCTGAACTGGTTCCTGCTGCTACAATGGAAAATACTGGGATTACTGATGAATCTTAAATGGAATCTGATTTAGTAGTAATGCATCAGTGCTCATTTCCTGACTTGATGGTTATAGTACATTTATGTAGGAGAATATCTTTATAGGAAATACACATTCAGGGGTGGCTGTGAGATCGAGTTGGCTACTTTCAAATGGTTCAGGAAAAAAAAAGTTTGTTGTGCCACCCTTGCAACTTTTCTGTAAGTTTGAGATTGTTTCAAAATAAGGTAAAATTTTTAAATTGCCGAAGTTTTATTTAACTGTTCAATTTTCACAGTGCATGTGGATTTTGTGTGTTAATTGTTGATGGTGGGTAAATATGGACTTTGAGATATATCTTGAGAGTTGTCAGTGGCATGGCCGTCCAACAGCTTGGAAAGATCTGATTCACTTTCTCAATCTTACATAACGTGTCATTTAAATATTAAAATCCTCTTTTTAAATTACTATTTGAAAACATATAAGAAAGAAAATCCCAAATACACAAATTAAAAAAGGTAATTTTTTGAAGAAATATGTTCTGAAAATGAAGCCAATTGCTTGGGAAAATAGAGTAGTATAAGCTAGTGTTCATAGTAGTGAATCAGTGACTTTATCTTGGCTCATAGCCTTAGCTATAAATTCAGGTGTCTTTTCAGTCCAAAAAATGAGATGAGGACCTGTTTTTCCATTAGGCAAAAAAAAATCGTTTTTAGATCATTTCTGTTTTAAAATATTCCGGGTGGGAATATCCTAATATCAGGACCACAGTTCTGCTGCCATTGCCTCATGGAGCACTATTTTAAGGAGATTTCCCCAGCCATTCTTTCACTGAGATCAAAGTGTAGTTTTATTTCTAGTCGTTTGTAGTATTTCCTGAACCGTCCAGCAGGTGGTAGTCTAGGAGAGGACGTCCTCATCCTTCCCCATCCCCCTAGCCTATTAGCAAACCTATTTGCAAAAGAGAAGGAATGTGGACTCGGCAATGTGCCTTCTCTTTTCTGGCATAGGAAAGGGATTTCCAAGGTTCTTCTTCCAGAACGGATACTTAGGCATAGAGAGTATCATAAGAAAGCAGCCATAAATAATTTGGTGTGTATGTGTGGCTATGCAGTATTCTGAATCTCAAAAATTCTTATTTTTTTTATGATTTCTAGAAATTCCATTGGTTTTATATCTCTTTGCCCTGATTTCAATGACATGGCTTTGGGGAGGCCTGCACATGGCTTACAGACACTTCTGGATGTTGATCCTCTTTGTCATTTTCAACAGTCTGCAGGTAAGACATCGTTTAGTTACTGACAACGTCTTTGTCCTACGGAACACAAAACATGGAGTTGCAATGTGAAGGATTCAAGTGTCCATCCACTCTTGGATGAGTCTCTGCACACAATAATATCAGGCAGTGTTGTGGAATAAAGTGATTGGGGGCTAGCTGAACTATGGCTTGGGTTCTAACTTGCTCATTATACAGATATTTGGAAAGACAAAAAATATTTACTTCCCTTCATTTTGATAACATCCAAGTAACTTCAGAAATATAGTTCTTTTGCAGCAGGATTGATGTCTATAAGCTTTGGAGATGGCAGCAGTGTAGCCCCTATGCACATATTTGGAACCAGGTTATGTCTAGAAATCAGATAAATTGAGATTCAAGCAGTCCACTCTTAAGACGAGTACTTAGTGAAATGAGAGTGTTTTGACTCATTGAAAAATGACTGACATCCCCCAAGTCCAACAGGGCCTAGTTTAAATTAGTTTTATGAGAGTGCTTAGATAGCATAACTAGAAATTTTGAAACTGTAGCGGAAGTGAAAGCTGTGTATTTTAGTGCTTTTGTTAAATGGACAAAAATCTGCACCCTGAAATTAACAAATGTAACAAACATATTTTCCTTATTTTTCAAAGTGAAAAAGTATGTCCTAGACTAAAATAATTTTGTGAATTTACCAAGGGTACCACTAAGCAATCTTATTTGACCACCTTCTTACAGGGAACAAGTATGGGGGAAAAAAAAAAAAAATATATATATATATATATATAATATAGGATTATAGCATACAACTAAAAAATGTCCAAAAGAAAGCATATTTAGGTTTGCCTTTTAGAAGTTCAATTCTTTATTGAGATAATAGCTTACATGAGGGTGCCTAATCAAAGACTCATATAAATTTAAGAGGGGAAAAAAATACAATAATATAACTTAAAAGTTTGGAATTAAATTGACATATTCTCTTTATAGATAGAGGCATAATTTGGCACCACTACCTGCCAGGCAGTGTGCTAGTACAGCCAATAAAAGGATGAAAGTGACAGCCCTATTCCTCTAGGATCTGATGACTCAGGAGAGTAAATAAACAATTAATTATAATAATATACTATGGCAGGTGCCAGGTAAGCAAAATGCTATGAAAGCTGTGTGAAGAGGCTGTCTAATCCTGCCTGTGCTGGCATTTGATCTGAGTCCCAAAGGTAGGCCACCAGTCAGCGGCCCTGGCTTAGTCACCTTTGAATTCTGAAGGGCTAGTGGAAATAGGACCGAGGTCCAAAATGACAGCCGGTGGTTGTCTTTTTTTTTGCTAACACGCAATGATACATAGCACAGTGTTTTAGATTTTTGAAATATTGGCTGTCAACTTTTAAAATTGAGACACTTTACATAAAAATCTGGATCCCTGGCTTTTCTTTAAAAGCAGTACTTCACAAGTAATAATAATTATTGCTAATATTATTTAATATAATTATTAATAATAATAATAATTTCACAAAATTGCTTTCAAATCCTGAGTAGATGCCATCCCCTTTAGATGGGACATATGACCCCAAGTTACACCCGATGTACTTCACTTGTTTATTTCACCTGTCCAGCTCCTGCATTTGTAATACCTGAAACAGGTACTCTTCAGTGTTTATTAAATAAATGATGAGTGTATGGGTAGAGACAGGTATCTCATGCGGAGGAAACAGTATTAGCATATGCTGCAAAAAGAGAAAGTATTTACTATTGCCTATATTCTAATAAGCATAGGGTTGGGAGAGGGGAAGGACAATTTTGCAGTTAAAAAGGAAGTGGTGGGAGATGAGAGAAAGAGTAAGGTTAACTCAAGTGCCATTTCACCAAGATCCAGACCTTTACTTTCAGCCTTTAGGCAAAGTTGGGTTTTTGTTTTGTTTTGTTTATTTAATTTTATTAGGATGGAAGTGACATGCTCTTGCCTACTTTTTAGAAGGATAATTAGAAATGTTTAGGGGGACATATTGAAAACAAGAGCAGCCTTAGGCAGAAAGAAAGGCTAGGAAGCTATTCGCATTCCGGACTGCAGATGTTCAGGCAGTGTGCCTGGGAATAGACCGTAGGCAGCAGGTTTGAGAGATATACAGATAATATTAGCATAACTTGGTTAGCCAATTAAGTATAGGAATGTTGGGAGTGAGAAAGCAGAGCCACTGGAAATGCCTGGCATGGGTGAATGGCTGGGCACTGGCACCTTTAGTCAAAATGGAGCAGGGTTGTAAGGGAATGTGCAGCAAAGCTGGTGAGTTGAATTATGAGTTATGGATTATGCCATTGGGAATGCTGATCCATGGGGTTTTAGGTATTTTTACTGGCTTTGGTTAACATTGGTGACCACAAAAACATATTATGTGTCTTATGCTTGTCTGCTGTGTTTTGCTCAGAAGTATCGTTGCTTACTCCCTCACTTTTTATCCAGATTATTATGTTTTAGATACTCTGAGACTGATGAGTGGAAGGCATATGTATCTATAATATCCTAGTATTTTGATATTTATTACTTCATGCATTTCAAAGAAAATCTTGGTCACTTGAAATATTCTCAGGAATTTCTTGATCTCTTCCTGAAGTTCCAAAGTTGGGTTACCAAACCTGGGATACATTTGAACATTTCAGAAAATGTATACGAAATTCTTTGTAAAGCACAATATAAATGCAGAAGTGAGGTAGAAAAAAAAAATCATTCTAAGTAAGTCAATTAATATTTTTATCAATTAATAATCTTCCTAGGGATACAGAAACTTTATTTCCAAGAGCTTCTATGCTTCTGCTCAAATTCTTATTGCTCTATCCTTATTATTTATATCTTACTTGTTTAAAGAAATTTTTACTGTTGTGTGTTGAGGGTGAGCAGAATATAGAGAATGAAAGTGAAAATGTTCTTTAAGTTCATTTCTTGAGAATTTTCTGATTCCAGCAGCTTCTCATTAACTTGTCAGCAGGTTCATGATACTACTGTTTTTGTAACTTCTCTTCGGTGCACTTGATGTCAAGTGAAAAATTCTGATTTCTGAAACTTCAAAAAAAAAAAAAAGCAGTTTTGTCCTCTCTTGGTAGACAATCCCCAGATTTCAGTGGCCTTGGGCCTCTGTGTATCTATTTGCTGATCAAGCTCTCTAACTTGGTAGTCACCACTAGCACCACCCTCAACCCCTGCCAACAGGAAAAGAGCTCATTCCTCAATAGAGAAATCCCATGGAGGACTTGAATTGCCCCAAGTAGAAACACATCCTTTCCAGGAACCAGTCACAAGGTGACAGCTCTACTGGTCAGGCCTGTGTCATGAGCAAACTCCAGTGGTGGAAAAAGTGAAACTGATCTCACAAAAACCACAGGGAATGGAATTCCCTCTATGTAGAATAATGAAAAGCTTGGTTGGTCTTTGCCTCCAGTTTCTGGGAAAGCAAATTCTGTATCTTTGGAATTCCCTGTTAGGAGTGTTTTTGTTTTGTGGTTGGCCCAGGACCATACCTGATAGTTATAGGGCAGGGCTGGCCATAAGTGTAGCCTTAGGGCGGGGACTGGATATACTGGAAAAAACAATCGTGTGATTGGGTAGTTGGGGCTTTTGGGCATGTTGTATCAGCCCACCTCCCTTACCTCTGGGAGGGAAAGAGGGTGCTGCAGATTGATTTCAACCATGTAGAAATTGATTCCATTAATCATACCTATATAATGAAGCCCCACATAAACTTGGGACACTGGATACCACAATGAGCTACCATCATTGAGAAAATACATTACTATTGTGCCAAGAAGAGGACACCTTCTGATCCCACTTAGAGAGGACATGGAAGCTTGCATTTGAGATCTTACCAGACCTTGTCCTATGCATCTCTGCTTTTGACTTTTTATTCATATCCTTTTGCTATAATAAATCTATAGTCATAAGAATAGTGCTTTTAGTGAGTTCTGTGAATCATTCTGGTGAATTATCAAACCTGAGTGGGAGGTGGGAACCCTGGAATTTGTAGCCAATTGGTCACAATGCCTGGGTCCCCACACTTGTGACAGATATCTGAGTGAGGAACCTGTGAAATCTGGCCTGACTCTGGGTAAAGTCAGAATTGAATTGAATTGAGTTATTACAAAGTTTGCAGTTGGTGTCAGAAGCTGTTGTGGAAGTGGTAGAAGTTTCTGCAAAAACTCCGTATTCTGAAAGAAAGAATTCTCTCACCAGCAGCAGGAGAATGGCACTAGATAGGTAATAGCGACAGATGTGCACCATAACGTAATTTCTAAATTATCTTGGTCATTGATAGAAGTTTGGACAAGGCCAAGAGCAACTACTGGCAAACTACTAGGAAGCATCTTCAGTGTAACAGCAGTTTATCACGCATATCTTGGGGATCCATCATATAATGTCTCTATACTGTCCACAAGGAATTCATAAAGGATGATGTTAATATTTTTTTAACCCCCATGAGTCTAATAACCTCTATTTTAAAAAGTGAATGAGTTGAGTTTGTCATTTCTAAGTGGATTCATGCTAATATTTATGGATCACAGATTTCTGAATTTGTTTAGTACAAGGCATATCCAAATCTGTATAATGATGGATGGGGGTAATCACCAGGCCTGATACTGAACTGGTCAGCACTGGTAAGGTGCTTCCAATTGTTAAACTATTGAAATATCTACTTTCCAACCCCTTGCATGTGTGCCAGACTGGAGGTTCCCAGCCATTCAGGCCTCTACCCTAGCTTCCCCTGGAAAGGGCAGTGCCTGGCCAGGCAGGGAGCTGTCAGGACTCCTCCACGGCTAGACCTGCAGCCATTCTAATTGGTCAGTGTGTATGCTACACTAGTAGTTAAATATTTTTGTGTATCACTCCTAGTTGTAATTATGTTCTGAACTATTTTTCTTTTTTTAACTTGAGCCATTCAACCTCAAACTGACATATAGCATGTACTTCAGGTTTTCATCCTGGGTTGAGAAAGCCCGTTTACTCTGGCAAAATTTTACTGGCTTTTTTTTTTCTTTTTTTTTTTTACATGTAGAGAATCCCATTAAGATAATGAGGGTAACCAGCAGTCAGAAGCATGAGCTTCTTAGAAATGCTAGATGATGAATTTTGGGACATATACACAGAAGAAACTTTTGGAAAGAAAATGCATTCTTCTTGGAATGCATAAGTTGGCAAGGAGCAGAACTTTACATCGTACTGGAAAATGGCACTTCTCTGTATGTCAGTTATAAGACTGCCTTTCCAGAGTGCTTTTTGAGCATCTCCCTATAACTGACTTGAACATGTTCGTTTATACAAGCATCTGGTCTTGAGATGTTCCATGGCAGCTCTTGAATCATTCCCTATTTCAGGGAAAGGAGTCACAACATGGAATTTGTAGCTAAAAATATATAGCCTGTATTCAAATGGAAGGATCAGCTTGTTAAAATCATTTTCATTCCTAGCCCCATGTTTTAAGCTTCTAAATAACAGGGAAATAAATTACTTAAAGGTGAGAACAGTTTCTTCTGTCTTTGGTGGCCACCAGAGTGCTTTGAAAACATAAAGCATTTGCTTTAGACAGAAAAATAGCTTTTCTTTCTTTTCCCCCTTTCTTTCTTGCTTTCTTTCTATGTCTTCTTTCCCTCCCTTCTTTCCTTCCTTCCTTTCTCTCTCTCTCTCCTTCCTTCCCTGCATCCCTCTTTTCTTTACTCATTCCTACCCTCTTTCCTTCCCTCCCTCCCCTCTTTCCTTCCCTCCTTCAGTGTTTTCTGTGGCAGCGCTTGTTGATATGTGTTGAAATTCAGCTTTAAAACTGAAGTTATCTTTATGAAAAGATTTTCCCAAAGGAAAATGATTTTTGATGTATCATAAGAAATGGGACATATTTCTTTGCTAATGAAAAGGTCCAGAGACCATTCCAAGTGAACAGTCGGAGCAACTAATAATTCCCCCTTTAATTACCTTCTGTGAGAATCCCATTTAGCACCCAGAGGGTCCTTTGCAGGTGTGTGCTTAGACACAGTACATATTTAATGTTGGCTGCTTCCTTTTGAGGATAAACAGCTCTTGGGAAATACACATTGTTAAATAATCAGTTACAGAGGACTAATTGTTTCAAGGCACTCCCTTTCCCACTGCTTTCCAACAGCCAACAGGAATAAGAAATGGCGCTTTGTTTCCATTGGAGACTAGCACATGAACTATTCATGCAGAGTGGAAAAGCAGTCTTCCCAGAAAATCCTGGAATAAACATGTAGAAGCCAGGGGATATTGGGACTCTATCACTGATTTATCCCAGACCTATATCAAGTTCAGTAAAAAAAAAAAAAAAAATTAAATAAATGGGTACACTTGTTTTGTAGAGTGAGATTCAGAGAGACTAATGAATGCCTTATGTGCTCTCTGAAACATCCCTGAACCTTTCTATAAGTTTACAACAAAAATACACAGAAGCAAAGACTACAAAGTGCATTTAAATTGTCTCATTCAAACTGTGCCATTCTGCCCCGCGTTCAGTAGCATCTGGGCTGACGGAACATCTCTATGTTTTCATGCAATAAACTTCTTACTCCATTTGACAATAAACGAGTGTCTAATATTGGCTCCTTATTAGCCTGTTGACAGACTACAGGGGAATTTTTTTTCTTTGAAAATCAAAATGACTTTGTTGATGCAGTTTTGGTAGAGAAAAATGTCTTGCTTTAATCGTCTCCAAAAGTTCTAGAGAGCTAATATATATTTATAAACACACTTTTTTTTTTTTTACTTTTTATTGCAGTAACCAATATAGAACACAAAATTTCCCATTTTAACCACATTCAAGTACAAAATTCAGTAGTGTTATTATATTCACAGTGCTGTACAACCATCACTGACATCTACTTCCCCTCCTTTTCATCTCCTCAAACAGAAACTTCTCACCCATTAATCTATCATTTCCTCTTCCTGCCCCACTTTTCTTGCCCTTGGTAAACTATTAACCACTATCTGTCTCTATGAAGTTTGGTTCTTCTAGGTATTTCATTTAAGGGTGATCATATATCCGTATTTTTTGTGTGTCTGGCTTATTTTGCTCATCATGATGTCATCAAAGTTCATCCCCATTACTGCATCCACCCTAACTTCATTCCTTTTCACAACTGAGTAATATTCCAATGTATGCATATAGCACATTTGTTTATCCATTCACCCACTGATGGACACTTAAGTTGCTTCCACCTTTTGGCTATTATTAATAATGCTGCCCTAAACATTGGTGTAAAAATATGTTTGAGTCCCTGTTTTCAATTCTTTGGGGTATGTACCAAGAGCTGAGATTGCCAGGCCATATGGAAATTCTGTTTTCAATTTCTGAGGAACCCCCAAACTCATTTCCATGGTGGCTTCACTATTCAACAGTGCTACCAGAATGTTTAAGAGTTCCTTTTTCTCCTTGTGCTCACCAATATTTATTATTTCCTGTTTTGTTTTTGATTGTAGCCAACCTAGTGAGTGTGAAGTGTTATCTCACTGAGTTTTCTTTTTAATTAAAAATTTTTTTTTATTTGTTCTCACTGAGTTTTGATTTGCATTTTCCTGATAAGCAGTGATGTTTGGCATCTTTTCATGTGCTTTTTGGCCATTTATTTATCTTCTTTGGAGAAGTGTCTGTTCAAGTCCTTTGCCCATTTTTTTATTTGGCTCATTTGTCTTTTTGTTGTTGAGGGAACTGCAGGATTTTCACTTTTGTTTGAACTTGGTTCTCTTAACAGAGTAGAGGTTTGAACTGCCAGTAAATATCTTCCATGAATACAGTTTTAGGAATGAGGGGTTTGAACAGACTCTACCCCTTGACATCTGGCTTCATCCTTCCAAAACAAGTGCCTCCATTTCCCCTGCCATAATCCATTCAGTTTTTTAGTTTCTTATCCATAGTTTTCCACTTATAGAGTTTTTTTCTATGTCTATTTCTACTTTTTTTTTTTTTTTTTGCATTTTAACCCTATGCCATACTTTTCTTGGGCTGTATAGGATTTTATTTTACCTATGAAAAGATCTATCACACTCTCTACTTGAAATAACAAACCTACAGGAATTAGAGTAAGCAAGAGTCATACATCCTCTTTAAAATCGTTTTGGAACAATATGGAAAGCAGTAACATGGGGGGGAAGTCTTCACCTGGTCAGTCAGATTCTTTGCCTTTGCATCGGTTGATAAATTTTTCTAGGATCTTATCTTTTGTATTACTTAAATTTATGAGGGGGATACATTTTAGGTAAATGTTTTTTTATACATATTTTACTGTAATATTCTGCTATGTTGGTCTTCCAGGTATTGTAGCTTGAGCGTACAATTAAGTCAGACAACCTCAATTCTACTAAGTGCTTTAATGGCTGTAAGCTGTAACCGTCTACTTTCCAAACAGAGGTGTTGATTCTTGCCCTAGTTTTGCTCTAAGGATCTTGTAAAAATATATGTATGTGAATATAATTTGCAAGCTACATATCATTTCACAAATGCAGAGCATTCACAAAGAATTGTTGGTCTCAGGAGTGGAACAATATTAGACAAATGAGAGGCAGAAGAGATCAGATTGTAAATTTAGTCTTCAGACCTTCTCCTTCCCTGGTTCTCCTGGAAGTGATCTCATCCACTCATGCCCTTCATGCACACCCAAAAGCTCCCTCCACACTGCCATCACAATTCTCAGTTTACATCAAATATCTGTCATAGGTGTTCACCTGCTTTAAAATATATAGTGAATGCATTTAGGTTCAATCAAATAATTGATATGGGTGAAATGGACTTATTGTGTGTGAGCCTATAGGGATTGGTGGGAACTGTGGAAGAACTGGAGAATAAAGACTTCTAAAAGTGCTTGAATGCAGATGACAGAAGCAAATACTGCATGAGCTGGCAGCCTGTATGCAAACTCCGCTGAAAAATAAGTTTGAATTTCTTCTGCTAGAAAATATTAATTTTCTTTTGATAAGCAAACAGAGTATGAACAGATCACCTTGATCTGATGAAAAGAAACTGGGTTTCAGGCTTTTGAGGGTTAATCTGTTTATGATTGCTTCTTCTTCTAAAGACTTACTGAGGATTTGTTCAAGGGGCCCGGCAGACTCAACAGAGAGCCTTTTGTACTTTCTGGGATCCCCTCGTTGATAGTCTCTGGACTTCATTTTTTCATCTCCCAAGCACTTTCGATTGCTGGATTCTCCACTTAGCTTTTTAGTATCTTAGCAGATGCTTTCTGCTTAGTTTCTTTTCCTTTCACCTCATACACATGCAGATTTAGAAATGGCAGATGCCTCAAGAGTTTCCTTTTCCTCTGGAATCTCGTCTCCTCAAGTTCTGGCTGCCTTGTTAGCCTCAAACCTTACGTCTTGTCCCCCCAGTCTTGTCAGATGGCTGCATCTACCAGATGGCAACTTTGTGTTCAGCTTCTAGGCATCTTACCTTGAATCAGAAGAGGCCCCCAAAGAGAACGAGCAGCAGGAAATGTAGGGCTCACCTCAATCAGTTTTTCTTCTCTCTAGAATCTTGACCCTCTCTTAATTACTTTCTGAGGCCTTCCAGCTGCTGTTTTCTTGTTTTTATTGTTGTTGTTTTTGTTACTGCATGTGTGTGTCTGAAGTATTTTATCTTATTTTATAGCTGTATTCAGTGGAAGGCTTAATCTAATATAAACTGTTCCATCAAAGCCAGGTGTAAAAGTCTCGATAAATTTATTTCAACAAATATCTAACATGTTTTAAATATACATCAAATGCTTATTAATAAATTAAGATAATAAGAGCCACTGAAATTCATCACATAGTTAGTGGACACCTTTTAGGATGTCGACACCGTGCTAGGTGCTCCTGGCACACTGCACGCCTATGCATGCAACATTTTTAGGTTACTTTCTGCCTTGCTGTGCCAGTTTGAAGCTGCTATGTACCCCAAGAAAGCCATGTCCTTTAATCCTCATTCAATATTGCTGGGTGGTATCTTTTTGATTGTTTCCATGGAGATGTCACCCACCCAATTGTGGACGGTAACTTTTGATTAGATGGTTTCCATGGAGATGTGTCTCTAACCGTTGAGGGTGGGGTTGCTCACTGGAGCCCTTTAAGAAGGAACCATTTAGGAAGAAGCTTGAGACAACAGAGACCTTTGGAGATGCAGAAGGAAAATGCCTATCAGGGAAGCCTTATGAAATGAGGAGAGAAAGCTAGCAGACATGGGCCATGTGCCCTCCCAACTGAGATAGAAACCCTGAACTTCATCTGCCCTTTCTTTGGAGTTAAGGTATCTTCTCTGAATGCCTTAATTTGGACATTTTCACTGCCTTAGAACTGTGAACTTAATAAATTCCCTTTTTAAAAGCTGTTCTGTTTCTGGTATATTACATTCCAGCAGCTTTTACAAACTAAAACGTTTGCATATCACAAAAATATATAAGAGAAGAAGAATCCAAATGAAAGTTTAGAGTCTAGTATCCAACACTTAGACTCTAATTGAGATTTAGAAATTATATTCTGGCTACAGAATGACCACATGCCTATTTAATAATCCAGTAGAAATAAAACAGACTAAGGACACCTGAAGGAACATGTTCCAAAAGGTTGCTACTCCAGGAATAAGGTCTGCCCTCAGAATATAGATAAAAAAAAAAAAAGTGAACTAAAAGTTAAGTGGAATGATTTTAAATATACATTTAACTCTTTTTTTTTAACCTCGTTAAATAGGCATATCCTGGAAATTCTGTCTTTCATCCTTCTGAATGAATTAATTTCACATCCCTGCTTCTCTTACAAATAAAATATTACAAATATTTTAAGTAATGTTCTCTTTAGTTTAAGAAATAGAATGAAATCAAGAGTAGAAAGTAGCTGGAATACAAATCCTGTCTTGCTAATTTTTAGCTTTGTGATCTTAGGCAAGTTATTTAACATCTCTGAAATGGACATAACGGTGTTTACCTTATAAAGTAACCATGGAAATTAACTGAAAAGATATATTAAAATTTTTAGCACATAATATATATATAGCAACATTAACTGCTTTTCCCCTGAACATAGTAATATGACACCATAATTGCATACGCATTTAATTTAAGATTATCTTCCCATGAAGAACACCTCTGAACCTCAAATCTTCCTCGTGTTTCTCTGAAATCAGTTAGCAGCATTTCTCTAATTGCTGATTATTTGGTCTGTTCAGAACCCTGATGATGTCACAGGTGACATTCAGTGAGCTGACAATTCAGTGATCTTATTTGTTAACAAGGACCCAAAGTATAGATACTAATAAATGTGACATAGACATAAAATTTCTTAGTGGTATTTTGTCCTTTGCTTGATAAATAATGCTTTGGAACATTTGTAAGAAACACTGCAGACTCGGTCAGATTGGAAATTCTCATTATAAAGTGGGTTTAGCGTCAAGTATTGTGAAAAGGGGGTCAACTGCCCTAAGTAATAAATAATATTTGATTTGACATATGATACTTAGAAAGAAAATTGGTAAAATTATGGTCAGTTAATTACCTTCTTAAAGATTTTCAGGAGCTTTTTCTATGTGAGTTGTTGGAACTGGGTATTCAAAGACAGGAAGAGTGCTGCATAGTAAGTACCATCTATCCAAGGAAAAAATTAACTGCTGAAATTATAAAAAATAGTAAGATCGTTAAAGTAGAATATTAGGATAGTCATTTGAAAAGACTTGCAGGAAAAATGTAATATTTAGGGAAAAAAGAATTAGAGTTATCAGAATATTTTCCATTGTAAAATCAATTATAAAACTTAATAATAAAATATTTGTTGTAGAAAGTTTGAAATAGGAAAAACACAATGAAGGTTTTATATATATATATTTAATTTATTGTTTGAGTCAATATCATAATGTTAGAAATCTTCTTTTCATTTGATCAGTCATTTAAGAATATTAAGTACCTAGAATATGTTCAGGTATGTATAGATTAGACCTGTGCTCCAATGCTCAAAATATAATAAAAACCGCAATTCATCCTTACACGGTACTTATTATGTGAATTTGTGCTTAGTTCATTTAATCCTTGCGACAACCCTACAGTGTAGGTCCCAGACTGTTATTCTTTCCATTTTACACATGGAGAGAAAAGCTTAGCGAAGTAAAGTAACTTAGGCAAGGTCCCACACTTAGGATCTGAGGCTCTGGGATTCCATAAACTATAATCAGTTCTTCCGATAGGTTATCCAATGCTGGGAGATCACAAAACCTCTCATATATGATTTCTCTCACAGTCCCTTACAGAAGGCAGTGCTTGTAGTAGCTAGTCAACAAATACGTGCTGAATTAAAATTTTTCACTGAATTAAAATGCTTTAAAAAAAGCAAAATCCATTAAAATGTATAAATAAGCATAATTAACATATGAAATATTGTTCTGTTGGCTTTCATTTATAAAGATTAACGTATTTCAATAACTGCTCATCTGTTTTAATAGTTTCCCCCAAAGATCAGTCTCTTTCTGGGCTAGTTGCAAATTGTTATTGAGAGAGCGGGCGGGCAGCGGTTTGATATAGCAGGTGCCACCTGTTTACGGCAGCTTTAATGCCTGTAGTTTTTAGATCCTGTGCTAAGTGATTCCTTTTTATCCTAGAGCACTTTTGATGTTAAGCAACGTTTTCTTATTTTACCAATATCCTCCAGTTACCCCTATTTGCCTAATCAAAATAATTTTCTTTATGCCTACAGCTCAGTAATATGTTTCCTCATCCTAATGCCTTAGAATTTACAAAGTTTAATACTATTATGACAGCATTTACCGACTTGTTACTTTGAGGGAAGTATAGTTCCATACACCTTACATATATGATTTAATCATCATAGCATCTCTATTTATTAGCCCAGTTTTACAGGTGAAGAAACTGAGGGATGGGGACTTGAAGTCTTTTGTTCAAGGTTACTGAAAAGTGGAGCTGAAATTTTTATCTCACAGTCTGGTACAAGAGGCTACACTGGTAACTAAACACCCTACTCTACAATAAAGTTGTACTTTGTCTCATAACTCCCACTTAATACAGTCTGAAAACACCTTAAATCCTTGGCTTATTGCTTTAATATTTAAAATTCTGATGATCTTGTTTATTGTAATAAGGATTTTTATTCCTAATTTGAAAGAGGGATTAATACTCTAGGTCATGGAAAATTTGGGGCCAGATTAGACTGGGGATACCACAAAGGAATATGATCCCCTCAAGTTATCCTACATCCTTCAGTTCCCTAGTTCTGTATTTTGGTCAGTCTTAATGTAAATTATCTTGAGCAACACACCAAGTTAGCAAACTCTCACTGCTTGCTCAAGATATTGGTAAGCACTGAGAAAAATGAAATGCAAGAAGAGATCCAAAAAAACAAGTGTAAAGGTGATGGTGTGTCTATGACTTCCTTGCATTCACCTTGCTTTTTCTCCCCATCTCTCACTGTTCCCCCATCCTGCCTTCTTTTCTAAGAGATTGGATGCCCCCAATTGCCCACATGCTCTGCAATGATGTTCTAGTTGGATCTGTTGCCTTCAGCAGTAGCATTTCCTTTTCTTTCTGTCAACAAAGTTTACGCTTCTTTTCAAGATTATGGTCTTTACTATAGCAAATCACGTTAATGTGGAGTAAGGTGTTAATAGATGATAATAATTCTTATATTATTCTCTAGATATCTTCATTTTGACAGTTTGTCAGTGCTCTGAGTCAAAAGATGGGCTTTTTTTGCAGTGAAAGGATATGGGGCCTTTCTCACCAACCATGTAATCAATAAATAATAGTAATTGGTTTCCTCTTTATATTTTTCATTTAATCCTGAATTCCTATTTTTATCTTCATTTTAATTACAAAAAAAATGAATAGTAGAGGTTAAATAACTTGTCCATGATCACACATTTCATATCCTTTTGGCCTCCAAAGCCTATGCTTTTATCTGCTATACTGTACTGCCTCCCATCTAGACCAGTTACCTACTCCACCTTATAAAATACAAGATAGACCTTATTGGGTAGAAAAATTACATATGAGACCCAATTAAAGACTAAAACAATGCTATAAGAAATCAAGCAATGGATTGCATGACGCATGCAATAGTACACATCTAGGAAGATGCCTTTAGAGGAGCTCCAAAGGCCATTTACATTAAGTTAAATCGTCTCCAAACAGACTAAGTGAAATGGGTTTTCAAAACCCCTAACCCTATCACATCCATGAATTGTGCTGTTAATGCTACCAGTAATACATATTTTTCAATGGTTATCAACTGAATTAAAACATGGCAGCAAATCCACAGTGCTGTTAACATTTCTAGGAAAACACTGGAAGTCTCTGACTACTTTTCTCCTCTTAATTGATCAGTGCTGTGTAAAGACAAAGACATAAAGTTAACAGTAACTAGAGCTAGAGAAGCCAGCTGAAATGATCAAATTGCAAAGAAGAGAATGGAAATTTTGGATCCACCAGCAGTATTTAATGCAGGGAGCAATTGTCCGAAACATGTCTGCATCTCCTAAAAAGAAGTGAGGAAACTGCTGCATAAGAAGTTGTCTGCAATTCTGCTTTCTCTCTTCTTCATATGCATATGCAACCTCTTGTTGAAGTGGCTGCAGCATTTTACACTGAAGTTTTGTTTTCTTATCATAAATATCCTTCTTCATCTTCAGCACTAGCAAAAGTTGGAGAATCTCAAGTGAAATGGCGAGGAAAGCATTTACTAGAATTGTATGACCCCTAATAGATATGTATTAGTGACCTGATCATCTGTTAAAATGAAGTTTCTAAAAGGAATTTTTTTCACAGTGCTGAAATGTTTAATGAAGATTTATAGGCAAATTAAAATAGAATAAATTCACCCATCATTTTTTATTTACCAAAAAAACCCCAAATATTTCCCCCCTCAAATCTTGACAGAGTAATTAATCATGTAGTATTTATTATTTTTAACTATTTGAAATGAGTTGGAGGAGCTCTAGTCTTACTAAATGAATGAATTTTATACCACTTGTAAATGTTACCTAATTACAAAGACATAATTTTAATTTAGCTACTTTTCATAAAGAATCACTATAAAAAGAAAAGGAAAGTTGTTCAGGGATGCCTGCCTTTTCATTGCTCACCTCAAATAAGAAAATTTTAGGTTTTTCTGATTCTGTGAGGAATCTCCTTTTTTTTATTATAATAACACTTGTATTAGTAGTGAGTTAATAATTTCATATTATTAATAATAATATATTTAATAATGTTTTTCTTTCAGAGATATGCATGCTTAAAATAAATTTAAAAGTAATCTCCCCAGTGGAAATATCATGTTATATTCCTATGAGATACTTTCACGAAATTTAACTCTCTGTAATAGCCTTAGGTGTTCATTTATTCAGTGACTCTCATTCATCATATTTTAAAGGTTTGCTTTCTTCTCCCAAATAAGCCAATTAAGTAGCCATTACAGAAAAAAACTGCAGAAATTTTTCATATTTACTTGAATCTTTTCTACTTGCATATTTGTTTACTTCCTAACCAGTCTCAGTATTTTGAGGAAATATCCAAGAAAATACATTTTTTATTTCCAAATGCATATTGGCCTAAGATAAAGTGTTATGAATGTCTCTCATCGTTGGCAATGTAGCTGTGAGTACAATTTTTAGTAAAATGAAATGATATGTTACAAGTCAATGAAGATCAACGGATTCCAGTTAACAATTGTAGAATTAGATCCAAGCCCGTCATGGTTCTGGTTTTTACCCATGAGCCTCACTTCAAAATTAAATGATCAGAATCAAGTAAAAAATATCCCAGCCGCCTCACACCCCTCCTAGGGAGCACCCCTCCTTTCTTTCTCCCCACTGATAGCCACTATCCTGACTTCTAAGGCTGCAGATGAGTTTTGTCCTGTTTTTTAAAATGTTTTATATTACTCATATCCTGTATACACCCTTTGCTTAGCATTGTGTTACTGGGATTCACCCACATTGTTGCATGTGGCAGTGCATTGTCCAAATGCACAACACAGGATTCTGCTCTTGATGGGCATTTGAATTGTTTATAGTTTCTGGCTTTTGAGAGTAATGTTGTCATGAACCATTAAAAAAATTAAATTATCAGGAAAATGTTAAAGTAGCATGACACAAACATGATCTTCAAATTCAAGATATTTCTTAAAGAATGCCTGCCTCTGAATCAATGCTCCAAGTTTCTTGAACTTACTGTATTTATCACCCACATTTTTCTTAGTTTTAAAAAGATGTGCTTGTAAAATTATTGGTAAAGTCACTTCTTCCAGGCTTCAATACGTAGTTATTGATGCCTAAATGGTGAAAACCACTGTGTTTTGTAACTGGCAGATTTCTTTTAGTAAACTGTAATTTCATACTTTATTTTTGGACAGAATCCACATTTGTTTGCTTGTTTTTTAATGCCACTAAAACATCTAAATCAATCATTTTATTAAGGAAGGTAGAGTCAGAGAAAGAGAAAGGTCATCTCTACCAAAACCACATTTTGTTAGCCCTTCATCGCTATAAAATAATATACGATCATATTAATACTGTCATTATGCTTCTCTCTCAGGCGTGGAATGCACGATTTTAATGTGAAAGTAAATAGAAACCAAATATAAAATCTGATTGAAATCTGGCTCTGTTTGAATCACCAAGTGGGTTCATTAGTCAGTGTGAATGTAAAATTATATACTCCTCTGAGCTTGATGCCAGCTAACACTCTTCCTATGTCTCCCTCCCTTTGCTGGCCTATAAGGAAGAAGAAGGGAAAGGGGCTGGTTCTGTCACAGTATGCTTAGGTCAGTGCTCACCCCTTCTGCCTGCCAATGGGAATTTTCCAGGAATCCTCCTTGACCATAGTCACTGTCTCTCACATCTATAGAATTCATTCCAGCCCTGTTCTTTCGCTTATACATTCCTTCTTCTGAAGACCTCTCAACTCACATTCTCTGTGTCCAGAATTCCCAGAGATCCTGTACTTCTCTCCACTGGTACCCCCACTTCTTATAATTCCCTTCTTCCATTTGTAGCAGCCACCAGCTCCTGCCTTATCTTTTTCTTTGTTTTCTGCTTCACTGAATTATTACCTCCTTTAACATGTATTGCCTTTTTGCTCCTTTACTTACAATGACGTAAGCCATTCTTGATTCGTGTGGATACACCAAAAGTATTTTTATCATTCTACCAGATTCTCGCTACCTTAGTGATCTTGGATCAATGACTTTATTTTACAGATGAGGAACCAGGTCTGGAGGTGCTGACATATAAAGTCATTAATGCATTTTTCTTTTTCAAATTTCTGCTATTCCTATTTCTTTACATTGAGGGCCAGTGAATGTTTTAGAACACTGTTTGTTGTAAAAGGAAATAAAATTTTATTACTATACAACCTAAATATAAACGGATATGTACGAATCACCTGTGAAAGGAGGGGTACTTATGGGTCATGATGACCCATGAACAAAGAAAGCATTGAACTAAAAATTAGAAAGAACAGAACAGTCACTCTAATTGTGTGACCTTGACCAAGCATCAGGCTGGAATTTCTTCACCTATAAAATGAATAGAATCAGACAATGTCTTGCCTAACTTTGGAACTTTTTCTATTCTAAAACTTTATAAAAATGAATAATGTTTTGTGTGAGAAACCAAAAGGCTTTATAAACCTTGATTTTGTCATTCATTCTTTTCATAGTTTTTGCCAGTACACATGTTCTCTGTTATCATTTTATTTCATACTGCAAAACTGAGATCTAAGAGGCAAACCTCTAGAGTAGCAGTAGGCTATTAAGGGCTTAGTCTGGAAACTAAACCCAGGTTTCCTAGCAAACAACCACTGGTCTCAGAGATCTCTGGGATATCACTCTTCTTTTGTCATGCATAGGAACTTTCTAAGCTTCTCTTTGCTCAATCTCAGGTATTTCATAAGTCTCCTAGAACAATGAAATATCAGTCACAGGAATAACAGAAGAGTACATTTTGTACTTGAAGCCCCCGTTGTGCTTTTTACTAAAATCAGGCACCTTAACACAACATTTAAAATATTTGAATAACTTTGCTCCATATTTTTTTATTGGACAGTAACTGAGCATGTAATGTATTCATTTATAGTTTTAGATTTGTGACAAGAGGTAAAGGTATATACATGTGCATGATTTCGTGAGGAGTCTCCATGCAGTGAGGTTAACAACTTACAATGCTTTTGTTTCTCTCAGTCACGGCTTTCAACTAAAGCCTATCTGATCTCCCTTTCACATACCTTATTAATGTTTTGAGTAGATGATGTAGCTCTTGGTCATATTCAGTTGTTAAGGTTCAGTGCAGTTTAAACTTTTAATGTCTGGACGCACGGGTGGTTCAGTGGTAGAATGTCCGCCTGCCGTGTGGGAGACCTGGGTTCAATTTAAATCTCACTTCTTCCTCCCTAGTCAGCACAGGAACACAAATTGAAGCCAGATTCAGAGTATTTGGTGTGGAATTAAGTGTTGGCTGATCTGAAATGTTCTTCCTTATTTACTTCAAGAATAAACTCTTGCAGGTTATTGAGGTTGGGATGAGGAAGAAGACAAGGACCTAGTGCATTAAAACTGATTAAATTGGTTGGTGTACCTGACTACCCTTCCTCCCCCACTGGGTGTCTGCGTTCCTGGATGAGACTGAGTAAGTTCCTGTTCCTTCTGGGAGACAAGTGAGCAACCAATAGGTAAATGTCCATCCTTTAGAGGGTTCCATGGGATATTCCCACTGGTCAGTTCCATGAGGTAGTGATTGGCTCAGCTAGACTTCTTTCACTCTGCTTGGCACCCCAACCCAAAGCTTCTTTCTTCTAGAGTTCTCAACCCGGCAGGCAGTTTTCTAACATGGAGTATCCGCTAAATGGTACAAGCCCATGGACTTCACAGAGTCCATAAGATGCACAGAAAACATTTTGCAATGCCAAACTGAGGGGTGGGGTCTGTGCAGTCTGCATTAGGACAGATCCTCTTCTTTCCTGCTCAGATAGATACAATAGCATATCAGTAGATTCACAGCCTGAACAGATGTCCAACAGGCCACATTCCCTTGTCACCTCTCTCTCGATATCTATAAGAGATTCCTTACTTGCCTTTAAGGGATTGTCCTCCCTATTAGACAGTTATTCATGACTCTGATAAATGGAAAGCCTTCTAACATGAATGGTGCTGGTGTAGCAATTTGACCTCCTTTTAGTAAGCTTCAACAAAAAGTGTCTGGCCCTGGTTGATACTATGTCTATTTCAAATGAGGGATGCTTGGGGATAATTGAAACTTGCAAGATGTAGAATGCCAGTTCCGCTACAACAGAATACTATCCCATGTGCATCTTTCCTTCTTTTAATAAGAATTGTGCAAATGTAAACACGAACACAGTATCTCTATTCTCTTGCCTTCTTACGATCTGACACCTTACATAATATAGCTCAATAATTGAATGTTCAGTGAACTTACTTGTCAAGATAAAAGTCATAATCATTCCTGCCATCTTAAAACAAGAAAGGAAAACCCCCTACTTTCTACCCCACTTTCTCTACCAACAACATTCAATTTTTCCTCTTCCTTTTGAGCCAAATTCCAGGAAAGAATTTTTAAATTTGCTTTCTCTGATTTCTTCTCTTCCATTCTCCCTTTTTCTCACTCCATTTAGGATTTGCTCCGTCAAAATATGTCTTCTCAAGGTACATGACCTCTATGCTGCATAATTCAATGACTACCTCTCATTCTACATCTCAGGAAGTTACTCCCTCTCTACATTGAAAAATGTCCATTGCTTGGCTTACAAAGTGGCTCACACACCTATTTGTTGTTATAGCTTTGTTTTCATAATGTTCCAATCATGCGTTCTAATTCTCTTGCTGATTCTTCCTTATCTTCTCTATCTCTAAATCTTGATTACCCCAGGGCCATTCCTACATCCTCTTCTCTATCTACATTCACGCTCATCTAGACTTGTATTTTAAATACTATTTGTATGCTAATGATCCCCAATATATCTTCAGCCTGGCTTTCCCCTGAATTACAGGGCCTTATGTACAACTGCCTTCTTAACAATACCATTAATAATAGGCACCTCACTTCTCTAAAACTAAGTTCCTGGTTTCCCTGCCCCAAAACCTGACCCACCTTCCGTCTTCCCCATCTAAGTTAACAGTAGCTCCCTTCTACCACTTGCTCAGGTCAAAAACGGTGGCATTTCCTTGCTTCCACACTTTCTCTTATACCCCAGTCATCAGAAAATCCTGTCAGCATTTCCTTTGAAATTATATCCATAAATTGACTTTATTACCATCAGATGATCTAAGCCAGTATTACATCTCACAAGACAATCTCCTACTTGTCCTTTCTGCTTCTACTTTTGCCCCCAGGAATTTATTCTTAAGGGAGCAACCAGAGTGATCCTGTTAAAATCACAGGGCAGATCATGTCGCTCATGAGCTGGAAACCTTCCATAGGCTTTTTCTACATACATTCCCATTCTTACTTCTCCCAGCTTCAGACTTGAAGACAAAAATCACCCTCTCACCAGGGCCTTCCCTGGCTACTAAAATTTCAATTACAGTACCTTACCCCCACCCCAAATTATATTCTCTTTCCTGCTTCATTCTTTCTCCTTAGAATGCATCATTACCTAATATCGTTTGTAATTTACTTACTTACCTTGTCATTATCTCTCTCTCCTACTAGATTGTAAATTCCATAAAGGTAGGGATTTTTTTTTTTGTCTGTTTTGTTCACTATGCATTCCTAGGACCTAAAATATCCCGTGGAATGTGGTAAATGTTCAGTAAATATTTGTCAAATGAAAGGATGAATACATGATCAGAGATAGACAAGGCTAAATAGCCATTCATGAGACACAAATGATAGATACATAATTAAATACTGTTTTGGTTTGCTAGAGCTGCTGGAATGCAATGTTCCAGAAATGGATCACCTTTTACAAAGGGGATTTATTAATTAACAAATTTACAGTTCTAAGGCATGAAAATGTCTGAATTAAGGCATCAAGAGGGAGATACCTTCTCTGAGGAAAGGCTGCTAGTATCTGGGGTTCCTTTCTCACATGGGCAGGCACATGGCGATGTTTGCTTGTCCTTTCTCCTGGGCTCTCTCAGCTCCTGTGGGTCCTTCTCACTTCTTCTGGGGCATTTTTCTCTGACTTCTTTCCAAAATGTCTCTGCCTTTTGTCCTTTCATAAAGAGCTCCAGTAAGGTGATTAAGACCCACCTTGAATGGGCTGGGTCATTTCTCTATGGAAACAACCTAAGCAACCACAATGGGTCTGCACCCAGGGGGATCTATTAAAAGAACATGGGCTTTTTTGCATTATATAATAGATTCAAACCAGCACAAATACCAAATGGATGAAACTGACAAGAATTGTCCATCACTTACTAGGTATCATTGGGAGAGTTACTTAATTGCTCTACCCTTCAGTTCTCCCTCTAAAAAGTGGTGATGATGATAATGGTAGAACCTACATTAGCGTGGTTGGGAGAACTGAGTAACATAATATTTGTAAAGAAATGGCAAGTGTGTATAGCTGGATGAGTACTTAGAAAATAGGAGCTACCCTTATTGTGGCAGTAGCAGTTGTCTAGCATTATTTGAAATTATTCTCAGCAATTACATATATTATTGTTATTATTAATAATAACAATAAAATAATAATTAGAGATGTTTATAGGGAGGTCTAGAAAAGTAAGAGATAGCTTCGAGAAAGATGTGGTCCTTGAGCGAGGCTTCAGAGGATGCAAAATTTGGATGGGTCTGAAGAAGAAGAAATTTGGGTTCTTCAAATAGGAAAAAGGATGGGCAGTGGCATTTGGTGGAAGAGAATATAGTTATCTTTGGCTGGAATGAAGTTTATGTCGGAGCATAGTAGGGAATAGCACTGAAAAGGACTTGGAGGGAAGAGGTGATAAGACCTAAGCCTTTGTGCCTGTCTTAGTATGTCAGAGCTGCTATGACAAATACCATACAGCAGGTTGGTTCAAGAGCAAGACTTTGTTGACTCACAGTTTGGAGACTAGGATGCCAGCAAGGCCACTCTTTCTCCCAGAGTCAGTAGCTTTCTGGTGATGGCTGTCCTCTGTCCGATGGCAGCCTGCCTTTCCTTATGTCTGTTGTGCTCATTTCCATTGACTGTGTCCAACCTCCCCCTCTCGTGAGGCCGCCAGTCCTATGGATCAGAGTCCACCCACCTAAACAGGCCTCATCTAAACAGGATCTTCTATGAAGACAAATGAGCCTACACTTAAACTTACAATAGCATCTTCCAAAATTTTATTTACAAATGGGTTCACACTAACAGGAACGTAGATTAAGATTTGAACATGTCTTTTGAAAGGAACCTGATTCAATCCCCCAAAGGGTCCTATTATTATGAGCTATTAAAATAATTTGAGGTGCTTAAAAATAGCTTAACGACCACAAATATTTAATCTGGGCCTCTCAAGTTCCATTAGACAAAGACAGGCGCTTACCAGGGAGTCTGTTTTGCTGGAACACAGAACCATGATGAATGCTCTGGCTCCTCCCTCTGTCATCGACTGAGTATGAGCTCCAAGCACCATGAAAGGAATTTACATAATTGAATGATATGTAAATGTACAGAAAATAAAATTATAATTCAGAGTGTCATCTTTTTTGAGAGCATAGGCCATGACCCATAAATCTTCCAAGCATCTCACATCCACAGCACCTCCTACTGTGCTGAGAACCAATTGAATTGAATCCCCAGGAACTTTTGCAGTTTAAGGTGCCAGAGAAATAGACATGCAAGTGAAAGAGCCTTAGCTAATTCTTAAGGCATAGAGAATGGTTCCATCGTGGGGCTCTCTGAATTTGACTCTGTACCCATCTAAAATCACTGGCAATTTTCTTGTTTTTCACTCTGTCACTATTTCATCAGCTGGAAGTTCTTATTTTTCTTTTCCTTGCAGCATCTGTTTTCTATTTCATCCTACTGTTCTCCTCCTTTCGCTTTCTCTTGGCCATTATCATACACTGAGGGCTATTAGTGTCCTAAGGATAACCGTGCCGTGTGCCCTCAGAGAGCAAGCCTTCAGCCCACAAGGACCCACTACGCCATTAAAAAACCAAACAATGCTCAAGAGTGTTCAGTAAGTAAAATCTTTTGTGTTAGAAGACCCGGTAAATTTTCCAAACCAGAAAAGGTGAAATAAATAATGAAACATCAGATTTGGGCCATTTCAGAATGCCAGTGGCATTCGTAGTAGCAGTTAATGATGGCAGGTGCTGTAAAGAATCCTCACAGGCACAATCCTGAAGTCTGCCAAGCGTTGATTGCTTATGTTTTTGGAGCTGTGTGAATGAGAGAAATGTAACCACAACACTGCTGTGAAGTCAACAGGAGACTTACAGCTGCAGGCCCTGAAGCACTTTGAAAATCACTCCTAATTGTCTTTTGCCTCCTTTTTACCAACTTATCACCTAGCCCTGCAGTGGCCCTCATGCTGCGTGTTACCAAAAGCTAACCTCTGCTATTTTATAAGTAGAACTGGCAATTGTACTGAACATGGAATCTAAATGTTGTCTCCATTATTTCAGGTTAAAGTGGAAAAAAAGTTTCAGTGCACTTTTTTTCTTGACTCCAGCCATCTTGCCCAATTTTATCATTTTATGAAGAAATAAAATAAAACCACCCACAACACTTCTTCTTTGGCTCTCAGACTCTCTTTCCCTCTCTCTCCATGACTTTATATCTTTTTTTGTATGCTGTATGGTGGGGGTCACATTTCATTCTTTTTCCATGTGAGTAGCCCATTATTGCAGCACCATTTGTTGAAGTCTTGTTTGTTTTGTTTTTGTTGGTTTGTTTATTTTGAGAAGTGCATGGGCCAGGAATCAAACCTGGGTCTCTGGCATAGCAGGCAAGAACTCTACCACTAAACTAACCTCGCACCCCTGACTTTATATCTTTATATTAGCAAATACTTGGCTGAAGTTTAAGTTCTGTATCTACAGGACCTCACCAATAAAAGTCCTTTCCAGCCAAAGTAGCAATCGGATTTGCAGATACAAGGGCAGCAGAAGCAGTGGCACTTTGGTTTTACGTAGCCTTCTGACCCTTTTGGCGAAGGATAAATGGTTCTTACTAAAGTCCCTTGGCAGCCTCCTGGCAGCAAAAAGAGGAAAGTAGAAATGGGAGTGGAAAAGGTGAGAGACTAGCAAGAGCTGAATCCTGCAAAACATCTATTGGCAAGGACATAGTACTTACACCAAGTATATTTACTTGATTACTTCCTTGCACCATAAGTAGCAGAATGCCAGAGTCTCCTGGGCCTGGAAGAGCTGGGTTGAAAACCTTGGTGAAGAACTGAAGCCGAGCATGCCTTGTCTAAAGGGGGCAGCAGCTCCTTGGCTCAGAGTTAGGTGTTTGCTAGACAGGAAGCAGAACCAGTGTCAGCCAGATCTTCAGATTTTTCTAGAGAAGCCAGAAACCAGATTTTTATGTGAAAGCCCCTAATTTGTTAATGTTGGCAACTATTTAAAGGCAACCTTTAAACACCGTGTAAGCCAATCAAAACCTGTTGGCTGACAGTGTTTTAGCTGCCAGTTTGCATCTTCTGGTTTTCCTAGTAGGCGCTCCCTAGAGGTTTTGTCACAAAGGAAAGTCCCCCAACCCCCACTGTAATCCACGTGGAAGGGGGGTGGGGCTTTTTGTTTTTAGTTTTTATGAATAAAACCAACCAACATACAATGTGAACATTCTTTTTTTCATCACATAGTTACATAGTTATCATCAAGATAATTTCTTAGAACATTTGTTTCAGTTCAGAAAAAGAAATAAAAAGAAAACAGAGGATCACTAGCATTTCAATCTACTAAATTTATTTTAACAATCGTTCCCCTATTATTTGCTTATTTTTATTCCATATGTTTTACTCATCTGTCCATAAGGTAGATAAAAGAAGCATCAAACACAAGGTTTTTTCACAATCACACAGTCACATTGCGAACGCTGTATCATTATACAATCATCTTCAAGAAACAGGGCTACTGGAACACAGCTCTACATTTTCAGGCACTTCCCTCCAGCCTTTCCATTACACCTTAACTAAAAAGATGATATCTGTATAATGCGTAAGAATAACCTCCAGGATAACCGCTCAACTCTGGAATCTCTCAGTCCCTGACATTTAGGTAGGGTGGGGCTTTTCTGGCTTTGTCTCCCTTTTTACATTTTTCTCACTGAACATTAAACAACACAAAACAAAGCAAAAAATAATCATAATCATTTTTAGAACTCTTGGACCCCTTTTCTAAACATAATCTGGAACAAACCCCAGTCCCAGGGTGACCTCAGGATGATCCATTCCCTCTTGTGGCCTCAAGTCCATGGCTGATTTAAGAAGGGAGGAGGGAGGAACTGGACATTCTGGGCCCATTCAAGACAAGGACAAATTACAGGGCTCAGCTGAGTGCAGACCTATAGCTCCTGGGACAGGCACAGATCCCCTTATCCTCAAAATATAGGGGAAAGGAAATGCATATAACTCAGGCCAGAATCCTCTCATTTGTGCTTGATAATGTGTGATGTGTCTTTGCGGAAGGAGGTGAGATGCTATGGGAGATGAAAGAGATAAAATAGGCGTAGAGTGAGGAGTGTAAAGGAACATTTCTTATTCCCAATCTTCAACCCTAAATAAGAAAAAAGCCATCAAAACCAAGCGTAAAGATGCTGAATCATAGGAAATGCTCAGTGCTTCTTCTTTTCTTCCTTGTTCTATGAATGTGCCCATCCATACACCAGGCTGTTGGAAATCTTCACCAAAAAGAGAAGTCATGCCAGTGGCCCAGTGGCTGTGGTGGAGAAACAAACTATTTTTATTCGAAGTGGAGGAAAAGGTCATGTGAGCAGATGAAAACAAGGGGCAAGTCAAAAGAAACATCAGCCCCTGAGCTCATGCGTGTGCTTCTTCTTTACAATGTGAGGGTTGGTCTAAGAGTCTGAACACATAGGTCAGGGCTGGCATGTTTTGGCCTTGTCCAAGCTGCAATTTAGAAATCAGCATGGCATTTGGGGCAAAAACAAGTCCTACATGCCCCATGTCATCTGTGTCTTGTGTTTCTTGGTTTGTTTGCTTTTTTTAATAGATTTTTTTCCCGGAGAGGAGAGGATGACATCAGCTAAATATGAAATGCAGACCCTTCTAATTAAAATTCTTCTTTATTTATTTGTGATTTTAAAAAGAATATGAAGCATGCCTGTAAGATATTTGTGTCTGGAAAGAGTTGAGCAACTCTGAAGCTGTAGCGTGCAGCAATTGGTTGAAAATTGCTAAATTATGTTTCCTTATTTTCAGCAAAATGTCAAATATTCTTTGGCTTCTATAAAGGTCACTATGGTTTAAAGAGTAAAAGACCCCCATCTTGGACCATTAACTTGTTATTGAACTTCAGAAGTGTTTTATTTACTGGGAAAATTAAGTCTAGAAATGTTTTTGGTGGCTCTGAAAGGAGATTAAGTTGCAATAAAATTAATTACTTTGGGGGACTTTCCTCTTCTTTCTGAGCCTTTCGTTGAAAACGACAAGGAGAAAATTTGTTTTGACAACAACAGTTATTTGTGATTACTCTATATGTGTACATAGAAGTGTATGTGGAATATAATTTGCTGCCTTGGCTGGTGGGGTATCAATTTTTTCCTTACACTGTTTTGATCTTAGATATCTAGAACAGGATATAGCTATGGAAATAAAATTCCTTTAATGAGTACATTTCATAATGGCATTTACCAAATAGTAGCCAGGGACCTGCTCTTCCAACAGAGAAGTCAGCTCCTTTTTATAACTGGATGGACAACTGCACACACACACACACACACACACTGCACAAGTGCATGATTAGAGAAAGAGAAAGCACTCTTTGTTCAAGGTAACTTTCTCATAACCAATGTTAGTTATTAGCACTGATGGATCTAATCTTAATGCATTACTACCGCATACCCTTCTTTGTGAAAATAATAAAAGGATAGTAATATTAATATTAGTGTTAAGTCATAAATTTCTGTTGAATTATACCTTGTAATCCTACTTCAAAGGCTGAAAGTAGTCTGGCAAACTGTAGGCTAGGGTATGGTTGTTCTTGTCACTGATAGAGCATATCGTAGTGACTTTGCTTTTTTTTTGCATGGGCAGGAACCAGGAATCAAACCCAGGTCTCCAGCAGTAGTGACATTTTAAAAATAGAATTAGGAAAAGCTTGTTTTAGTAGCTCCCCACTAGGCTTCCCTATCTTTTTCCTTGTCTTGCCTGTCCTCCCCCATACCCCACTAACTTGTGTTTTTTGTTTTTGGGTTTGTTTGGGTTTTTTGGCTGAGGTCTCAGTCAATTAATTAAAGATTTCTCAGTGTTGGTTCTGGATATGTCCCTTGCCCCAAGTTACTGGCATTTAAAGAAGGTTTCCTAGACATCTGACCCTCGTCTCTTACTCCTGGAGAGAAAGTGAATATGTGAAAACATTTGCCTTGTTCATCTAACCTTCCAAAGAGTGGGGATAGTAGGCACAAGCTCTTCGCCACACTTCCTGGGTTCAAATCCTGGCTCTGCCTCTACTATTTCTGTGCTCTTGCACAGGTACTTAACATCCTTTGCCTCAGTTTCCTCATCAATAAAGTAAGAATGATAATGATACCTATCTCACAGAGTTGTAAGGATTGAGTGAGATAATATGTAAAGCATTTAAAAGAATGATTGTACATGGTAAGCAACATGGTCAGTGTTATTTATTGTTATGTTATTATTATAATTCCCAGTTTTACACCATTCCTGCTTTACTAAACCCTGTTTTCTGAATTGTCTTGTAATTATGACTCCATATCCTGAGCTATGGGTTAACTGTAGTTAGCACTAGAAGATACCTAATTTTAATTAATTAATTAATCAATCTACTATATTCCAAGAAATATTTTATGTATTTTGCATAAATTAGTGAAAAACTTTACATTAGGGATGGGAGGGGTGTTTGGAGTCTGGACAAACAATACAAATAAACATTATAAGTAAGTAGATTGTGCAGCATGTTGGAAAGGTGATAAGTGCCAAGGTTCAGGAGAGTGAGAGGTGGGGAGGTGGTTGCAATTTTAAATAGAGTGGTCACGGAATGTCATCAAGTAGGCAATGAATGACCACATCTAGAATGAAGTAAGGGAGTATCTCCATGTCCATCTCAGTTGCTTTTACTTCCTTATCTAATTCCCAAACTTATTATTTTGAATTGAATTTTTTCTATATGTATTATTTTTAAATAGCCATTAGTGAATTTCATTGCATTATTAATATTAAAAAGGGAATATATCTTTTGTTCTATCTTTTGGCCTTTACCCTAAAATTTCCTATTGCATATATTTTTAATACATTTCAGTTTGTCTATCCAGAAGCACCACAATTAAACAAAACAGTTTTCTTTGTTTTTCTCTCACAATTGAGTGAGATTTATATTAGATTCTGTATTAGTTAGGGTCCTCTAGAGAAACAGAATCAACAGGGAACACTCACAAATATAAAATTTATAAAAGTGTCTCACGTGACCGTGGGAATGCAGAGTCCAAAATCCGCAGGGCAGGCTGTGAAGCTGATGATTCCAATGGAGGGTCTGGACAAACTCCTCAGGAGAGGCTCATCAGCTGAAGCAGGAAGAGGGCCTGTCTCTTCTGAATCCTCCTTAAACAGCTTCCAGTGATTAGATTGAGCATCACTCATTGCAGAAGACACTCCCCTTGGCTGATTACAAATGGAATCAGCTGTGGATGCAGCTAACGTGATCATGATCTAATTCTATGAAATGTCCTCGTTGCAACAGACAGACCAGCACTTGCCCAACCAGACAAACAGGTACCACTACTTGGCCAAGCTGACACATGAACCTGACCATGACAGATTCCTTATGTAAGATTTGATTTTAAGTTTGGGCCAGTCTAGTACCATTGCATCGAAAGGAAATTAAAATTATATCATTACCAAACTAACTGTGATATAGACAAAAATACCTGTCTTCTTGGAATTTACTTTCCAGCAAAAGAAGATACATATGGATCTGGTCAAATAAAGAGTCCCAGTGGTGACTTTAATATCGTGGTTAATAAAAACTTTTAACTTGCCAGTCAAGACACTGAAAGTTAGCATAATGGAGTAGAAAAAATGATAGATGGAACAAAAATAAGTCATCATAAGACCTAGAAATTCTCCTTTAAAAATCCATTCATAACAAACTTGAGCATTTTAGTTACAGAGTCAGGAAGCAGATTCTAAAAGAACTGGTTTAGTTCATGGAAACTACATGAAAAGAAAACTGTGAAGTTTTCTGTAATTCTTTCTCACATTCGAATTTGTATGATTAGTATTTTTATAACTGATTTCTGAAGACATTTTAATTATTTAATGCAATAATGTAATCTAAAAATCTATGTTGTTGGACTGTCCTTATTTATAAGAAACAAAAGAGAAGGGAGAAGACAGTGATGAGATCTTCAATTTGGAGACGGTACCTCAGAGATTTGGGATTTCTGCAGCTTTGCCAGTGGGCAATGCATCTTTCAGGATGGCCAATGAAAACTGAACAGGGGAGGAAAATAATCTAAATTTCTCTCTATTCTCTATTACAGATTTTCCCAACTCTAGGATTCACCTCCCCTGAATCTTACAGCAGTAGTGAAGCGCAGCCATTGAAGCGCCCTAAATTTATCAAGATAGTGTTTTAGGCCATGGGCTGCTTCCATGACATGCAAACACTGATCTCTGAAAGGGCATATCATTCACTTTGGGTGGGTAATGCAAACTACCGTTTGCAACAGAAGTAGTAATTGATATATCTCCTGTAAGGATCAAGAGTAAAGTTAGAAAGTAGTAAAAGCTGTCATCTGGAGCATCACATCATGACGAGAATTGTTAGGGTAAATATCCTGATCCATGAGAATGCATTGAAAATCCCTAAGGTACCTACGGAATCCATCTTGGTAAATGACATTGCAAAGTTAATGATTTAGAATCAGACCAGCCTAAGTGTGAATTCCAGGTACAGTGCCATCCATGAGTCCCAGCAAACGAAGCCACACATGTAAAGTGCTTAGCCCAGTGCCTAGCACATAGTAAGCACTCAGTAAAGAATAGCTACTTTATGGTTTTTCTTAAAAAAAGAGAGAGAGAAAAAGAGAATTAAATGGCCTTAAATAATTCTCTAAATTTTTTTTGAATAACTGCTTTTTGTGGAAGAGATTTCATGATAATCAGATCAACAAAGTATGGAAAGTACCATACTTTCAGGTTGGGAAATATTGGCTGGAATGAATAAATACACTGACTGTGGTCATACACAATATGGAGGGATTTTACTGCATTCCCAGCTCCTTGCCTTTGACCATGGTGTTATGTCCATCTATAATCCTATCTTCTTTTAAATTTTTCCCAAAATCTTATCTTCCTTAAGGAGCAAGCTTCAAATGTAGGACTTTCTTGAAGTTTCCTGTATCCTCACTAGTTTACAGTAATCTCTTCAGCTGCTAACCCCCATGTCATTGTATCCCATATTTTCAGTCATTTGGCACTTCAGCCTACACTGCCTGGGGCTGCTCCCTAACTAGTTCCCTGAAGATCTACTCTCCCAGTCCTTTTGTACTGCTTGCACAGCCTGTAAAGCTTAATTACAGGGCTGGCACAAGATCCTCAGTAAATTCTTGCTGAATTAAATCTCTTACTTAAAATTTCCAGTGTCTCTACTCCCTTCCCATGAATCCCCTCAATTTAGGAAAGTCTCTTGAAATGACAAGCAAGTTTTAGCACCTCATTCCAAACTGACATTTTCAAATTATTTACATGTTTCATAATTTTCCAGTGTGTACTACCAAAACAGTGTTTATATTAAAAGAACTTAATCATCTAACATTTTCCTTAAGAACCGCAATAATAGCCGGCAGCATTGTCCCACTTAAAGGAACTAAAGCAACTGAAGGTTACATCTTTTGCCTAAAATAATAGACTTGGTGTTGGGTTAGAAGTACAAGTGAGGTCACCTTCCCAGAGTAGTCTGGTGGCCTTGAGCAACCAGGAAGGTGAAGTCGGTGCCTCCGTTAACTCACTAAGTTTACTGGAAGTGCTTATTTTCCTTGTGCCAAATCCAGTAAGTCATGGAGCAAATGTTTATTTTGCTATGCTTTGAAAAGTTGCTTTCCTTCTTGTAAGTTTTTTCGGTGGAAGAATTCCAAGATATGACTTAATCTATGTTAGAATTGAACTGGAAACAGGATTTGTTCTGTGACTTGGCTCTGTCATTTGTGGGCCACTTCTGTATGTAAAAGAGTGGGGAGCAGGGAGGGGTGGAAGCAACAGGAGAAATATCTGGAGTTTGAATGGATGTGTGTCCAAGCAGAGTCAACAAGCAGCACACCATTTTATAACTTTTAGTTTCTAGCCCAAGACACCTTGCACAGCAACCAGATATCAGATCTGCAAACTGTAATTCTTTGTTTTCAGAACTAGGGTAACCAGGTAATATGGGTGAACACCTGATTTTACCTCCCAATATCCTGGACAAAAACCACCTTTGCGTGCTTTCCTATGCATGCTATGAATTGACACTTTATAAACTCCCTCAGGTCAGACGAGCTGGCTGTCACCCAGAAGGCAGCCTATCACCAATCAGAGCTGTTTGCTATTATTCCTTGAATTTGTAATCTAAAAATCTATGTTGCTGGACTGTCCTTATTTATAAGAAACAAAAGAGAAGGGAGAAGACAGTGATGAGATCTCCAATTTGGAGACGGTACTCAGAGACTTGGGATTTCTGCAGCTTTGCCAGTGGGCAATGGATCTTTCAGGATGGCCAATGAAAAGTGAACAGAGGAGGAAAATCAGGTTGTTAACTTCACAGGAGATATCAGTACTTGGCCTGAACCATGTTTAAGCCTTTTTGGTTTTCATAATACAAATTTGAGATGCTTTCAAAATCAACAGACCATCGTGCTGTTGATTCACAACCTAAACAGCCTTTAAACTCATTCCTAAATGCAGTCACTCTGTTTCTTGAGCCCACTAGGATTCTAGCTCTATAGGTCTTCAGAATTCCTCATGACCTCTCATAGTATTACTCTACAATATATTCTAAAATCTAACCATGCTGCTAAGTATTCTAATTTTGAACAATCAACAGTATTCATTTTGGACTTATAGTGAACTCATTGGAAAACATATGGCCTATTTAAGTAAATCTTTGTGATTCCTATTAATTGTAAAGTGCTACATGAAGATTTTTTAAGTCTGTCTTAGAGACCTTGCTGATCTTCTTCTCTGGTTACTTTAGCACATGATCCTGGAAGATGCCTTGGCTTCCTGCTTTTTCCATTTTCACTTTCGGCTATTTCCATTGGTTGAGAAATGCAGGAAATTTTGCAGCCATTCTACTTTGAATTGAGCCATTCAGTGTCATAAAGTTGTTCAGAGTTTTCATAATTCCTTATATTGATATTCTTTGATACATTAGCTATTCATAGGACAAAAATACATTGAAATATGAATTTAGGTCTGTAAGGCAACCTTTTCATATGTAATGAATGGAAAGAGTGCAGGCTCTAAAGTCAGCCAGTCTTGGCTTCCTCCTATATTGGCTCTTGTGCACTTGGGCAAGTTGATAAACTATTTTTATCAGTTTTAATACACAGCGATATGGCTTGTGCTGGTTTGGAAGGATGTATGTACCCTAGAAAAGCCATGTTTTAATTCTAATCCCATTTTGTAAAGGCAGCCATTTTTTCTAATCCCTATTCAGTACTGTATGTTTGCAATTTTAATTAGATCATCTCCCTGGAGATGTGACTGAATCAAGAGTGGTTGTTAAGCTGGATTAGGTAGAGGTGTGTCTCCACTCATTCCAGGTGGGTCTTGATTACTTTACTGGAATCCTATAAAAGAGGAAACATTTTGTAGAAAGGAGAAGATTCTGAGAGAGCACAACAACATAGCCATGAGAAGCAGAGAGTCTACCGGCCAGGGACCTTTGGAGATGTAGAAGGAAAATGCCTCCCAGGGAGCTTCATGAAACAGGAAGCCAGGAGAGAAAGCTAGCAGATGATGCCATGTTCGCCACGTGCCTTTCCAGATGAGAGAGAAACCCTGAACTTCATTGGCCATCTTGAACCAAAGTATCTTTCCCTGGATGCCTTAGATTGGTCATATCTATAGACTTGTTTAATTGGGACATTTTCTCAGCCTTAAAACTGTAAACTAGCAACTTATTAAATTCCCCTTTTGAAAAGCCATTCCATTTCTGGTATATTGCATTCCAGCAGCTAACAAACTAGAACATGTCTGTAGTCCCAAATCTGCAGAATTGTTGTAAATAATAAACTCTATTTTATTAAAATACCCAGCACAATACCTACAAAATGGTTTGAAGAGCCACTCTGATGAATGGAGATGTGTTAGTGTTGGTAAGATAAATAATAGCAAACTAGCCTAGTTGTCTGGTGCTGGAGAAAATTATTACAACTCTACAGATCTCCTTGTCATCACTGGAAAAATCCAAAGATTTGGGAATTCAGTGTTTTCCTAAAGTGTGGTACATATACCATAGGTAGTACATGCAAAGATTTTAGGTGTTACATATTTTGTTAAACATTTTAATGGAGATGTTTTCATTTTCATCATCTTCCTTTAAAAGCATGTGATACACCACACACACACGCACACACACACACACACACACACACCCTGGAAAAGGGTAAAGACAGGAAGGCACATTTTGTTGATTTTGCAGCAAGCTGATGATAACCAGGCTAATCCAGAATGGTCTCTGTGTTCCCAATATTTAACACCTGAATTAACACCATTGTTCGGTTGGGAGGCAAATCTAAAAGGACAGTTTTCACTAAGAAATAAATATCCCCTCATAGTTCTTAGAGGTTTATTATAAAAACAGTGAGGCAAGGATTCTTTAATGTTGGAAAAATGAAACAAGATTTGTATAATTAAAACCAGTAGCCATAGAATAGATGAGGAAAAACAATAATCAACCTAAACTAGGAAAAGTCTAGGTTTAAAGTATTTAATTTTCTTTGGACCAAGCAGCTGAAGCATACTGTTGTGGGTGTTATAAGATCAAAATTATTTAGGCGGATATATGTTGAATGTTTTACTTGTTGCATTTGTGGGTTAGAACTAACTCTGGAACTCATTCCCTTTGTTTATAAACAAATATAGTTGACATTTATTAGAGGTGCTCTTTCTTCTCTAAGATGTATAAATATGATATATGGAGCAAGAAGAGCAAAGCTCATTATTAATGATCTATTTATTTATTCTACACGATGCCCCCCCCCGCCGCCCGCCCCCAACATTCTCTGCCATGCAGGCCATCAGCCAGGCTAAATTAGAAATCATTTTGGAAAGTATTAGAACTCTTCTCTGCCTATGAATTCTATAATCACTTGCCCTTATCAGATGTACCCGTATTTTAATGAACGGTAGCATGTGGTATTGCTGATTTGTTTTCTCTCAGTATATTTTAGAGATTGCCTATATCTCATAAATCAAAGTTTGATCCTTAGCTTTGCAGGATCAAAAACTCAATTTTGACCAGGCTCCAGGAAACGGATTCACTGTTTAAATATTCATGATGTATTAATTTACAATGGGATTTATGCCTGGCTTGAAGAAATGGACGAGCTGTCTACAGAACGTAAATTTGCTTAACCTTCGTAGTGATAAACGCCAGGAGACAAAAATCTAAGTTCTGCAACTAAGTTCTGAACTATTTTAAAAAAATTAAACTTGCTTTGATATAATCCATCAACAACACATCTTGGATTTGCAGATGAGGGAATCAGGACCCTGAGTTGGCAGCACTGTTTAAAGGCTGAGCTGGCAGTAGCATCCAGCGCTCTTAGCTGCAGGCCTGGGGACCCCGCACACCTCTGCGGCCTCCCTGGTTTTGAAGTAAGATTGGCATTAGGAAGTTCAACCCAGAGATGGTCCAAATTCTATAGTGAGTGCAAAATTAAATAAGAAAAAAATGCTCAAAAGGCATATTTCCTTCCAGCTGAAGTCATCTGATAAAGCATCTTTCTCTACATTTGACAGGAGAGAGGGCCTGGTGTATTTTTAAATTAAAAAAACTGGAATAGGACTTTAAGAAATAAGTCCTAGTTCACTAGTTTGTGATGAAGAAATTTTCACAATTTTGTCTCTTTCATTAACTACCTAAATGACCATTTATCATTGGTTTTCTGAATGTTTTATCATTATATAATATGTTTATTTCAACTATTTCCTTTGTAGATTAATGTTGCTTTAATAAAAAGGCCCTTTTAAATTACTAAGTTTGAGTTTTTGTGGCCTCCATTAGCAACACATTTTCAAATAATATTTTAGGTTATTTCTGAAAAGATTTCAACACGTAGTTCATCTCATCATTTTCTCATTTAAAGGCACTTGTTTATTTTAAGTCCCCTGAGAGTACAGTAGTGCACAAAAGGGGAATGGTCTCAAACAGCGTGCATAAGCTCACAAAGTCCACATTCTACCGTGGGAGGCAGATTTTAATCATATAGTCATGCAAAATTGTCACTGTTTCAATTTAGTAAAGTTGGATTTAAATTTGGTCTGGGTGTAAGTCAGCTGTGACCCAATGAGAAACCATTTCCATTATGCATCAAAAAGATTATTTCTTCCTCACAAGACAGGTCCTGGAGAGAGAAGAGAGTGTCAGGAGGGGGCTACGGGAAGCACGATGGGTTGGGTGGTGAGCTCAGTCAGCAGTTGGTGAGCACACAAGCAGAGTGAGAGGGACCCCGTGGGCTTGCGCCTTTACTGTGGTCCAGCGGTGGAGGTTAGTAGATTCCCCATGGGAGTCAAGGAATGGTTAGCTCAAAGCAAACTCACATGAAAGAGTAAAAGGACTGGGGCAGTGGGGGTGGTTAGCTTCTCCTTTGGGACCAGCTGTGGGTTTGGGGCAAGGTGTGTGGGTAGTGTGGGTGGTGGTCACAGATGTAGCCAAAGGTCAGTGCTGAGGCGAGTGGCTTAGCCAAAGTCCAATGGATGCCAAAGCAGCACAGGAAAGTTTTGATAGTTAAAACAGTTACTAACCATGATAAGTTCAACGAAAGAACAGTATAGGATGCTGTGAAGCATAAACAGAAGAATATCATTTAATGGGGAAGATTGCTGAGGATTGAGAGCAGAGGCTGAGTAAATTGTATCAGGCCCAAGAGGAATTATGCCTTTTCGGAGATTGTTCCAGTGCAGGGAAACAGCATGTGAGAGAGTAGCACTCAGTTCGGTGTCTGACCATACTACCTGGGTAATAAATACTCATGGAATGATTGAATAAAAGTGCAAAGGCTGCCAGGTGGGGCGCTTGGCATGATTAGTGTAGCTGGATAGGGAGAATGAGGGAGGCTTCCAGAGGTGAGCTTGGAAATGTGGGTTGAATCCAAGTCGTGCAAAGGCTTATGAGCCATGTTAGGAATTTGCTCCTTTTTCTTAACATCAGTGTTAAGCATTAAAGTGTTATGAGAGGTGAAGTTACATCTTCTATTTTGGAGAATTATTGTAGGAATCAAGGGTGAAGAGAAGAGGGTGAATTGATAACAGAAATTTTTGTCTTGGTGAAAGTGTGAGATGGTGGTATTTTGACTAGCATATTAACAATGAATCTGGAGATGAGGCAAAGGTTCAAGACATAATTTGGAGATGAACTTGATTGGACTTGGTGTTAGATTGAACTCGGGGCTGAGGGAGGAGAGAAAGTAGGTCATCAGGGGGTGTCTGGAGCCATTCTAGTGACTCGCATACCTTGAGATGACCCATTCTACACCCTGGCCTCTCAGCTCCTGGCCCTCTCCAAATACCCACATTCCTGGTCCCACCTTTGAACTTGCTGTTACCCTGAACAACTTCACTGCTCAAACATCAATGATAGCATTCTCGTCTTTGACCACAAACACCTGTACTTCCAGCCATTTCATACCCTGGCTTCCAAGCCTGGTGAGGAGAACTGTGTACTAGAGGAAGTTGCCAAGGTCCTCTGAATTTTCCTCTCCATGACTGTGCATAGGGATGATAATTCCTACCTCATAGGTTTGAGTGATAATGTTTCCAAAGTTCCTACTTTTGCAGTAAAGTACCTGTACTCTTTTGAGTGCTAGTTCTTATATTTTTTAATTTCTGGGAATCCCATTGACTTTGTCTGATTAACTATTCAAATCAATGAGTATTTTATCAGCCAGCATTCTTCAGAGAAAAAGAACTAGTATAATACACCCACTTGAAGAAGTTTAAGGAATTGGCTCCCACAATTTCAGAGACTGGTGAGTTCTGAGTCCATAAGATAGGCTGGCAGGTTGGAACTGGCAGGATTTGATGCTGCAGTCTCAAGACAGAATATCTTCTTCTCTGGGAAACCTCAATTGTTTTATCTAAAGTTTTCTACTGGTTAGATGAGGCCCACCCATATTATGAAGGTTAATTTCCTTTACTTAAAGTCAACTGATTGTTGATGTTAACCACATCCACAAGGCACCTTCACACCAACATCTGTATTATTTGATTAAATAACTACGTACTGTAGCCTAGCTAAATTGACACATAAAACTAACACCATAAGTATGTTTTTAATTCAGCACTTTATTTGTCAGCTTTTATACAGTGGTAAACTCTAACACTCAACTTATTTAAAGTATGTACCTACTCTCTATTAGGCAGTGACTCTGCTTGTGACACCAAGAGTGCAACCTTTACCTAAACTGGGACTGACTGTAGAAAAATAAAATATAAAATTAAAAGCTGTGTGCCACTAACTTCAACCTCATATATTAAAGATTTATTAAATGAAGAAGAACAAATTACTAATATTTCAACCTATTAATTTCACACAAAAGTGTAAAATATGTAGGGAAGAGGAAACAGAGTGTAAACTAGGGAGAAAAGTATCTGATATCTCAGAGGAAAATTAGTCAAGCACAGATCAAGCTCTTTGCCTCATGTAACATATCTCAAAGGAATATAGCCTCTGTTTCCCTATGTCCACACCTTTTTATCAATGGAAATTTCATATAAAGGGTAACAATCATCCTTTTGCCATAGATTCACTATTATTTACCAATAACAGGTAACATATTAAAAGTAGTTAAAGTTAATTGTACACACATTTCCTCATACAACTAGAATGTTTCCTTACATTATTAAGATTAAATTTTCAAACTCTACCACTAGAGAAACCCCTGATATTATGTCACACATTAGGGACACCCAAATCAATAGGCCAAACCCTTGTTCTTGAGGCTTGCTCTTGTGAAGTTTATGTATGTAGTGGAGAAGCTCAGCCTACCTATAGCTGTACCTAAGAGTTTCTTCTGGAGGACCTCTTTCATTGCTCAGATGTAGCCTCACTTTCTCTAAGCCCAACTCTTCAAGTGAAATTATTGCCCTCCCCTCTCCATAGGACATGACATCCAGGGGTGAATGTCTCCCTGGTGTCATGGCAGATGATTCTCAGGGATGAGCCTGGCCCAGGCACCATGGGATCAACAGTGCCATCCTGACCAAAAGGGGGAAAAGAAGTGTAACAAATAAGTTATCAGTGGCTGAGAGAGTTCAAATAGAGTTGAGAGGCTACTCTGGAGGTCACTCTTACACAAGCTTCAGTTAGACATTGCTACCTACCATAACTTGCCAAACTCCAACCAAAACCATTCCAACCAATCCTAAAGAACACCTTAGACATCGTATAAGCTTCTACAAAGATTGCATGCACTAGGGTAATATTCCAGAAACCTACAGCCACCAGATGGGTCCCTGGACCAGACAAGTCCAGAAAGGCAGAGGAGCCAGCCTCTCCTGAACATCAAATCGTTCTATCCCCCCATCCCATATTACCAATAGCCTCTTCCAACAAGAAAAAGTTAGAATGAACATAGCCCAAATACCCCTAAAGAGTGGGAGAAGGATCAAAAATGATAATGGAGTTATACAGAGAAGGTAGGGTTTAACAAATGAGTGTGAGTGCTGAATCATTATATTGCTATTCTTTTAGTCTCCAGTATCTTAGAGCAGCTAGAAGTAAAAACCTAAAATGGTAGAATTGTAACCCATACCAAACTCTGAAATCTGTTCTACAACTAATTGTTGTGATGTGCTTTCAAATTTATTGGGTTTTTTTTTTGTATATATATTATTTTTCACACATGCAAAAATTTTCTCCTCGCCTCCAGTGTTTTGGAGCAACTAGAAGGAAAAGTCTGAAATAGTGGAATGGTAACCCTTAACAAACTCTGAAATCTGTTCTGTATCTATTTGTTGAAGTGTACTTTGAAAATCATTGCTTTCTTTTCTTTTTATATACATATTGTATTAACAATTTTAAAAGTTTAAAAAAAGATTAAATTTTCATAGACTATGAGGATTTCATTTCTTTGTCTTATAAATTCCACATTTTAATTCTCTCTAAAAAATGGTTTTATAGGTGAGAATAATTCTGTAAAATATATATTCTCATATAAGGATGGTAAAATTTGAAATCAATATGTAAATCACTCTCTGCATAAAACATTTTCAAAACTGCATAAAGGAAACCAAAATTTGGAGTTTAGTGTTTGACTCCTTAATTTTAGCAAATTGTCTTTTTAAATGTTGCTGTTGCCTCATATATTTAAATTAAAGTTATGTTCAGAATGGTTAAAATGTGGTGTGTTAGGATTCTTTAGAGAAACAGAATCAACAGGGAACACTCACAAATATGAAATTTATAAAAGTGTCTCACGTGACCACAGGAACGCAGAGTCCAAAATCCACAGAGTAGGCTGTGAAGCCAACGATTCCAATGGAGGGTCTGGATGAACTCCACAGGAGAGTCTCACCAGCCGAAAGAGGAAGAGCCTGTCTATTCTGAACCCTCCTTATAAGGCCTTCAATGATTAGACTGAGCGTCACTCATTGTAGAAGGCACCCCCCTTTGGCTGATTACAAATGGAATCAGCTGTGGATGCAGCTGACATGCTCATGATTTAATTCTATGAAATGTCCTCATCTCAACAGACACGCCAGCACTTGCCCAACCACCACTTGGCCAAGTTGACACATGAACCTGACCATGACATGTGGCATTCTTTTATAAACACTGCTGGAAGGACTTTAAACACACACACATTTAAAAAAACAGTTTAGCTTTTATTGCCTTTCTCATACCATGCCTTTCATCCCCTCTCACTCTAGGTTTTATTTCTTTCCAAGTTAGCTGTCCTAGAAGTTTGTGATTATATACCCTCACATCCTTAACTTGCTTGGCACCTCAGTCACTGGAATAGCTACTGTTTTGGTTTGCTAAAGCTGCCGGTGTGTAGTATACCAGGAATGGATTGGCTTCTACAAAGGGAATTATTTAAGTTACAAGTTTACAGTTCTAAGGCCTTAAAAATATCCAAACTAAGGCATCTAGAGAAAGATACCTTGATTCTGAAGAAAGGTCAATGGCATCTGGAGTTTCTGTGTCACATGGGAAGGCACATGGTGATGTCTGCCATCCTTCTTTCCTGACTTCTGGTTTCAAATGGCTCTCTCAGCTTCTGTTCCAGTGACTTTCTCTGGAAGTGTCTGTGGGGCCTCACTTAGCTACCCTGGGACAGACTCTGTGCTTCATCCCTTAGCCTAGCATTTCTGAAAGTCTGTACCTTGGTTTCATTTCTCTGTTCTCTGTGTGGGCTCTGAGCTTACTCTCTATGAGTTCTTCTAAGGACTCCAGTAAATTAATTAAGACCCACTTTGAATGGGTGGGGCCGCATCGCCATGGAAATAACCTAATCAAAGGTCCTACCCACAATAGTCTGCCCTAACAAGATTGAATTAGAAGAACATGGCTTTTCTAGGGTACATAACAGTTTCAAACCAGCACAGCTACCAAAAAAAAAGAAACAACAAAAATCAGCCCAATTTAAGTCTTCCAAATTTCTGGAAAGATGTACTAAGGAAATGACATAGATGATACAAGACCCATTTCTTAGTTAAGAGTGAGCCCTTCAGGCGTGGAAGCTGAACATGCCTCTGTGTATAAAGGTCATCGAAGAGTCAGAACAAACTACAGAATTTAAAAAGAGATACTGGTTTTTCTTGTCTTCATTTTCTAGGCCACAGGTAATACAGGCTTTTGGAAACTTGGTGCACTTATTTATTCACTCAGCATACGTTTATGCAAAACTTCCTATTTGTAGGGCACCGTGACATCTCCGTTTTACAAATGGAAAAACTGAGGTTCACATAAGTAAGCTAGAGTTCAGTGTAAAAATATTTACCAAGTAGCAGGGTTGAGATTCAGTCCAATATATCTGACAGTAAATCCCTCTTGCCCTAAGTGAAGAAATTCATTTGTCTTCCTTTATGAAGTCTAAGTAATGTAGGAGACCAACAGGAAAACTGGCAGTTATCATAGAGCATAGTAAGTGCTGTAGAAGAATGCAAGTGCATAGAGTTGGGTTTTCTAACCAAGTCCGGGTGGCAGAGTGACGAAGAAGATTTCTCAACCCCCTAGAGGAAGCTGATAATTAATAAGTAGGACTAGCCAGGATAGGGGAGAAAAAAGAGCAAAAGACACACCAGGTCCATAGGGCAAACTTGAAAGAAAGCATGACACATTTGGGGGATACAAAGTGCCTGCCTGCTTCAGTGTATCTGAAGTATGGAGTCAGAGGCAGGAATTGGGGACAGATGAGAACCAAACCACAGAAGGCTTTATTAGCCAAGTTATAAAACTGTTGTCTCTACTCTAAAGGTCTCAGGGAACCATTAAAGCATTAATCTCCATTTTTAAAAATGACTCAAGAAAAAAACACAGCAGTGAAAAAAAAGAGCTGCTGATACCTTAAGGAAGATGGTCAAGAATTGTGTTTAGAATTACACTGAAGCTTTAACAGCACCTTGATTTGCATTCTTTGCCAGTTCTAGAAAGAAGTAGTTCTTAGCCGTGTGAAATTTTCTGCTTGGTCGTATAGTGATACGTTATTTATTCGAAGACAACCTTGTGGCAAGCTACCTCAACTGCTAGAAATGTGATATATAAAAAATTAAATAAGTTAAAGATGAGACTATATGCAAATCTTTTGTAGCAATAAAAACAACATTATATATATATATATATATTTTTTTTTTTTTTTTCTTGGGGGGAGGGATGCATGGTCCAGAAATCAAACCCAGGTCTCCCACATGTAAGGTGAGCATTCTACCACTCAGCCACCCATGCACGCTACCTTATATTTTTAAAGCACAATTATAGCTTACAAATGTATAACTTACATTTATTTTATTTGCACTTAATAATGATCTGTGGAGATAGAGATAAATGGTATTGACATCTCCATTTTACAAATGGAAAACCTGAGATTCACATATATAAGCTAGAGTTCAATGTAAAAATATTCACCAAGTAGCAGGGCTGAGATTCAGTCCAAAATATCTGACTGTAAATCCCACTCGTTCTAAGAAAAGTATTACAAGCCATGAAGAAAATTAAGTTTAGGACTAGACTATCATCCTTGTTTAGATTTTAAATTAAATCATCAATTACAAGAAATGAATCGCTCCATTTCCTTAAAGAGCAGAAAATAATGAGGAATGTCCTTGGACTCCAAATATAAAATAGGGTAATACTAATTTTATTGACTTGTTTGTTTTAGTCAAAGGTAAAAGAAGTGCTCTATTTAAAAATGTATCTTTAAAAAAGAAAGGAAAATGATTTGTGGCCTTTGTAATTAAAAGAGTCACTACTAGAAATTGTATCCTTTGCTACCAGTATAATACATAGAATAACTGAGTTCTGACAAGGTTGGCTATGGCAAAAGCACATGAAAAATAGTACGTTTTTTGCTTTGACTTCCATCACAAGAGGAGAGACACATGCCCACATGTGAAACTTATCCTCTTTTGGCAAAGGTGAGTTTTTTTCTGTTTAGGAAGAAGTTGGAGAGCATGAGCCCACATCGTAGCAAGCACTCTAGGCCACAGGGCTTGACTTTATTCATGTGCCTCAGATTTTTCACCTAGTATAAATTCTTTGAAGCAGGTATCATGTCTTTTACATCATTTTATGTATAATAGATGCTCAACAACTTTTGAAGAATAATACATAGCATCATTTGTCAAAGAAAAATAAAATACTTGGAAGGGGTATCACCAAATTTATGGAAGACCTGTCGCTGGGCTCACCTTACTGATTTCCCCTCCAGACAGTGATTTGAAGTTCAAGGAGCCAAAGCAACTCCTAAGAGCTCTAAGGTTAGACCATGCAAATGGGCATGAAGTGCTCTGGAGGCATGCCCATGCCTGTTCTGTTCACTGCCCATGTGATACCCACAATCTACTAACAGGTAGACACTTAGCTATTATTTATTATCTGAATGAATGGAAGATTGTTAGGAGAGAATTCAAATTGCGTTATCATCTTCATGTAGGAAGGCTGGCTGGTTCCAATCTGGATTTTTATTAGGGTAAAATTGATATATATGCTTTTTTAAAGAGGCTAGCTTCCATGATGCTACGCCTTTGGAGGGCAATTGCTAAATTGACCATATAATATATTGGCATTGAGCTTGAGTATAAAGGGATGATGTTAGTAAAATTACAGGAATCCCAGGATAAACCAAGACTTACAGGCAAACCATGATGTGAGGTTACTTTAGCTATTCCCCAACTGTAAATCCAACTGTCGGCTCTTATTCCAAAGCAGTGCTTACATAGAAAATTGTGTCCATATATAATTAATGGGTTGGGTGGCGGGGAAGTCTCTAGAAATTGTAGTTTTTAGAAAGTTCATATCCAATACAGATTGGTTCTTTCTAAGTTTTAACATTTGGTATAAAATTTTTATTTGGCTTCTCTGTATTTTATTTTCTTTCTTTTGAAAAAAAAATGAACAATGAACTTGGGTTGCTTTGAAATTTTTACTTTTTAAAATTATCTATAGATTTTTAGAGTTTTGCTAGAGCATCCCCAAAGAAATCCTAGTGCCTTTATTCAGTGATTACAAAAACTGAGATAAAAAGATATTAAATTATTTGGCTCTACTAAACAGCTGTTTAATCATCAAAAAGAGTATTTCAAAATAATGACAAATAATATTTGTAAAGTTTGATTTAATTTTTTAGTTTTTTAAAAGAAGTTGTAGTTTTACCAAAAAGTCATGCATAATATAGAGTTCCCATATACCATCCTATTATTAACATTTTGCTTTAGTGTGGTACATTTATTACAATTGTTGGAAGAACATTTTTATAATTTTACATTAGCAGTCACTGTTTATGTTGTACACTGTTTAGTTTGCTAAAGGTTCCAGAATGCAATATACCAGAAATGGAATGGCTTTTATAAAGGGGGTGCGTTAAGTTACAAGGTTACAGTTGTAAGGCCATAGAAATCTCCAAACTTAGACATCCAGAGAAAGATACCTTGATTCAAGAAAGGGCCAGATGGCATCCAGGCATGGCTGGCATCTGCTAGTCCTTTCTTAGCTTCTCTGGGGCAACTCTGAATTTCTTCTCTTAGCTTCCATTGGCTCTCTCCAGGTTCTGGTTTGCTTAGCATCTCATGGAAAGGCACGTCATAACGTCTCCTGGGCTCTGCATCTTCTGCATCTCCAAATGTCTTCTGTGTTAGCTCTGAGCTCTCTCCAAAATGTTCCTCTTTTAAAAGGATTACAGTAAACTAATCAAGACCCACCTTGAATGGGTGGGATCACATCTCCATCTAATAAAAAGGTCACACCCACAGTTTGGTTTGTTACATCTCCATGGAAACAACCTAATCAAAAATCACACCCCACAATATTGAATGAATTAGAACAAAACTTTTCTGAAATACAAAACAGCTCCAAACTAGTACATACGCTCTTCTATTTTCTGTATGTTTTTATGTTTTACATTTTTTAAAACTTTTTTGTTGTATAATATAACAATATATATAAAGTAAAGGAAGAAAAAAGCAATAGTTTTCAAAACATTCTTCAACAAGTAGTTAAGGACAGATCCCAGAGTTTGTCATGGGCTACCATACCATCATCTCAGATTTTGCCTTCTAGCTACTCCAGAATATAGGAGGCTAGAATGCATAAATATTTTTTTATCATCACAATCGACTTTTTTTCTATATTGTGAAAAATAACAAATATACAAAAAAAGCAATAAATTTCAAAGCACAGCACCACAATTAGTTGTAGAACAGATTTCAGAGTTTTGCATGGGTTACAATTTCACAATTTTAGGTTTTTACCTCTACTTTCTCTAAGATAATGGAAACGAAAAGAGATATCAATTTAATGATTCAGCAATCATCTCCATACATTAAATCCTATCTTCTCTGTACAACTCCACCATTACCTTTGGTCTTTCTATCCCTCTCTTTAGGGGTGTTTGGGCTTAAAAATTGGATTTTAAAATGCATGGAGAAAGGGGTACACTTTTAAAATATAACTCCTTGTTGGAATTTTCATAAATTGAATATATCTGTGTAACCAGCACCCAGATCAAGAAATAAAGTGTTATCATCTCTGCAGAACTCCTACTGTGCCCCCTTCCAATTACTGTGTTCTCTTATTATCTCTACGATTAATCAACAACTACACACATGCTACCTTCCAACATCTCTTTAACATAATTTTTAAAAATTTATTTTATATTATCAAACCAAAAGAGCATATAAACATAACATTCTTAACATACAAACATTCCATGTATGGTGGACAATCAAAGGCTCACAATATCATCACATAGTAGTACATTCATCACCATGATCATGTTTTAGAACATTTTCATCACTCCAGAAAAAGAAGAAAAAAGAAAAAACTCACACATACCATACCACTTGCCCCTCCCTCTCAGTGACCACTAGTATTTCCATCTACTCAATAGATTTTTAACCTTTGATACCTCTACTTTTTTCTATACCCCTTACCAGCCCCTTTCATTGTTCACTAGTATTTCAATCTGCTCAATTTATTTTAACATTTGTTTCCCTTATTATTTATTTTTAATCCATATTTTTTACTCATCTGTCAATATTGTAGATAAAAAGAGCATCAGACAAAAGGTTTGCACAATCACATAGTCACATTACAAAACTATATCACTATACATTCATCTTCAAGAAATGTGGCTACTGGAACACAACTCTACAGTTTCAGGCACTTCCCTCTAGCCTCTCTAATACACCTTAAACTAAAAAGGGGATATCTATAAAATGCATAGGAATAACCTCTAAGATAACCTCTCAACTCTGAAATCTCGCAGCCACTGACACTTTATTTTGTCTCATTTCTCTCTTCCCCCTTTCGGTCAAGAAGGTTTTCTCAATCCCTTGATGCTGAGTCCCAGCTCATTCTAGGATTTCTGTCGCACATTGCCAGGGAGATTTACATCCCTGGGAGTCATGTCCCATGTAGAGAGGGGGAGGACAGTGAGTTTGTTTGCCATGTTGGCTGAGAGATAGGCCACATCTAAGCAACAGGAGGTTCTCTGCAGGTGACTCTTAGGCCTAAAGTAGGCCTAATTTTAAGTAACTTAACGGGGATAAGTTTCATGTGAACAAACCCCAAGATTGAGGACTTGGCCTATTGATTTGGGTGTCCTCACTGCTTGTGAGAATATCAGGCATTCTCCAAATGGGGAAGTTGAATTTTCCCTCTTTCTTGCCATTCCCCCAAGGGGACTTTGCAAATTTTTTTTTTATTCACGTTCAAATCACTCTGGGATTTGTCAGGGCATCACTCTGGACAAACCTACAAAGTCTCATGCTCTATTCAAGGTTCCATGCACTTATGGTGTTCAATTAAATTGTCCATATAAGTTATATTAGGAAATGCACTAGTCAAAATATTAATTTTGTACCAAATAAACATTTTTTGCGTTAGTCTCACACATAAGTTAAAGTTTTAAAATATGAATCACCATCTATTTTCAGCACCCTGCAATATTGGCATTCCTTTTTCTTCCTCATGCAAAAACATTTTTAATTTATACATTTAGTCATTATCATTGTACACTGTAGGCATTCCTAAATTATACCATCTCAGTCTTTATCGTCTATCTTCCCTTCTGATTTCATTTGTGTCCCCAGCCCTCCTTCCTCTATCAATCAGCTTCATTCAGAATACTAACATTATTGTGCTATAATTAGGTAGTATTGTGCTATCCATTTCTGAATTTTTGCAATCAGTCCTGTTGCACAATCTGTATCCCTTCAGCTCCAATTACCCTATTTTCTATCTCTTGATGGCCTCTATTCTTAACTGAACTTCTCCAATTCATTCATTGTTAGTTCTGATCAGTGAGACCATACAGTATTTGTCCTTTTGTTTCTGACTAATCTCACTCAGCATAATGTCCTTAATGTCCGTCCATGTTGTTACATACTTCATAACTTTGTTCTGTCTTATAGCTGCATAATATTCCATCATATGTATATATCACAGCTTGTTTAGCCACTCATCTATTGATGGACATTTGGGTTGTTTCCATCTCTTGGCAATTGTAGATAATGCTACTATAAACATTGGTGTGCAAATGTCCATTTGTGTCCTTGCCCTCATGTGCTCTGAATAGCAGTGGTATTGCCGGATCATATGCTAATTCTTTACTTAGCTTCCTGAGGAACTGCCAAACTGCCTTCCATGGCAGTTGTACCATTTTACATTCCCACCAACAGTGGATAAGTGTACCTCTTTCTCCACATCCTCTCCAGCACTTGTCATTTTCTGTTTTATTGATAATGGCCATTCTAGTGGGTGTGAGATGTTATCTCATTGTGCTTTTTTTTTTTTTTTTTCCGCATGGGCAGGCACCGGGAATTGAATCTCATTGTGGTTTTGATTTGCATTTTCCTAATAGCCAGAGAAGTTGAGAATCTTTTCATGTGCCTCTTAGCCATTTGTATTTCCTCTTCTGAGAAGTGTCTGTTCATGTCTTTTCCCCATTTTGTAATTAGGTTGCTTGTCTTTTTGTTGTTGAGTTGAACAATCTCTTTATATATTCTGGATACTAGACCCTTATCTGATATATTGTTTTCAAATATTGTCTTCCATTGTGTAGGGTGTCTTTTTACTTTCTTGACAAAGTTCTTTGATGCACAAAAGTGTTTCATTTTGAGGAGTGCCCATTTATCTATTTCTTTCTTCAATGCTTGTGCTTTGGGTGAAAGGTCTAGGACACCACCTGCTATTATAAGATTTATAAGATATTTCCCTACATTTTCTTCTAAAAGTTTTATGGTCTTAGATCTAATGTTTAAGTCTTTGATCCATTTTAGTTAAATTTTGTATAGGGTGTGAGATATGGATCCTCTTACATTCTTTTGCATGTGGATATCCAGTTCTCCAGGCACCATTTATTGAAGAGACTGTTCTGTCCCAGGTGAATTGGCTTGACTGTCTTATCAAAAATCAGTTGTCCATAGATGAGAGCATCTGTATCTGAACACTCTATTCGATTCCATTGGTCAGTATATCTTTCTTTATGCCAGTACCATGCTGTTTTGACTACTGTAGCTTCATGATACACCTTAAACCTAGGTGGTGTAAGACCTCCAACTCCATTTTTCTTTCTCAGGATATTTTTAGTTATTCAGGGCAGCCTGCCCTTCTAGATAAATTTGGTTATTGGTTTTTCTATTTCTGAAAAGTAAGTTTTTGGGATTTTAATTGGTATTGCATTGAATCTATAAATCAATTTAGATAGAATTGACATCTTAAGTATATTTAGTCTTCCAATCCATGAACCTGGTATGCCCTCCCATTTATTTAAGTGTTCTGTGATTTTGTTTAGAAATTTCTTGTAGTTTTTTCTGTAGAGGAATTTTGTATCCTTAGTTATTTATTCCTAAATATTTTATTTTTTTGGTGGCAATTGTAAATGGAATTTTTTTTCTTGATTTCCCCCTCAGATTGTTCATTACTAGTGTACAGAAACACTGCAGATTTTTGAGTGTTGACCTTGTAACGTGCCACTTTGCTGTACTCATTTGTTGGCTCTAGTAGTTTTGCTGTGGAATTTTGGGGGTTTTTGACTATAGTATCATACCATTTGCAAACAGTGAGAGTTTTACTTCTTCCTTTCCAATTTTGACGCCTTGTATTTCTTTTTCTTGTCTAATTGTTCTGGCTAGAACTTCCAACACAATGTTGAATAACAGTGGGCCTCTTATCTTGTTCTTCATCTTAGTGGGAAAGTTTTCAGTTTTCCCCCATTGAGGATGATGTTACCTGTGGGTTTTGCATGTATTCCCTTTATCATGTTGAGTAAGTTCCCTTCTATTTCTATCTTTTGATGTGTTTTCAACAGGAAAGGATGTTGCATTTTGTCACATGCCTTTTCTGCATCAATTGAGATGATCATGTGGTTTTTATCCTTTGATTTATTGATATGGTATATTACATTAATTGATTTTCTTATGTTGGGCCATCCTTGCATACCTGGGATGAATCCTACTTGGTCATGGTGTATAATTTTTTTAATGTGCTGCTGGATTTGATTTACAAGAATTTTGTTGAGGATTTTTGCATCTGTATTCATTAGAGAGATTGGTCTGCAATTTTATTTTATTGTAGTATCTTGTCTGGCTTTGGTATGAGGGTGATATTAGCTTCATAGAATGAGTTAGGTAGCCTTCCCTCTTCTTCAATTTTTTTGATAAGTTTGAGAAGGATTGGCAGTAATTCTTTCTTGAATGTTTGTGAGAATTCTTGTTAAGCCAACTGGTCCTGGACTTTTCTTTTCTGGGAGCCTCTTAATGATTGATTCAATTTCTTGACTTGTGATTGGTTTTTGAGGTCATCTATTTCTTCTCGAGTCACTGTTGGTTGTTCATGCCTTTCTAGGAAGTTGTCCATTTCATCTACATTGTCTAGTTTATTAGCATAAAGTTGTTCATAGAATCCTCTCATTACCCCCTTTATTTCAGTGGAGTCAGTCGTTATGTTTCCTCTTCCATTTTTTATTTTATTATTTGCATCCTCTCCCTTCTTCTTTTTGTCATCCTTGGGTCCATCAATCTTATTGATTTTCTCATAGAACCAACTTCTGGTTTTGTTGATTTTCTCATTTGTTTTCATGTTCTCAGTTTCATTTATTTCTGCTCTACTCTTCATTATTTCTTTCCTTTTGCTTGCTTTGGGGTTAGTTTGCTGTTCTTTCTCCAGTTCTTCCCACTGGACAGTTAATTCCTTGATTTTTGCGCTTTCTTCTTTTTTGATATAGGCATTTAGGGCAATAAATTTTCCTATTAGCACTGCCTTTGCTGCATCCCATGAATTTTGATATGTTGTGTTTTCATTTTCATTTGCCTCAAGATATTTACTGATTTCTCTTGTAATTTCTTCCTTGGCCCACTGGTTGCTTAAGAGTGTGTTGTTGAGCCTCCATATATTTATGAATTTTCTGGCCCTCTGCCTATTATTGATCTCCAACTTCATTCCTTTATGATCTGAGAAAGTGTTTTGTATGATTTCAATCTTTTTAAATTTATTGAGACTTGCTTTCTGACCCAGCAAATGGTCTATCTTTGAGAATGATCCATGAGCACTTGAGAAAAAGGTGTATCCTGCTGTAGTGCAGTGTAATGTTCTATAAATGTCTGTTAAGCCTAGTTCATTTATTATTCAAATTCTCTGTTTCTTTATTGATCCTCTGTCTAGATTTTCTGTCCATTGATGAGAGTGGGGAATTGAAGTCTCCAGCTATTATGGTAGATGTGTCTATTTCTCTTTTCAGTGTTTACCTCATGTATTTTAGAGCACTCAGGCTCATTGTATAAATATTTATGATTGTTCTGTCTTCTTGTTGAATTGTTCCATTTATTAATACATAATGTCCCTCTTTGTCTCTTTTAACTGTTTTACATTTGAAGTCTAATTTGTTGAATATTAGTATAGCTACTCCTGCTGTTTTCTGATTGTTGTTTGCATTAAATATCTTTTCCAAACCTTTCACTTTCAACCTGTGGTTATCCTTGGGTCTAAAATGTGTCTCCTGTAAACAGCACACAGATGGGTCCTGTTTTTTAATCCAACCCTCCAGTCTTTATTTTTTCATTCAGGAGTCTAAACCATTAACATTTGGTGTTATTACTGTAAGGGTAGTACTTTGTTCTACCATTTTGCCTTTTGGATTTTATATGTTATATCTAATTTTTCTTCTTTTTATCTTTACTGATAATCTTCATTTCTATACTCTTCTCCACACTTCTCTCTGCTGTCTTTTCCTATCTGTCTATAGTGCTCCCTTTAGTATTTCTTGCAGAACCAATCTCTTGGTCACATATTCTCTTAGTGATTTTTTTGCCTGAAAATGTTTTAATTTCCCCCTCATTTTTGAAGGACAATTTTGCTGGATATAGAATTCTTGGTTGGCAGTTTTTCTCTTTTAGTATCTTAAATATATCATACCACTGTCTTCTCTCCTTCATGGTTTCTGCTGAGAAATCTATGCATAGTCTTATTGGGCTTCCCTTGAATGTGATGGACTGCTTTCCTCTTGCTGCTTTCAGAATTCTCTCTTTCTCTTTGACATCTGATATTCTGATTAGTAAGTGTCTTGGAGTATGTCTGTTTGGATCTATTCTGCCTGTGGTACTCTGCACTTCTTGCATCTGTAATTTTAAATCTTTCATAAGAGTTGGGAAATTTTCAGTGATAATTTCCTCCATTAGTTTTTCTCCTCCTTTTCCCTTCTTTTCTCCTTCTGGGGCACCCACAACATGTATTTTCATGCACTTCATGTTGTCATTCAATTCCCTGAGTCCCTGTTCATGGTTTTTCATTCTTTTCCTTATATTTTCTTTTGCTCAGAATTCACATGTCCTGTCCTCCAGTTCACTAATCTTATCTTCTGCCTCTTGAAATCTAACATTGTAGGTTTCCATTTTTTTTTCATCTCTTCTACTGTGCCTTTCATTCCCATAAGTTCTGTGATTTATTTTTTCAGACTTTTGATTTCTTCTTTTTGTTCATCCCTTGCCTTCTTTATATCCTCCTTCAATTCTTTGATTTGATTTTTGATGAGATTTTCCATGTCTGTTCAAACTTCCTGAATTAATTGTTTCAACTCCTGTATCTCATTTAAATTGTTGGTTTGTTCCTTTGATTGGGCTGTATCATCAGTTTTCCTAGTATGATTCATTATTTTCTGCTGGCATCTAGACATTTAATTTCCTTAACTAGTTTATTCTGGAGATTGTTTTCAGTTTTTTATCTAAGATTTTTATGCTGGATGACTTTGTTGACTATCTGTTCTTTGACATTCAGTTCATCTTATTCTAGACCTCTAGCTTAGGTTTTGTTTAGCAGATCAGAATTTTTCAGTTCTTGTTTTCTTGTTTCTTGCCCTGCCTGTATGGTGCCTTTTTTTAACCCCTCAGGAGGGTCTACTTAAGTATCATAGACCTCAGTCCGATTTTCCCAGATCAGACTGGCCTCTTCTCAGGAGGAAAGAGTCACCTGCCTTAATTTTTCCTGAGGTTGAGGCCTTTAACTTCATCTTTAACTTCAGCAGACTCTCCCGGCTGGGGGCATGGTTGAGACAGAGAAGAAGTTATAGGCTGGCTTTAATCACTTCAGTTTTCCAGACCCTGGAGTCTGAATTCCTTGAGGAAGGGATTCCACCTGAGCTGGGCCCCATCCCTGTCATGGGGAAGGCACAGCCTCCAGTCAATTAATTCCTTTCACCTGACCAGCCTCTTTTTCTCTCGGACAAGCTTAATTTGCCTTTGCCTGGGGTGGTTGGAGCCTGAGAGGCCTTGCAGTTGTATGTAAGAGCAGTCAAGCTTATTATAACCCAGCCACAGAAAAGAAAAAAAAATCCTTTTCAGTGTAGGAGCCCCATTCCTCAGGTTTGGGAATCAAGAGCTTAATTTGGTACATTGCTCTATGTATCTCCATGTCCTATGTGTCCCCCTCTTTCCTTCAGCCCCAGACCTTTTCAAGTATTTTGTGCTGTCCCATCCAAAAAAAAAAGTGTTTTTCTTTTGCTTTGTTTTGTTTTTTTCTTTTTCCATCAGCCCTGCCCCCTCTGACCAGGGCAAAACCCAGCAACCTTAGCTTTTATTGGAGGTTCAGCTGAACTGGACTACTAAAAATAGTCAGAATTTGTTAATTGATTCCACAATTGGAGCTTGGTTGAGCTCAGCCCCTTGTTGTTAGTAAAGTCTCTTTCCCTTCCCCTCTGGGAAGGAACCTGTGGGGGAGCGGTGCCAGCCTCCATGGCTTGGGGGACTCACAGTTCTGGGTGGGCTTGCAGCCAATCCAGCTTGTCCAGACTGGTGAACTCTGTGTGTCTGGTCACTGATGTGGCCCCGGCAGTTATTCTGTACTGTTCCTGGCTATTTACTAGCTGCTCTGGAGGACAAACTAGACTCCACTCCTCACTAAGCTGCCATCTTGGACTCTCTGCTTTAAATTTTTACTGGAGTAACACATTCCACCTAAACATTTCCCTTTTAACCACATTCAAGTATATAATTATAGTGCTGTTAATTACATTCACAATGCTTTGCTACTGTCACCACCATCCACTACCAAAACTTTTCCATTGTTCCAAAAAGGAACTCTGTACATTTTAAGCCTTAACTTCCCATTCCTTAGCCTCACCCCATCCCCTGGTAACCTTGATTTAGTTTCTTACTCTAGAAATTTTCTTATTCTACTTATTTTATATAACTGAAATCATACAATATTTGGCCTTTTGCATCTGGCTTATTTCACTCAACATGATATCTTCAAGGTTCATCCTTGTTGTTACATGTATTAGAATTTCATTCCTTTTTATTGATGAATATTATTCCATTGTATGTATATAACACATTTTATTTATCCACTATGAATAATGCCTCTATGAACATGATATGTGCAAATATCTGTTCGAGTCCTTGTTTTCGATCCTTTTGGGTATATACTAGAAGTGGGATCACCAGATTATATAATTACTTTCTGAGGAACTGCCAAACTGTCTTCACTAGTAGCTGCATTCCCATTAACAATTAATGAGTTTTCCTATTTCTATAAATCCTTCCCAATACTTTTTGTCATCTGACCTCTGATTATAGTCATTGTAGTGGGTATGAAACAGTGATTTCATTGTGATTTCTCTAATGGCTAATGATGTTGAATATTTTTCCAAGTGCTTTTGGCCATTTGCATATTTTTGGAGAAATAGCTATTCAACTATTTTGCTTATTCTTTAAGTGTCTTGTTGGTCTTGTTGAGTTGTAAGATTTCTTAATGAATTCTGGATATAAACCTTTATTGGATATGTGGTTTCTGATAAGGGTTTAATATCCCTTGTCTTTTCACTTTCGTGTTAAAGTCCTTTGATGAACAAAAGTTTTAATGTTGATGAGATCTTATCTATTTGTGGTTGTTTGTATTTTGAGTATAAAGTCTAAGAAACCACTACCTAATATAAGAACTTGAAGATGCTTCTTCCCTATGCTTTCTTCTAGGAGTTTTATAGTTCTGTTTTGATGTTTAGGTCTTTGATCTATTTTGAGTTGATTTTCCTGTGATGTGAGGAAGGGGTCCACCTTCATTCTTTAGCATATGGTCATCAGTTTTCCCAGCACCATTTGTTGAAGAGACTCTACTTTCCCAATTGAATGCATTTGGCACCCTTGTCAGAAATCAGTTGGCCATAAATGTCAGAGTTGATTTCTGAACTATCAATTCAGTTCCATTGGTCTATGTCTGTTCTTGTGCCAGTACTGTGCTGTTTTAATTACTGTGACTTTATAAGAGCTTTTAAGACCAGGACATGTGAGTCATCTAATTCCATTCTTCTTTTTCAAAATGTCTTTGGAACTTCAGGGCCCCTTACCCTTCCATATAAATTTGATAATTGGCTTTTCCATTTCTTCAAAGAAGGCTATTGGAATCTTGATTGAGATTGCACTTTATCTATAAATTGCTTTGGATAGACTTGACATCTTAACAATATTTAGTCCTCTGATCCATGAACACAGAATGCCCCTCCACTTAAATTAGGTTTTCTTTGGTTTCTTTTAGCAGTGTTTTCTAGTTTCTGTGAACAAGTCAAGTCCTTTAAATCCTTGGGTAAGCATATTCCTAGACATTTGACTCTTTTAGTTCTTATTGTAAATGGAATTTTTTCTTGATTTCTTTTTCAGATTGTTCATTACTAGTATATAGAAACACTACTGATTTTTGCATGTTGATTTTGTACCCCACTACTTTGCTGAATTTGTTTAATCATTTCAGTATCTTTTGGGAGGATTTTTTAGGATTTTTGCATATAGGATCATGTCAGCTATAAACAGAGAAAGTTTTACTTTTTTCTTTCCAACTTAGATGCGTTTTATTTCTTTCTCTCACCTAATTGCTCTAGACAGAATTTCCAGTACCATGTTGAACAACAGTGGTGACAGTGGGCAGGTATCCTTTTTTTGCTCCTCATCTTAGAGGGAAATCTTTCATCTTTCCCCAATAAGTATGATGTTAGCTGTGGATTTTTCAAAAATGCCCTTTATCATTTTGAGGAAGTTTCCTTCTATTCCTATTTTTTTTAAAGTTTTTATTAAGAAAAGGTACTGGATTTTGTCAGATGCTTTTTCTGCTTCAGTCGAGGTGGTCATGTGGTTATTTCCCCCCTTCATTCTGTAAATATGTTGAATTACATTGATTTTATTATGTTGAACCACTTGACCATGTGTACCACTTGACCATGGTGTACATTTCTTTTAATGTACAGTTGTTATTCAGTTTGCCAATATTTGTTGAGGATTTTTGCAGCTGTTTTCATTAGGGATATAGGTCTGTAATTTCTTCTCTTGTGTCATCTTTATCTGGCTTTAGTAAGGGTGATGTTGGCCTCATAAAATGAATCATGGAGTCATCTCTCCTTTTCAGTTTTTTGAGAGTCTGAGCAAGATTGGTGTTAATTCTTCCTGGTATATTTGTTAAAGTTTAAATATAAACCCATTTGGTCCTGAGCTGTTTTTTGTTGGGACATTTTCTATTTCTGCTTCAACCTCTTTACTAGTTTTTGGCTTGTTGATATCTTCTATTTCATCGTCAGTCAGTGTAGGTAGTTTGTGTCTTTTGAGGAATTTGTCCATTGCATCTAGGATATCTAATTTTTTGGTGTACAGTTGTTCATAGTATTCTCTTGTAGTTCTTTTTATTTCTTTGGGGTTGGTAGTAAAGTCTCCCTTTTCATTCCTGATTTTAGTTATTTTTTGCCCTTTCTCTTTTTTCCTTTGTCAGTTTAGATAAGATTTGTCAATTTTATTGATCTTTTTCAAAGAACCAACTTTTGGTTTGTTGATTCTATGGTTTTTTTTTTATTTTCTGTTACATTTATTTCTGCTCTGAACTTAGTGATTTCCTTCCTCTTTCTTGCTTTGGGTTTATTTTGCTCTGTTTTTCTAGATCCTCCAACTTTAAGTTTAGATATCTGACTTGAAATCTTTCTTTTTTTAATTTAGGCATTGGAAACTATAAATTCCCTTCTCAGACTGCTTTTGTTATATCCCATTTTTGTTGTTTTGTTTTCATTTTCATTCACCTCAAGATATTTCCTAATTTTCCTTGTGATTTCTTCTTTGACTTATTTGTTGTAAAAGAATATGTTTTTTAATTTCCAAATATTTGTGAATTTTCAATTCTCATTTTGTTTTTTATTCTTGTTTGGTTCCATTGCGGATGAAGAAGATATATTGTATAATTTCAATATTTTCTAATTTAATAAGACATTTTATGACTGATAAGGCCTATCCTGGAGAACGTACCATGTGCACTAGAAAAGAATGTATATTCTGCTGCTACTGGGTGAAGTGTTGAAAAATGTCTGCTAGGTTTAGCTGGTTTAGAGCATCATTCAAGTCTTCTGTTTCCTTATTGTTGTAATATTCATTCATCTATCCATTTTTAAAGATGTGCATTGAAATCTCTTACTATTAATGTGGAACTCTCTGTTTCTCCCTTCAAACCTGTTAGTATTTGCTTATATATTGTTGGACTTTGTAATTAAGTTCATGTATATTTATAGTTGTTATGTCTCCTTATTGACTTGACCCCCTTTATCAGTATATAAATGACCCTCAAACAGTTTTTGACTTAACATTCACTTTTTCTGATATTAGTATAGTGATCTTGACTCTCTTTTGGTTACTACTTGCATGCTATATTTTTCCAACCTTTCACTTTCAACCTACTTATGTCTTTGAATTTAAGGTGAGTCTCTTGTAAACAGCGTATGGTTGGGTCATGCTTTTTTACCCATTCTGCCCATCTGTCTTTTGAATGAAGAATTTATTCCATTTACATTTACAGTAACTATGATAATGCAGGGCTTTCTTCTGCCAATTTGCTAGTTTGTCTTTATATACCTTACACCCTTTTTGGCCCTCATTTTTTTCTGTTAATACCTACTTGCATATTTTTTGTATTGTTCCATTTTTAATCCCTTCTCATTTCATTCTGAATATATTTTTCAGATATTTTTCTGTGTAGTTACCATGGTGTTAAAATTTAACATACTAAATCAATAACAATTGTATTTGATTTGATATATACTTATCTTCAGTAGCATACAAATACACTGTTCTTATGCCCCCTGCCCCCACCCACCTTTCTTTTTATACCTGTTACATATAATATCTTTGTTCAACAAATTATATTTTGACAATAGACATGCAGCTTTTAATACCCAGAATTTTTAAATTTCTATTTTGATGCTATAATATCTCAACTCTTTAAGTGCAGGTTCCAAAGAAGTATGATACTTCAAAGGAATCTTTTTCTGCTGAGAGACTCCCCAGAGTTTGTCAGTTTTGCCAATTGTAATGATAAACCTCTTTTTTTATATCCTCAGTGCATAGTTTATACGTGTGCAGGCATTTCAGTGCAGGAAAGCATAGCGTGTTGAGTTCCACATTTCTATAAAAACATACACAGGCTCTTTCATTGTTTTGGAATTGATTCATGCACATATATTTTTGAACATTTTTGTTTAGATCATCCTTGATATTTAATTAACCACATTATGATAAAATGAATAGTTTATTAAAAGTTCAGTAGATTATAATTTCCTTTTAAAAGGAAAAAAAAGTGATATGAAGTATTTGAGAGTCTAATAGAAATGTGTGTTTGACTGGCTGCGTGACTGACTCCAGCACCTTGTAGGGCAGGTATAAGTCAAGTATACAAAAGTTTGGCATCTCCAGAAGGATCCTTGCTGAGAGAAAGGTTGTAAATTTTACAGGAAGACATGTCCACATTAGCATTGCATCACAGAGCATGTAAAACATGAAATGTGTATTCATTATCTGTCTGTCTTCAAATGTAACCCCTGATGTAATTGATAGTTTAAATGAATCGAACCCTGTGCTGTATGCAGTCTTTTGCTCTGAATAAGAAAAATAATGAATGCAGCAGATGGGGTAGATGGAGTAAAATTCTCCCATCCTATGTTATTTTATAGTTATCAAGCTGTGATTCCTTTAACCTAATAATAATTTTTGTTTAACAGGATTATTGATTATATATTTCCATTTATTCTTACCACTCTATTGTAATTGTTTTTTTCCAAAGACATTAATTACATTTGAAATAAGCAAATGCTTCTTTTCATTCCTTCTTCTCCTGATGTCTGTTTTTTGCAAAAGCGGACCAATTCCAATGTCTGGAATTGAATCTTCTCTTGGCTTCCCTGATACAGTTGTGGTTTTCCTCTTATCTAAACTGGATGATTAGAGAGTTATTCCTTGTTTACTCCACTTGTTCCTCTTCTTGTTCATGTCCCCCCAACTGTGTTTAATCCTAAACACTCAGATTTTTTCTCTATATGGTGTCTTTCTTTAAAAAATCACACACCCATATGGCTTCAGCCTTTACCCTTACCCAATTAGTTTCCACAGTTTATCTCTTCCCTGCCTTCTCTCCTGATCCTCAGTCTAGTACTCAAAATGTTTTACATGATTTCACTTGAAAATGCATGGAATTCAATTTAGCTTCCCACAGAAAAGTGATTCCTTCTCTTCTGTTATTTTTATTGGCACTTAGCCATCCAAGTTTCCCTTATCACCATCAGCAGCACTATTTTGTTGGTCACCTACAATTGTCCAAATAATTATGCTTAATCCATAGAGTGGTTAACTGAGATACCTGAACACTAAATGTTCAAGAAAGACATTGTTTTCAGAAGGTATTTTAAAGGATACCGAAAAAGACTGTGTTTAAAAGTATTTACAGATATAATAAGATTTAAATAATCACAGAGTTTGGTAGTTTTATCATTTCAATTTATTTCTTATTCAAAGTTCACACCAACTGTATTCCTTTTCTCCATTTTTCATTAGAAACTTAAAATATATGTATTTTCTCAGATTCCAAACCTGTTCTACATTGTTTAGTTCCATCTCAATACTGTTATGACCTTCTCCAATCTTCCATACCCTTTAGTCCTACCCTGCAACCTGATTTGTACTTCTGAAAATTTTCTAGTCTAGAAACTCTCAAAATCAGGCTTGTTGAAGGGTAATGAAGTTTGGAATCTTATAGCTTAAAAAAAATTAATTTGCAATTCCTTCTATCTAGTCAGAAATAGTCTGGCTCCTGATAAGTAGGTGTCAGCACTGACTACTGTCCCGTTCTTTGAGACTTATCAAAAATCTGAAGAACATTAAAAGTCTCAGCGATGAAGCACTGTAGAACAAGACCAAAAAAGAAAGGCTGTAGGAATCAGGATCTCATCTGGATACATGACCTAATAATTGTCTTTTAATTTATGAGTATTTATCACAAAGAGAACTGTCACCAAATGTTTCCTTTGTCCAAAAGTGACACACAGAGGAAAATGTTCTTACTGCAAATAGAAACCTTAGCTGTGTAAAAGGAAAAATATCATGCCCATAAACTGAATATTCATGATAAAAACATATGGAATGTAAAGGTTTGAATAGACCTCTACCTAAGCCCAAACATTAAAAATGAAGGCTGTTACCTGGATATTTTAGTCTTAAACATGTCTGAAACCCGCATACTAAGTCAGTTGTACTTTTACTGACTCTATTCTAAAGAGATAGTGTCCTTTAAATTAATAAGGAATTATAGAAGAACATGACTTAAACTCACGTTGAATAACAGGCAATTACCTAATCCAAATATTTCAAAAAGGATTTAGGCTATAATTGTTCTCATAGATTTCTTAGTGTTTCAGTTGTGTTGGCCAATATACAGCTATCAAAGTTTTCATTTTTATACACTTAATGCACACATTAGATTGTGGGGTCTTATTCTAAAGAAGGGCATTAACAAAAAGTAGCTTTAAATGCAAAAAATAAGAATTAGTGAAAAAATGTGATGCAATTAAAGATGAAATTCACACTCTTCTCACACCTGAAAAGTGTACAAAAGCATAAATGCTGTATTTGACTTTTCAATTATTTACTGGCAAGCAATCCATTGTCTTTGCTGGTAAGTTACTGGTGATTCACGATACAAAAACAGTGGTCAGCAGCTCAAGAGCAGTGCAGAAGCCAGAAACAAGATAGCACAGTGACTCCCTGGGCATTTGCCAAGGAGGGAACCAACTCAGAAAGCTGCATTGCTTTTTAAAGGAAAAGTAGCCACAAGAAGCAGAAGGGGGTACAAACCCAGTCCCAGCCAGAGATACCACTGATAAAGCCCAGGACGTCACCTGAGGCCTCTGCACAAAGTAACCTCCCCACCCGAGTTACAACCCCAAGAACAGAGACCCATGCCAGGAGTGAAGGCCTCCTCTGATGAAAAGAGTCTTGGCCCGTATAACACATGAAACAAAAAGACAAGCCTGAAACAAAAGTTTTATTGAACAACTACTGAATTACGTAACTACAAAAGTCATAAGAAAACTAGAACACTAAAATAAAAACAGGCCTCACACCCATGTCTGTTCCTTTCCCCATCCTATTCTCACCCACAGACAAAATTTTAAAGCCACATTCTCTTAATTAACACATATTTTGTAAGCTCCCACTTTGTTCCAGACACTGCACTAAAAACTAAATAACACAACAGTGAACTGGACATGGTTTCTACTTTCAAGGAGATAATTGAATGGGAAATATTATTTTTTCGAATCTCAAATTTGTAAATTTGAAGCTAAAGAAAGCCTATTTTTAATGAAGGTTTTCATTCCTCCAATCTAAGTCCCTTTTCCTGCTTTTTTGCCTGAACTTCCTTAGATTTAATTTCAAGATTGGTGGTTTTGATTGGGTCACCTGTTGTGTGACTCCACTGACTATTTCTGAATTATAAACTATTTCTGAATTATGAGCTATGGCGTAACGTAGTCCTGGAGACTTTGAAATTGCATATTTTACCTTTATTTTTAAAAACATCATTAATTCATATTATTTTAACATCTTCATATTTAGAATTTTAAACATATGAAAAAGAATAGGAACACCCATACATCGGAGATCCATCAACTGGAAGTCAGAGTCCACCCTTCCTGCTCCAAAAGAGCTCCTGTCAATTTGGATTTCTATACCAGTGAAAATATCTTTCTAAAATGATGGTGATAAGACAGACATTTTCAGGGGGACAAAAGCTGAAAGAACTCATTTCCAGCAAAAAAAAAAAAAAAAACCTACAACAAAGAATGCCGAAAGAAGTTGTATAAGTATGTGATGATATTTTGAGCCATTGATTGTACACCAAGGATGTTGTACATATGTTAAGAATGTTCGTGTTTGAATGTTGTTTTGTTTTGTCAATAAAAATACTGAAAAAAAAAAAAGAAGAAGTTGTATAGGGTGAAGTGAAATGATATGAGAGAAACCTAATTCTACAGGAAGGAATGAAGAATACCAGAAAAAATAAGCAAGTCATTAAGTATAAAGGACATTAAAAAAATTATTTCTACCTCTCTATATCAAAATTTCCCTGTACATGATTTTATGCTTTCTTTTTTTTTTCTTGTAGATAATTTTTTTTAGGGAACTTTTTTTGTATTACATCTTTTTATTCATCTTTAGTTCTTCTTATTGATTTGTAAATTCAGGGATATCATTGCCAACCTTTGAGTAACTTTCTTACTATTTATTTTTCTAACTCTTTTCATTTTTCTGTCTTTTTTATCTTAATTCATTGGAATTTTTAAAGAAATGTTTTTATTGACATATCTTCACACACATTCCATACATGGTGGACAATCAGTGGCTCACAATATCATCACATAGTTGCATATTCATCACCGTGATCAGTTTTGGAACATTTACTTCACTCCAGAAAAAGAAATAAAAAGAAAAAACTCATACATCCCATACCCCTTACCCTTCCCTCTCATTGACCACTAGTATTTTAATCTATCCTATTTATTTTATGCCTTATCCCCCCTTATTATTTATTTATTTTTTATCCTTATTTTTTTGCCCATCTGTCCATACTCTGGATAAAAGGAGCATCAGACACAAGGTTTTCACAATCACACAGTCACATTGTAAAAGCTATATTATTATATAATCATATCATTATATAATCAAGGCTACTGGAACATAGCTCAACAGTTTCAGGTACTTCCCTCTAGCCACTCTAATACACCATAAACTAAAAAGGGGATATCTATATAATGAGTAAGAACAACCTCCAGGATAACCTCTCAACTCTGAAATCTGTCAGCCACTGAAACTTTATTTTGTCTCATTTCTCTCCTCCCCCTTTTGGTCAACAAGGCTTTCTCAATTCCTTGATGCCAGGTCGTGGGATTTCTGTCCCACTTTGCCAGGGAAATTTACACCCCTGAAAGTCAATTCATTGGAATTTTCTATTAGCAAAAATCTCTTCCTTTCTCTCCAGACCCTCAAATTCATGACATGCCTAATCCATAGTCACTTCTGGCTACTTATAGCACAGTTGTGGATCAAGTCTCACAGCCGACAGGGATCTATGTGGTGCCTGTGGTATCAGCTGCCTTCCACCAGTCCCTCATTGCCCACAGATGTCAACGCTTTGATTCCTCAAAACATTTTGTTGAAAGCTACTCTATTGCATTGTAGAATTTACATGTTAACATCTGGATTGATTCACTTCTTTACTTGGTTTTTTTTATGACAGGATCAGCACTATCACCTGTATATTTTTGTAATATATCATTGGTCAAACTCTTTGCCAGAACCAAACATAAATATCAGATATTGAGGCTTTAGTGGAATCCGTAACTCAGGTGCTCAACACATTTAACTCAGGATTCCTGAGAGCTTTTTCAGTATGGATTTGCAGTTGCTCATTGGTAGAGAAAATAGTATGAAATCAGTCACACTAACTCAAATAGCCTGTGAATACAGGGCAGCATTCTGAACATGGGGAAACAACTGAACTTTAATGTTTCCCTTTATTCAGAGATAGGTAAAATTAAAGGAATGAGCCTGACCAGCTGTTAAGTGGGTCCACTGAATGCATTTAATATTTTAATCACTTACCTGTACCTGAAGGAAAAATGGGTGGGAGAGTAGAAACAAAAGTGGGAGCTGACTAGGCCCCTTTTGTGCAATTATTATTGAAATACCTGGGTTTTACACTCTCTTTTGAAATCTTGTTACAAGTTGTGCTGGTTTAAATCTGTTATATACCCCAGAAAAGATCCTGTTCTTTTAATCCATTCTTGTGGGGGCAGACCTGCTGTGGGTGGTACATTTTGGTTAGACTATTTCAATTGAGATGTGACCCAGCCCGTTCAAGGTCAGTCTTAATCCTTTACTGGAGTGTTTTGTGAAGAGGATAAAATATAGTTAAAGCCCTGAGAAATTAGGAAAAAAAAATGCCTCCAGGAGAAACAGAAAAGGACCCAGAGGAGCTGAGAGAGTCATTGAAACCAAATCCCAGGAGAAAAGGACCAGCAGACATCACCATGTACCTTCCCACATGACAGAGGAACCCCAGATGCCAGCAACCTTTCCTCAGAGAAAGTATCTTCCTCTTAGTGCTTAATTTGGACATTTTCATGGCCTTAGAACTATAAATTTATAAACTAATAAATCCCAATTTACAGAACAATCCATTTCTGGTATATTGCATTCCGGCAGTTTTAGCAACCAAAACACACGTCTTATAAGGCTTACCCTGCCTTACCACACAATCCTCAGAAGAGTCATCCTCAAGTTTCAGATGAGTTATCCAAATCAATGTGGAGACAACTCTTCTTTCAGAGGCAGTCTGTTCACCTTCGTGTTTTACCCTCTTCTCCTCTGCCAACATGTCTCAATGAAATTTGCGAAATGGTAATGTTGATTCTTTTCCCATATCATATGGATGAGATAAAATTATTGACATAAGCAGCCAAAATCTTCTGCATTCATTTAATTCTTTGATAGTATTACATTTTAAGGGTATGCATTAATGCTTTAGACTACTATGGTCTCTTTTATGTGTAACTAAATGTTTGCTAAAAAATCTAAATCCTTGAGTCAAAAAAAATGCAGACCAAAGAGATAAAACCATCTTGAAAAAGCAAGAGAAAAATTGTAGGACTCACACTTCCCAATTTAAAAGCATATTACAAAACTATAGTAATCAAAACAGTGTGGTACTAGCACAAGAACAGATATATAGAACAAAGAAGTAGAATCGAGTTCAGAAATAAACAAACCTTCATATCTTCTGACAGAGTGCCAAGCTCACTCAATGGGAAAAGAATAGTGTCTTCAAATGCTGAGAAAACTGGATCTCCACATACACAAGAATCAAAGTGGACTCCTGACCTTATAACACATATAAAAATTAATTCAAAATGAATCAGCAACCTAAATATGAGATAAAGTTATAAAAACTATCAGAAAAAAACAGGGAAATATCTTCAGGACTTTGTATTAGGCAATGGAATTTTAGACTTTACATGAAAAGCATGAGCAACTAAGGAAAAAAACAGATAAATGGATTTCTTCAAAATGAAAAACTTGTGTGCATCAAAGGAAATTTTCAAGAAAGTGAAAAGACAGTCTACAGAAAGGGAGAAAATATTTAACTGAGCTTCTCTGGGACAAACACTGGATTTCATCTCTTAGCGTAGCATCTCCCAGCATTTTCTGTCTCCAAGCATCTGTGAGTCCTCTCTATGTTTCTCTGGGGCCATTTTCTTTTTTAGCTTCTCTAAATTCTCTCAGCTCTCTTAAAGGACTCTAGTAAGCAGATTAAAACCCACCTTGAATGGGCAGAGTTACATCTCCATGGAAACAGTTTAACCAGAAGGTCCCACCCAGCAATAGATATGTCCCCATGAGATTGGATTAGGAGAACATGTCTTGTCTGGGGTACATAACAGTTTCAAACCAGCAGAAACTTGAACAGACATTTCTCAAAAAAAGAAATATAAATGGCCAATAAGCATGTGAAAAGGTGCTCCCCACCATTAGCCACTAGGGAAATGCAAATCAAAACCACAATGGAGTACCACTTCATACCCACTAAATGGCTATTATTTTAAAAATTGAAAATAACAAGTACTAAGAGAGATTCAGAGAAGCAGGAACCTTAGAACATTCTCAGTGGCAATGTAAAATGGTGCAGCTGCTGTGGAAAAGAGTTTGAAGTTCCTTGAACTACTATATAACTAAACAAACCCACTTCTAGATATATACCCAAAAGAATTGAAAGCAGGAACTCAAAAAGATATTTGTACACCACTGTACATAGCATTATTCACAATAGTCAAGGGTGGAAGTAACCCAAGTGTCCATCAGCAGATGAAAGGATATACATACTATTTCTATTTGCTAATGCTGCTGGAATACAATATACCAGAAATGTATTGGCTTTTACAAAGGGGATTTATTCAATTACAAATCTATAGTTCTAAGGCCATGAAAATGTCCAACTTGAGGCATCAACCAGAAGATGCCTTCACTCAGGAAAGGCTGATTTTTCTCAGGGTTTCTCAGTCCCATGGGAAGGTCCATGGCTGCCATGTCCTGACCCTTCACTCCTGGGCTGTGTTTCTTTCATCTTCTGATTTCACAGCTTTCTCTTGAGCTTCTGCATCGGCAGCTTTCTGTGTCGGTTCTCTAAGCGTCTGTGCTTTCTCCAAAATGTCTCCCTCCTAAAAGACCTGAGTAACCTGACCAAAACCCACCCTACATTGGCAAGGTCACATCTCCATTAGGAAAAAACGTAATCAAAATGCCCACCCAACAATAGGCCTGCCCCCACAAGATTGGATCAAATGGACATGGCTTTTCTGGGGTACATTAACAGTTTCAAATCAGCACATACACAACAATTTATTAGTTAGCCATAAAAAGAAATGAAGGCCTGCCCCAATGAAGATGGAGAAGCTTCAGGCTCCATCCCCCAACAGAAGCATTGAACAATCAGCAAGAACTGGTAAAAATACCTTCCTCAAAGTTTCAGAAAAGTTAAAAAATTACAGTAACAGGGCGAGCACCAAATCAAGAAAAAAAATCATAAAAGCGGTAGGATCTCACAGTTGCCTGGTGGTCCCCTCACCACTTTCACGTGGAGCCAGCCCACATTCTCAGTATGGCTCCCTAGTTCCAGTTCCAGAGAGAGCAGAGTAACTTGAAACACATACTGGGAGATGTATGTCTGGCTCAGTCTGTCTGGTGGTGCCCTGAGGGTCCGGTCCTCCCAGAACTTGCCCTGCATGTAGAAGACCACTGTGTAGAGGTCTCCTGCGGAACACTGCGGGAGAGCAAGTGACTCATGGCTGCCTGGGGGCAGGGATTGCTGGCTGTAGGACATACAGTACCTGGGACCATGAGGAAACTGCTTCCTAGAAAAGAGGGAACATTCAAATCCATGTAAAGGGGTAGGGAGGGGCATTCCTAGGGCCACATGTGCATGCCTAAGACAAGACAGCTTTACAGAAAGGGTCAGAGAGGCTGGTAAACTTTGGCCTGGAGCTGTTCTCTAAACTTATTGTATAGATAAGCTCCTGAGCACTTGCAGTGCAGTCAGCAAAGACTGGGAAAGATGTGTTCTTTTTACTTCCTTCTCTTTTTTATTTTATCATTTTTATTATTATTTTGTTATCTCCTGGCATTCAAGGAAAGCTCTATTGTATAACGCTAGTTGGATACAAGCTTGAGGAACAGATGCCTCAGAGTCTAAATTACAGCAATAACACCTCTAAAGTATCAAAATGAGTCCAGGTTTAACAAAAGATTTCAAAACATGAAAAGAAACAGGAAGTGATGGTCTAGGCAAAGGAGAAGTTTAAAGCAATAGAAACCATCAATTAGGAGGGCCACACCTGGACATACCAGACAAAGATTGTAAAACATGTCCCTAAATATTTTCAAAGAGTTAAAGGAAAGCATAGGCAAAGAACTAAAGTATAGCAGGAACACAGTGAAATAACACAAAGAGAATTTCATTAGAGAGATGGAAATTATGAAAAGGATCCAAACACAGCTGAAAACCACCATAACAGAAATTAAAAATTCCGTAGAGAGGTTCGATAGCAGATTGGAGCTGGCCCAAATCCATGAACTTGAAGATAAGACAATTGAAATTATTCAGTCCGAGGAGCACGAAGAAAAAAAGAAGAAAAGTACGTTAGCACTTGCCAGGAAGTGGGAGTAGTGAGGGAGTGGGGGACAGAGTCCATGCTGAATGGCTACAGAGTTTCTGTGTGGGGTGAGGGAAAGGTTTGGTAATGGATGGTGGTGATGTTAGTACAACATTGTGAGTAAATCAATATTAATAAATTGTATACTTCAAAGCGGTTAAAATGAGAAATTTTTATGTTGTATATATATTATCACAATAAAAATTACAAAAGAAAGAAGTACAGAAGTGACCTTACTCAGCATAATCAATACGAATAGCGTCTAACCAAAGATCTTTGAAAGCATTTTTCATGACTGTAACAGGAAAACCAACAAAATAAAACAGCAATGCATGGAAAGAAAGAAGGAATTCTCTTCTCAGTGAGCCCTTACCAGGTGAAAAATAGGAAGGACAGATGGATTATATGCCTCCTACTCCTAAAATAGTCAACCTGTATTATGTTGCAGAATATTGTATTTGTCACTAACTTTAAAAAGACAGCCAAGTGTTTTATTCCTGCATCTAGTGCCGGGTAGGGCACATGATGGGTGTTCAACAGTATTGCATTAAAAAACAAAAAGTCTGGATTCTTTTTGCAAGTTCTTTCACAGACCCGCACGAAAAGGAGAGCCTGAGATTTGTCATGCAGGACTGGAATGGGGACTTGTTATTACTCTGAGGTCAGAAACCTCCACAGCTGAATACTTTAGATAATGAAGGTCCTTTTTATATATTTGCCCAACTTGGTCTGGGCACAGGCAAATGTCATTCAATCTGCATTTAAACATTCCTTTCTTTCCACTTGGGAGTGTTTATGTTTCCTGGGGCACATCTAAAAGATTCAGAGTATTTACTGTATATTTCTATGCTTTTAAGAAAAAAAAAAAAAAAAAAAAAACTCATGCGGCTTTCACACGCAAGTGATTTTCAGCAGGCGGTTCCTTTCCTGAAGCACAAAAGGCTAGATATAAAAACAAACGAGCGAATGTACTGTTTTAACAAATAAGTCCTTAGAGATGGATTCAAAGCATGGTTATTGTTTCTTGATCTAGCTATTTACCCTATCAGTTCACAATCCTTAGGGAAAAAAAATCCTGAAATAAATCAGCGATACACAATTTTTAAGGCGGACAGTTGAATTTTTTTTTCCTGTTTTGTCTATTACCGTGGCCAACGAAATTAGGTCATACCCATGTGAAAAATTAGTTGTACAAGAACAATTTTGGAAGTTGTATGTGTGTTTTCAGGAAGCTTTTGTTTCTGCTAACATTCACAATATCATTTGCACGTGAAATTAATTGTATTGCTCTGCATTATTTAGAGTATTAAGGTTATTTCCAAAACAAACAAACAAACCACAAAACCCTGATTCAAAAGGAAAAGTTTCTGTAACTAATTTTATATCATAACTAGAACACTTTCATTTAAAAATATTTTAACAGATGAACTACTGATTTTAAAACATATTTGGGGATTATTTGGACTAGAGGCCAAACAATAAGAGGTCATTCCAGTAGAAAGGGGAGAAAGGCCAAATCTGTACCGGTATTCCAGTGCTAATGCATCTCATCCAGAGCGTCCTCTAATTCCACTTTATAGTAAAAGTTCCTTGTAATTTTTAAATCCTGAGTTTTTTTCTAATAGACTTTTTACTATTTATACCAACAGTTGTTAAGTTTCAGGCCCACAAGTGTTTCATTGCTCCTATACTTCTAGAAATGTTAGAATACAGGGGAGAATGCAGATTTCACAAAATGAATACACTTATTTGTGTTTTCTAAAAAATGTTAATGTTAACTCTTCTTCTAGTAAACTATGCCTTGCTTTTATTTTAGAAGATTAATTTAAGTATTTTAGAAACTAAGGAGATTCTTATTTGCTTCCAAAACTTAAACACCAGGAATAGGAGATACAAAAGGCACAGTTTAATGCATTTTCTTGAATGGCTGTAAAGGTCAAAATTACCAAGCTTTACTGAGGCGCCGCTAGAAGTATACAGTAGATCCCTTGTAGAAATGATGAAGGAGAGCCAGTGTAGGCAGTGTCCGGAACACAGTATGAAATTTGACTTGCTATGTGTGACGGAAGCAGAGCAATTGTCAAGAGTTTGATGTGGTTGTGAAAGAATTTAAAGGGCCAGCAAGTCTTTAGGGAGGCACAGGATGACACTTATTGAACATGCTAAGTATTAAGCAATCCCTAGGATTCCTCAAAGCCCCCACATAATGATTCTGTTTCTAAATGAGATAAGTAGGTGAGATACGTAAATGAAATCAGTGTAGCCCTTCCTGAAATTTACAACTGGATTAAAGTTAAAAATAAAATGGGATCCTACTTCAACCACTTTGCTAACAAAAAATGAGAATAGTTGACATAGATGGGAAAAGAGTGTAAGTTTTTGGAAGATAAGAGATTTGCTTTCTGAAACTAAAACCTACATTTTCAATTCAACTGCAGTTCAGTTTTCATTATTATTTGGCCTAGATTGCACTTATGTTTTAACTAAGAAAAAATTGATTTGTTTGTGAGAGAGCAGTTTGCTTAAATGACATTGACTAACTTTTTTGTTATATCCTCAAATGTACAGTGACCTCCTGCTGGTCTCCTAGCATATAATACTTGGCTTTGGATAGAATTTGCAGCACTTGTAAAAATCAGCTATGTTGATTTTACTGTGTTTAGTCTTCAGCCATTCTACCTAGACTTTCTTTGACATGCTGGCGCTCTTTTCTTTTGCAGGGACTCTATGTTTTTGTGGTTTACTTCATTCTACACAACCAGACATGCTGCCCCATGAAGGCCAGCTATACAGTGGAAATGAATGGACACCCGGGACCCAGCACTGCCTTCTTCACGCCTGGGAGGGGAATGCCTCCCGCTGGAGGGGAGATCAGCAAGTCCACCCAAAATCTCATCAGCGCTATGGAGGAGGTACCTCGTTCTTGCACTTTCTCTCTCTCCCCCCCCCCCACCCTCCCTCTCTCATCTCCTGTTTCTCCCCATCCCTATCTCTTTCTCTAGCTGGCTCTCCCTCCCACACACATACACATTGACAGCCTCTCTACCTTATAAAGGGGCCAAGATAAATGGCACTAGCCAACTTTTAAATCCTTTTCCTATTCTGAGATACTATGATCTATGGTATTTGATTTCCTTAACTTGATATCACACCTGAATTTACTTCCTTTTTTCTTCTCTGCCTGGTTCATTATATGGTCCAGCAGTTTGTACTGGAAAATGAGACAGAAAGAGAATAATTGGACGCTGTCTTCAAAATCTTCTTAATGTGTCATGGCAGTGACTTTATCTGCCTAAGAAGTGATTTTTAAAAAACTGGTATTCCTAAAATTACTTTTGTAGCTCTTTTTTCACCATCCCAATGTGCTAATTCAATCCCAGTTTTCACTCAGGGAAATTCCTTTTAATTTAAATGCCAGAAAATATTTCAGAACAAAGGCCCCAAACAGTGCTTCAGCAGCACTAGTGGAAAATCAGCCAGGATTTCCTCTATAAAATTTACTTCCCACTGCTCTCTGCCTTCTATCCACATCATTTGGATTTGTCTGTTTAAATAACTTTACCAGTGGCCTGTCACTCATGCTACCCATAACACTGGGACCACCACTTATATTTTACAATGTACCTGAAGGTATTTGGGTAGGAAGAGATGGTAATACAAAGTCCCTGACAATTTCTGCACTGCCTGAGATGTGCTTGCCTACCATATCTTATATAGTCATATCGTCCTATCTGTGTTATGTAGTCAAGAGGAGGAGTATTTTTGTTTCTGCATTCTGGAAAATGGAAGCAAATCAAGGAACATCTGTCTGGAAAGGAAACAGTTTATAGCTTGATAATAGATGTTGGCTAGGTAGACACATATTTACTAGATAGATAAATAGAGAGATACAGATACTTGCCCGAGATATTATTTTTATACTCCATAGCCATGTAGAGAGTAATTTTATACATGCCAGGTTGATATTATGATCACAAATCAAGTACAGGATTTAAAAGTCAGGACATGTCTTTAGCAACCTTAAATGTTTGGAAATCTAGTGCCATGTCTAGATCCCCAAAGTCTGTTAAATTGAATTATTTTAAAATCACAGTTGGTGCCAACAGAAACAAGGATGTTTTTAGGAGTAGCAACCCAGGAGTGAATCTTAAAAAATAATTTTTTTTTTGAAAGTTCAACCACTATAGCAATATCTAGATCTGAACTGCCCTATACAATAGCCGTTAGCCACATGTGAATATTTAAACTCAAACGAGTTAAAATGTAATAATTTTAAAAGTTCAGTTCCTCTGTCACACCTGCCACATTTCAAGTGCTCAATAGCCACATGTCTCCAGGAGCTCCCTATCGGAAAGCACAGATATAAAATATGTGTGTCATTGTAGAAAGTTCAATTGGACGGTGCTGCTCTAGATATTCAACTTCTTACTCAAATTTTTCCAGGTTTTATCTTCTCCTCTCAGGTTTATTTCTAAAGACTCCAGGTCACTTTTCTCAGTATGAGACATGTCTGCACTATCTCAGAAAACCTTACATTGAGAGAGAACAGCTGTGATCGTCTGTTTCCTGGGTCTGAGCCACTGCTTAAGCATTCGTCGTGGGTGTTGCACAATGGCATCCCCTAACATGTGCTTTGCATTCCTCAGAGGTGCACAATTGGCTTTGCTCCAGCTGTCAGCGAGGGACTGTCAGACATTCTGAAAAGCCATGCATAGAAAGGGAAGGATGGGAAAGGAAGGATTAGGCTTGCTTACCAGTAACCTAAAAGGAAGTGCATACATCCTATCATTTCAGGATAAGATTATTTTTAACCATTCAGTCAAAAAAGGAGGAACTTATAACGGTATGAAACAATTCATTTTTTTCAATTCACTATGTCCTGATCAATCTCTACTATATTTTAAATCCTATGTTGTATTTTTGACCAAGGATTAGGAGGATTTCTCACCAATTCTTACATTTTTTTTAGGCACTGTCTTTATACACAATATGCACACACACACAAAATAAACTGTACCCATTGAGTTAAAAAAAATTAGTTTCCTTCGCCACACACAATAGCACAGAAATTTACAAGTAAGCCTAATAGAGAAATTGTTTAAAATCACCAGATTAGATCATGTCATGGAGAGACACACTTTTGAATGGAACACAAATAAAATTAAACGTCTTAATGTTTAACAGTTCAACAGCCTTTACTCTAGATTTTTGTAATGAGAGTCAGAGGTAAATTGTTTATATAGTTTTCAAAGTGAATATTCATACATTCCTATTATGATTTCCTTTAACCCCACCCTACCCAAAAAGGTGCCACCTGACTGGGAGAGAGCGTCTTTCCAACAAGCCAGTCAGGCCAGTCCTGACTTGAAGCCAAGTCCACAAAATGGCGCCACATTCCCTTCTTCCGGAGGATATGGCCAGGGTTCACTGGTTGCCGATGAAGAGTCGCAGGAGTTTGATGATTTGATTTTTGCATTAAAAACTGGTACGTATGAATGCACAAACCTCATTAGAGGTAGACTCTCTTGCTGTGCAGCGTGTTATGTCTTCTCCCCGTGAAGTCATGTACAGTGCAGGCATCTCAGCACATCTTGATTCTCATGCTCCATTTCTAATTCCAGCCAGGATATTTTGATCTCAACACCAAATAAAACAAAACCTAAAAATAATTTACAACTTTTTATTAAGAAAAATATATAATGTAGCTAAATGTAAATATTTCTGTCCTGAACTCTTAATAGGACACCCAGATGCTATTGAGAAAATTTCAATGTAAGACAATCTAATAGACATCTATCTCTCTGAGGGAATTTTGCTTCTAACCTGCTAAAGAGACCTTCTTATGAAGCATCTTCTAAGCAGAAACTTTTAAGGGCAACATGATGGGCATTGTATAGCTTGCCAGTTTTCAAAGTACTATCACATAGTATTTCATTGGGTGGGCCTCTAAATCTGTTGTCATTTCCTAGACTGCTTAAAGCAAATACCATGAAATAGTTCAGCTTTAAGCAATGGAAATTTATTAGCTTACAGTTTGAAGTCAAGAAAATGTCCAAATCCAGAGCTCATCAAGGGAATGCTTTCTTCCTGAAGACCTGCTTCCGGCAATCCTTGGCCCCTCTATCAGATGGCAAGGCACACGGTAGTATCTGCTGGTCTCTCCCTTCTCTTCTGTGTTTTCTTGGTTTCAGCTTTCTACTACTTTAGCTTTCTCTCTCTCTCTCTCCATTCTTTCTATTTATAAAGGACTCCAGTAATAGAATTAGGTTCCATCTTGAATGACATGAGTCACAACTTAACTGAAGTAGCCTTACCAAGAGTCTATTTACAGTGGGTTTACATGTACAGGAATGGGTTAGATTTAAGAACAACTTTTCTTCTGGGGTACATACAGCTTCAGAAGACCACAATATTCAGCCACCTTCAATGAGTAGACCTAATGGATAGTTCTTCACAATGAGAGGAATGTAGTCCTAAAGGCCCTAAATCAGCAGCACATGTGCTTGGAAATATGCTAAGGCACATAAAAGACATAAACCCACCCCCATGGAAAGCTATGTGCTCCTGCAATTATGGCATATTATTCTTTCTAATATCTAAAAGATACCTGGATTGATAGCATATTATCATTTATCAAAAGCATTATTTAAATATTGAAAATAAAGTAATTTTTATTATCAAATATGTAATTTTTCTTTTTCTTGTTTATTTTTGACATAGTTTATTGTAATGTCATCTTCTCTTTCATGAGTTTCTAAATACTTCAAAGTAATATACTTTTCTTTGAAATTTGTAGTAATTAAATTGTCATTATATTATCAGCTAATGACATTATGCTTTTTTTAGTTCATATGTTTTGCTTTTGCTTATGATTTATTTTAAAATATTCATTGTGATGCACATTTTTAGGCATCTTCTTTCACACTGATATTCAATGTAGATTACTATGTTCCTTCATTTGATTTAGACATTGATATAAATCGTCATTCTAGCATGAATTCCCAGGGTTTAGTTCAAAAGTTGAGGAAAAGGTAATCAAACGAGAAGAATAAAGGCAAATGGGGATTTACCAAATAATCCAAGTATTCTTATCTTATTTCTGCAAGGCTGAGTGTTGCATACCAGATATATTGGCGTATCATATACTTTTAGTATTCCTTCCATTTCCAATACACATGAATACTGCAAAATTATTATCTGTGCCAATGGGAAGTCAATGAAATATTTAGTGCACATTGCATTTACTTTTTACATAGGGTTCTCCCAACCAAATTTACATTTTTTATAATCTACATAGTGTAAATGCCCGATGGACATCTAGTGAGTCTGTTTCTCCCATGTATATTATACTACCCACAGAACTATGGCATCCTAGCAGGAACTCTTTCATTCATCTTTTTTGGGCTCTATAAAGTTCAGTGCAATGTCTTAACCGTTGCAGGTGCTCAGTTTGGATTTTTAATTAAAAAAAAAATAGATTCTTCTGAAAATTGAACCCATATTTCTAACCACTACCACAATCACTGCATGATACATTCATATAATGCTAGCTGAAAGGAAGATTGATTAAAGACCATCACATCCAGTGATGGCAGACTCTTAGCTAGCTGTCACCACTTGCCTCTCCAATCCCTTGAAAAAATGCTCCTATCTAAACAGCAGTCTAGTTCCTCCTGCACAGAGACACAGTGCTCCTCTCAAGTGGTGCTCCAGGTAGCCACACCCCATCAATTGCAACTGCAGTTGAAGTAAAATCTCTTAGCCATTGCTGCTCTAGTCTAGCTCTTGCTTTTACACAGAAGCATCTGATTCTGAGAATGCAAAAGTTACTTGACCAGATCCTACAGCTAGTGAGTGTTAGAGCCAGGAATCAAATCTAGGACTTCTGCTCTTAAGTTCAATAAGTCTATTATTCCCAGTGTTCTTCTGTTATCTATATTCAAAAGTTAAAACAGGATAGGTATGATAAAAAGCAGCCATAATTCTACCTTTCGATTAATAAATATATGACATTTACACATTTATTACAAATACATGATGAACACTAGACTACAAATAGAATTCATTACTTTTTAGCTTCAAAATAGATTTTATTTTCAAGTGATTGAATTAATACATCAATTGAATGATTTCTATGTTCTAGTCACTTTTTAAGAAGTGTGAAAGGTCTGAGATTTTACCCAATTTCAAGCTAATAAGTTAGCCTGCCATGTTTTCATGGTTGCTGGCAGAGTCATGCATCAGAGACGAAGGATTTTATTACTCTTATCATAGCAAGCAACTTGAGTTTCTTGTTTACATTGATTCCCTTTACCCTCTAAGTCTCTTGGGGGTGACACAAGGGGCCCTGGTTGATGCTGCACATATAGACAACTTATAGCATAGCTGAGGGCCCTGAGTCTAGGGAACCCAATTTTCTTATAAGAGACAGTAAGTAAAGCAAAAGAGGTTTGCTTTAGAGATTTGCTAAAGAGAAAAGCATTACTGTACTGGCAGTAAGAAAATTAGCACTCTGATCTGGAGGGAGACACTGTCTTCCAAGGCTATTTGCTATAAAACATCCTTAAAGATAGTTTAGAACAAAGGAAATCAGCACCTCCTCTGCTCACAAGATGAACATAGAAAAATTGTCTCCCACAGCACAGTCTTAAGGTCTATGGATAGAGAAACACATAAAGCACCATCCCCACCCAGAAAGAACTTAAGAGTTTGGGAGAGACGTAGTGGGTAATAAAGAGATGAAAGTGGGATGACACAAGTATTTTCAAGGTACGGATGTACATAGTTAAGAACCGCTTCAAAATGAGAAACTAATGATGTACTGAGTCTTGAAAGATGATACTGTATTTTCTAGGTGGTCAGAGTGTGAAGAGCAGGAAGGAGGCAGAGGAAATATGCATGAGCAGTGGTACAGAGGCATGAGATGATGTTTGGGGGCCACCATAAGTGAGACTCCTGTTCCCCATCTGATTCCAGAACCAATTAAGAGAAATCAAAATATCTCAAGTTTACTGATAAAGCTGATGTGGACAAGTGATTTTTACCTGCAGGCTGATTGGCCCATCCAGCTCACCCTCCAGTGCTGGAAAACCACATGCCACTCCTTGTAGGGTCAGATTCTTGTAACATGTGTGACATGAAGAGGTAGAGCAGGATAGGGTCGTTTTTCAGGCTGGTCATTCCCTATGAGAGGCAACGATGGAAGAGCAGTTGAGATCTTTGGACACTATCCTAAAGGCAAAGAGGAACTCAACAGAGTTTAAAATAGGGAAGTATCATGATGAAAGTCTTATGCCCCACTCATAAAAATTTCATGTCCTGAAACTAGAAAAGTCAGAATCCTGACTTACTTACCTTTAGGCATAAATTCTCACAGAACAATTAGATCAAAGGACGTTTCCTTGCTTCTAGTTCTGTGAAGTTCAAATATCATCTCTGTGAAAAATCCTGTGCTGCCTGATTCATTTAGGCATTTATATATATTGAACACATAGAAGGATCTAATATTTATTGAATGCTATGTTATTCAGAGTTCTCTAGAGAAACAGAACCAACCGGAGAGATCTGTAAATATAAGATTTATAAAGGTGTCTCATGCAACTGTGGGAATGGAAGAGTCCAGAAATCGTAGGGCAGACTGTGACACTGGTGGCTCTGATGAAGTTGTGCACAAACTCCACAGAAGAGGCTCGCTGACTGAAGAAGCAGTAAATGAGTCTCTTCTTCCTTAAAAGTCTTCTACTGATTTAGCTCACCATGGGAGACATGCCTTAGTTGAGCACAGCTGTAATCAGCCACAGATACAATCAACTGACTGATGATTTAATAACCCAGCTGTGTTAGTTAGATTCAGTTGTCAACTTGGCCAGGTGAGCATACCCAATCTTGTTGCTGCGGACATAAGCCAATGGTATGTGAACCTCATCTGTTGCTAATTACATCTGCAGTCGGCTAGGAGGTGTGTCTGCTGCAATGAGTGACATTAGACTTAATTGGCTGGTGCTTAAATGAGAGATTGCAACGTAGCACAGCTAAGCAGCTCGGCATTCCTCATCTCAGGCCTTTGGCGATGCAGAAGGAAGTCACCCCGGGGAAAGTTGTTGGAACCCAGGGGCCTGGAGAGAAGACCAGCAGAGACCATCCTGTGCCTTCCACGTAAGAAAGAATCTCAGTGGAAAGTTAGCTGCCTTTCCTCTGAAGAACCAACAAAATAAATCCCCTTTTATTAAAAGCCAATCCATCTCTGGTGTTTTGCATTCTGTCAGCTAGCAAACTAGAACACCAGCTTTCTGGTTTGTCAACCAGCCAGGAAATATCCTTGCAGCAACTGTCAGACCAGTGCTTGCTGACCAGACAACTGGGCCTCATCACTTGGCCAAGTTGACACCAGAATCTAACCATTGCAAGAGCTTACTAAATGCCTGGCACTCCCTAACTAGAGGTATTAATTCATTTACTCCTCACAGCAGCCTAAGAGATAAGAACAATTATTATGCTTATTTACAAGGGAGTTATGTAATATTCCCAAAGTCACATGATAAGGAAATGTTGGTAGCACAAAACAAATATAGGTGGACTGCCTCCTGAGTCTGTCCTCTCAACCAGTATGCCATACTGCTTCTCAAGCATTTTGTTACGTACAGCAAATCCTAATGAAATGAGTGAGAACGTATCCCTATACTCAAGAAAAGAACTTGGCACTTGTTAACCTTTTGGTAGATATTGTTGAATAGCGAATAAATGGATGAATGAATAAATGAAATCAGTTTTGGGGGGAAGGAATAGACATTCAACCACGCATAACATAAGGAAGAGTAAAATAGTAGTGGACGTTGCTATTAGATATTGAGAAGATCAAGGAAATTTTTTTAAAAATCAGTTGATCCTTGAAGGTATGTCTAGGTTTTAACTAGGTAAAGGATATAGGGAAGGGCATTCCTAGATAGTGGGAAAAGATTTAGCCAAAACTCAGAGGCTTGCAGGAGCATGGTCTGTGAAAGAGATCAAGCAGTGGAGTGTTCAGAGGCAGACTGTGGATGAGGCAGCAGAAGAAAGGTCAAGTAGGTAGTTTACCTGCATTGTTAATGATTCTCTATAGTTTCCCAACTGGGGTTCAGTGAAAACTTCCCTTTAAATATGCATGATTATTCCTCAGTGAGAGTACTCCTTGGCCAAACGTATTTGGAAAGTGCAGAGATTCACACTTCCTATTAACATTTAGTGGCTCTGAAAAGTCTAAGCATAAAGAAGCCCACCTTACATGATTTAACCTGGTGTTTCCTGAACTCACCTGCTGATAGATTCATTTCCGGGGAGATGCTTACTAATGCTTTGCATAACATTAAAATGCCGTTTGGAAAAAAAATTAATTAATTTAAAAATGCTTTTTGGATGTTACAGAAGGTTGGGATTTTTATAGGACATAGTAAACCCATGGCAGAGGAGGCGAGGAATGGCCTGTTCCCACTGTTTTTTGAGGCAAAATAACTCTTATGAAAGTATGAGGAATAAATTTATAGGCAAGATGAGGGAGGCTGGGGAGTTATTAGGTCCAAGAGAATGAGGTTAAGGCCTCAGATCAGGGCAGTGGAAATGAAAATGAGATGAACTCAAGAGGAATATTGAGGAGACAATCAGCAAAAGCTCATGCATCTGTCCTGGATGACTAAGAGAATAGAATGTTTGTTGTTTGTTTGGGGAGATCATTAATGAGTTTGGATTTGGACATATTGATCTTTAGGCCTGGTGGGATACCATTGCGAAAATAACTAGCAGACTTCTAAATATTCTAGTTCGGGTCTTCAGCAAAAGATCAGGGCAGGGGTAATAATTGAGATTGAAGTAGCTCAGAGAGTATATTCAAAGCTCAGTATGAATAATGTGATCTGGGAGAATGGAAGGAGAAAGAAGAGGAAAAAAATAGCGAAGAAAGGGAGGGGAGGAGAGGAAGGGAAACAGAAAGAGAAGTCTAGATAATACCTACGTTTAAGGAATGAATAGAAGAGAATCCCACAGAGGAAAGCGTAACATGGTCAGAAAGAGAAATCGAGAGAGAAGAGGGTTTTCTGAAGGAGGAATTGGTCAGCTGCATACATCGTTGGTGAGTGTTAGGACTGAAAAGGATAGAGTATGTCCCCAGCACTATAATAATATTGTCAGTTGTTGTTGTAGCTTATAACACTGGTCAATGCTAAAATGAATTCTTTTAGCATAATCAAATTAGATCTGGGTCCTAAATATATAACAAGTATTAAATGTATTCAGTTTAGGAATGTGTGGAATGGCTCACTTATAGATATAGTCAGCATTCCTGAGAGTTCACTAAGATCAGTAGGAAATAAATACTTTGAAAGACCAAAATAACAGACTCTAGCATTGCTTCCCTGTATTTTTAGAAAAGATATTATAATAATCAAGCACCATCCCTTGAGACATTTTACATTGTAGCATATGGTCAAATCAAAGGGAGCAGTCCACTTGCTGTTGCATCTACAGCAGATTTTTCACTTGACCCATAGGACAGATTCAGCCCAGCAGTGTACTTTGTTTGACCCACATTGTGTCTTAACATTTTTTTGAGCCAACATTTAGATTTAGAGATATTGCATAAAAATCCAGAATTTCTTGAAATGTGTAACCACAGAGTGCTTGAAATCTAGCTTAATGCTAATTTGGCTGGAGTTGAGTAACGGCTGCCCTTCAGTCAGGATATGACTTCTCCAGTTTGTCTAGTGCCCTCCAGGCTTGTTTCTCTGGCTCCTGTGGACATCTAAATTTGCAAGCCTTGATCTGTTTCAATGTCTTATCTATGGCCCCCTCCAAGTCATGTACTCAGAGTAACATGTCTTCCAAGTCTTTTGTATCTGAACAACTTTGAACAACTTTGAAAATCTATGTGTCCCTTTGCGTGTATTTAAGTAAACATCTGAAGTTTTAATTAAGCATCTTAAGTTGAAATAGTACCAAGTAATGTAATTTCGACTGTATTATAAATTTTGGTGTTTTAAGATAAAAGTTTTACATTATTCTTTCAAATTAATCCAAAGGAGTCTAAATACCATAGCGATTTGATACCTACAATTATGCATTTAAAAAATACATGAACAAGCTTTTTTTACAAATGGAAATGTTACATCATTCTGTTTTCTTCTTGAATGTACATTTCTACTCTACTTTCCACAGAATTTTACTAATGTAATATATTTTGTGCTTAAAAGTCATTTTATTTTTACCCATTCATACTTCTTAGAAACAAAACATGTATATAAATTGAAACGTATTTTTTTCTGTGACCATAAGGCTCTAAAGCGTTAACAATTTCTTCTCCGTTATCATCATTATTAGTCTACAGTTGAATAAAAATTAATAAAAAATATTAAATATTGATAAATAGTTATCAAAAATGAAGAAGAATCTTATCAGGAGAAGAGTAAGGCTGAGTTTTGTTTTCCCAAATAATTCATGTATCCATGGTGTATATAATCTCTTGATTTAATAAGAAAGAGTTTAGCATTACTTCCTTTTTTAGTATTTTTATTATTGTGGTAGTTTGAGGCTGTATATACCCCAGAAAAGTAGGAATTCTTAAAGTTAATCCACCCCGTGAGTGTGGACCCGTTGTAAGTAGGATCTTTAGGTGAGTAGGATCTTCAGATGTGACTCACCTCATTCGAAGTAGGTCTTAATCCTCTCGTTGGAGTCCTTTATAAGAGAATGAAATTCAGACAAAGAGGAAAGCCAATGAAGCAAAACACTGAAAGCAAGGAAACCAGGGAGAGATGAGAGACCAGCAGATGTCACTATGTACCTTGCCATGTGATAGAGGAGTCCAGGATTGCCAGCAGCCAATCTTCAGGAGAAGGTATTGTCTTGATGATGTCTTCATTTGGACATTTTCACAGGCTCAGAACTTAATGTTTCTAAGTTAATAAATCCCCATTGTAAAAGCCAACCCATTTCTGGTGTATTGCTTTGGGCAGTCTAGCAAACTAATACAATTATTTTGAAGATGTAAGTGCTAAGAAAACTTGTTTATATAAGTAGATAAATGAAAAGTGTGAGAGTTATCCATTACTCTACAGAAAATCAACTCAAAATTTAGTGGCTTAAAACAAAATCCATGTCTTTGTTCATAACTCGGTAGGATGGGTTTAGCTGGGTGGTTATTCTGTTGGTATCACTTGGGCTCACTTGTGTAGCTGAGGTCATCTGGCAGCTGGAATCCTTGGGTGGTCTAAGATGGCTTCACTCACGTATCTAGCAATCGGTCCTGGCTGTCAGGAAGCCTTTCTCTCCAGTTGGCCTTTCATCTTTGAGGAAACTAGCCCCAGGCTTCCTTATATGGTCACCTCAGAGCAACAAGTGACAAAAACTTTGTGTACAATGTTACTTGTCAAAGCAAGTCAAAGATAGAAAAGTAGAACTCCTCTTCTTAATGAGAGATATGTTCGTATTTTAATCCACTACAGAGAGAGTTTTTGTTCAGTGATACCACTCCTTTCAAAATAAAATGAAGTCACATAGAGAGCTACCATCAAAACTTATTTTTAATGTTGGTCACAAGGAAAGACACCTCTTAGGTGTTAATCCATTCCAATTACAGGTCACCAGAACAGCTCTGACGAGACATTTTACTTGCATAGAGAAGAAACAAAGCAAGGTCAACTTCACTACTGGTCATCAGTTCCCTTTAGCCAGGGGGTCTCAGTTGGTGGCCAACACAGGGAGATGTTCTGTGGGCAGCATCCTTCTCTTTTGTTTATGTGCCACAGTGGAGAAACCCTGTCCCCTCCCCACCAGGGACCCGTACACCCCCGGAGGTGGGGGAAGAAGAGGAAGCTTGATGTCATGCCCACCAGAATCAGTCTCCAGTGGAAATTTACATATGCTCAAGGCAACAGGGGAATGACTGTGCCGGCCGTCCCCTTGTCTACAGGGAGATTGTGTTTTATCCCACCAGCCCAACATGCCTGGTCCTCAGCACACGATGTATTTAGCATCCCAGGGAAAGATGGCAGTCCACACTAGGACTGCCTCCTAATCAAACAATTGATTCCTTCAAACTGCTTTTTTCAATTTTGTCAAAAGCAAAGGATAAGAAACATCTGAGGTATAAAGGGGCATGTTACCCAATTGTTGGATTCACCCACTTTTTCAGTTATGATACCCATATTTGGAGTGTCCTTTAGATTGGAATACCAGAGCTTTGAATCCCTGGGGCAGAGCATCATAGTAAGATGCATGAGAGTGAGAAGGGTAGTTGTGAAAGGGTTTCAAAGGTGTTTTCTGAGACAGATGAAGATTGAGAAAGAGTGCATACGAAAATGAAAAATCTGGAAATGTATTTCCTTAAAGCTGTGCCTGACGTACTACCTTTTACCCCTTGGGGAAGGTTCCTGTACTACAAGTTAAGGGAATTCTGATTTGAAACCTTCTGCCTCCCATGCCTTAAGAACCGCAGAGCCACTGAACTGGAGCATTTTTAGCATTAGATTATGAGGTAGGGCAGTCAGCTATGGCTAACCACTGGTGTTAGCCAAATCACTTAACCACATTGCAACTGTAACAACTAGACTAGGTAACTCCTATTTTTCTCTTCTTAAATATCACACCTTAAGAAGATTTTTTGTTCTCAGATGACAATTTCTACAGTAGACCTGAGAATTTCCCTTTGGTATACACCAGGAATGTTTATAACCGTCAGCCACAGGTTTCCCTCGTGTCCCAGGCTTACTGAAGGGCCTCCCAGCTTTTAGATCCAAAGCTGATCTTAGGGAACATGAAATTTAAGGTAAAAATTGGCCCTTAGCATGCGACAGTCCTTTTTAACCCTCTCTTTTTACCTTTAGAACCATTCATAATAAAGTATTCTACAATTGTAGGTGATAGATAGAAAGACATTACTGTGGTTTTTATATTTTAATAGAAAACTCTTAGGGACCTAAACCTTCAAGGTGAGAAAAAAAAAAAGCATCCTTTAGTTGTGGGACTTGAGGCACTATTGGTAGGACCAGGTGGGGAGCGATTTCTTTTTTTGTCCTTTAACTGCATCACCTGTACATCAGATTTGTCCTATGTATTTTCTTCCCATAAGTAGCGTATCGAAATACATGTCAGAGAATATAAAACAGCCCAGGCAGAGGTTAGTAAGTCACAAGTAAGCAGGTAAGTTGCAAGATTGTGAATTATGATCTATTCATGCACAGAACAGGAATGGTTGGCCAAATGAACATGTTGAAATAGTAAGCAGGGCTAGTGCTGGGCCAAGGCTTATGTTGTGCAAGATTACTAGGACTCATCTCTGTAACTCTGGTTATGGAACAGTACAGGGCACTTCAGTTGATATTCCATATAGGTTGGATGGGTGGATGGGTGGGTAAGTGAATGGATAGATGGAAGGAAGCATGGATGGATGGATGGATGGATGGATGGATGGATGGATGGATGGATGGATGGATGGATGGATGGATGGATGGATGGATGGATGGATGGATGGATGGATGGATGGATAGATAAACTGAGAGGTTACAGGAAGGGGGGCTAAGTAGATTTTTCTCTTGATACCATTCCCTGTGCCCTTGTAATCTCTCTCCAAACTCATCATCTTTCAGTCGGCAATAATGTTGAGATATTCAAGTGTATATTAAAATGTTTCTATTAATTCATTAGGTAGAATACCTTTACTTTGGTGCAGTAGAGGGAATTCATTGTCAGAATGACATTGCTCTAAGGGGCAAACAGGAGGCACGACACTCTTTTTAGCTAAGATATTCTCTAATTACATTAAGAGCCTCATATGTGAGAAAGACTAGACCTCTAAGAAAGAAAGAGCAGGTAGCCCACTTTAGTATTGGAAAACATCATCGCTTCTTTACCAGCATTTGCAAATATGTCAGCAGGGACCAAGGTCATATTTAATGGCTACAGTTGAAGTATGCAGTGAAGGAGACAATGTTTTTGAGTCTGTTGTTGTCGGTGTTGCCTTTTTCATATTTCGAAGTAACGACAAAGGCAAGTATATTAAAGTAGTTTGTCATAAAATTGAATGCACTGGCCCTATAGGCAGCTGGGGACTTCTGTTTCCATGTGAATTTTAGCCATTTTGAGTTCTTAAAAAAAAAACAGAAAGAAAAGACTATTGAATTTTTTTTTATTTTTTAAAAATAATATGTCCTTCTATGAGAATCCACATTTCACTCTAAAAATAGGACATAATGTCCTTCAATTAGTTTTTCTTGAAGTACATCAGTGTTTCCACAGGAAAATAAGACACTCAGATCCAGACTAGTGGTGTCCTGGTTATTATTAGTTTTTATTTTTTCTTTAATAGACCTTTCTAATGTAGCATCAGTGTCCCCAACCAGAAGTATCGGAGAATGAGAGCAGTCACCTTGGGACAGCCTCCCCTTTCTGGAAGGGGTGTTGGGACTGAGATAACTAGAACAGGGACTCAGTCTGCACCAAGGGTGAGAGACAGATGGTAGGGAGTCATTACATTCCTAATAAGAAGTGGCATTTTTATGTTGAACCAAACTTGACCGGTTCTAGAAAATGTCAAGCATGGAGTATATTAGGCTTAGAAACAGGGTCTTTCTTTACACGGTGCTTGTCCCAGACCGACTGACTGGATTCTCCATTACCCCCAGTTCCTCAGCTTCCTTAGTTTACCCTCAGGCCAACAGCAAAGAGGCAAACATTTCCCCACTGGAAATCTACACATGCTTTCCTTTTTCAGTAGGAAGAAAAAGAATGACTGGCCCTTGAACACAAATGAAAGCATTCAGAATCAAGGTCCAAAGTACTCTAACTCCTCGAAGACTCATTGATAAATTCCTTTTCCAGAGATATCACATGCAATCCACAATCACTCATGGAACATCAAGAACCTCTGCAACCCAGTGTATTAAACAAAGTTAAGTGGGAATCAAAGGGGGAAAGTGAAATTTTGAAAGACTGCAAAAATTTTTTTCTCATAAAAAGGAAGGGAATATGACTTCCATATCCATGTTATTTTTAAAAGGCCATATTAAAAAAAAATGCTTGGGGAGAGTGCCCTGAGTTGAAATCCTAGTTCTGTATTCTACCAGCTCTATGATTTTCAGCAAGTTTAACCTCCCAGCTTTCTCATATATCATATAAGGAATATTATAATCTGCTTACAAGTTTTTGTGGGGATTAAAGATTATCTATGTAGAGCATCTAGTACAGTGTTCACCAAAGTTTATGTTCAGTATATGTTAGGAGTTACTTGTTGGGGTCACTTTGTTGTTATACTTAAAACCAATTTTAAATGCTCTTAAAGTTAAATTCTGTAACTCTCCAATGTTCACCGCACCATGGCTATGGAATGAGATGGGATGGGGGGCACTTAAATATGTGCAAGGAATTTGAAATTTATTCTATTGACAAAGTTGAACACATGACGCCTCAGAGACAAGGAAGTGATACAATTAAAGCTGCACCTTTAAGGGATGATTTTGATTACTGAATCATTATATACATATTCCTTTTTGCTTTCTGGTATATTGGGGTAGACAGAGGGAAATACCTGAAACCTCTAAATTGTAATCCAGCTGCCTTGATCTCTGATAGTGATTATATAGCCTTTATCTTCTGTCCCTGTGATTGTAAAAACCTTGGGACAAACCTTCATTTGCACCCAATTATCCAATTTTCAAAAACTATAGAGTCTTGTAATCACTAAAGACACAGCCCCGAATGTTTATTAATGAAGGGTCTTGGCTCAGCCCAGAACTAACCCTCCCCAAATCCAAAGTAATCTTGATAACTGAGACAGGATCTAACCAAAGTAGGCCTGCCTGACATGGGTAGTAGCTTCGACCTTAACCTACAAGTCGCTGATACCTCATTCCACCATTTTCTTACACACACTCTGACTAAGCATGTAATCAGTCTCCACGTGCTCAATGATTAGATCCCCTCTACATCATCTGGGGCCATTGTACTCATTGTCCTAAATCCTGCCCATCTTTTCTCTAATAAAACTATCAGAATTACTGCAGTTTGGGGAGACAGATTTTGGGCCGACAGGTCATCTCCTCTCCTACTATGTGCCTAGTAATAAACTCTGTCTCTTTGAAACACCAGTGTCTCAGGAATTGATTATTGAGTGTGTCAGGCAAAAGAATCCACAGCCTTTGTCCAGTAACAGTGTATCATGGAAGAAAACACTCTATAATTGGTGTCAGAAGGCAGAATAAATGTCTTCATTCTGTGACCTCTTTGTTGTGTGTCGTGGGCAAGTCATTCAACACCTCTGATCCTCCCTGAGTCCCTGTGTGTGTAGAAATGGAGGTAATCGCCACCCTTTCCCTAACTAATACATGTTAAATATTGAGAAAAGCTGAGGCTCAGCATGAATATAAGTTATTACCTCTAGTTCCTTTGTGATTTCTTGCTCTGTCTTCCACAATAGGGAGTTACTACCATCCCAGTTGCTGGATTTTTCTTGAATTTTGGACTTAAAATTTAAGCACAAGAAACACCTTTCATAAAATCAGAATACTTGCTGAACGTACCCTCTTGACCAAATTCCACAGAGACTCCCAAATCTGCCCAGACCTGGGTTCTGCTACCAATTCTGCCATGTCGTTCTTGTGCCCTTTCTGAGTCTCACTGAGGAATGAGCATTTGGATATTAAGTGCTTATTTCCACTGGGAAGAAATTGGGAAGGAGGGTGAGATGAGTTACATAGTTGTAGTGACTCAAGGGAACGCTGTATCAAGAGCTTGCTTACTTCTCACAGGGCCCTGGGCTACTAAACTAGCTGGTTACACCCACTTACTTGTGAAACTGCACTTCACATTAAACCTCCCAACCTGTTTGCTCTGGTCCCTTGCAGTCTAGTCTGCAGGCTTTCAGCACAGGACTTGTCTTTCTAGTATGCTTTATCCCACTGGTCATCAAACTGGCTTTGTTATGGTGTTCTCAGTGGGATTTGGAGCAATCAGACACTGACTTTAGTGGGAGTTGGTACTAGTTAGGTTGGTTAGCCCCACTCCTCTCTGATGTTCACCATAGGATCCTCCCTGCTTCTCCCTAATTGATCCCTTCGAACAACTTTGTTACTCAGCCCTTTGGCTCCTACTCCAGCTCCAGCTGCTACAAGCCACAGGGTCTCAGTGGGTTTCAGAGTGCCCACTATTTCACTCCCCGCTGAGGTTCTTTCGAGAAGGACAGCTCCCCTGCTTCTGTGCTTTCCTGGGCAGAGACGCGAGGGCCCTTTGTCGTTTTAAGGCATGGTGGCCGATTCCATAGTTATCTTCAGGGCCAAGGCAAATATAATTAATTCAAGAGGGCTGGTGGAAACAGTGGCAAACTGGAGGGTGGTTCCTAGTCCATGCTTTCACTGTTTTTATTTTTGCCATGCAGAAATGTAGCCCCAGTATTGTTCAGTCTTCTCTTGACTTTTCAAGAGAAAGCAGAAATCTGATTTTTTATGTTAAATGTAACATAAAGATTTTGACTACTGAATTTAAAAAAAAAAATTGTCATTGATGATATTCTAATTCTTAATTTGGGGAAAGAGTTATGGGTATTTGTAATCATTTTGCTTCATAAGCTACATGTACACTTTATATATAGTGTTACCATATTATTTCTCATCCATACCAGCACAATTTTTGAGAGAAATGTGAGTGTGATTAATGATTTTTTCCAGGTATAAACTGGGATTTTTCTTTTGTGTGTATCAGATATTATATCCCCCCTGCTCCCTCTTTACCAGAATGGTGAAAGAAATATTTGTGAAAGCAAATGGAAATGGGCCTTGATGGAATGGCAGGAAGGCAGTCAGGCTGGAATTAAAATGAAATACTCAGAGTGAGAACTCTGCTCAGTTTAAGAAAAAGTTCTCCAATGGGGAAAGATTGAAATTATGTCTATTTGGTAGAGTAGAGCCAGATAGGGAGTGTCTAAAAAGTCAAAGCAGGTGGTTTCAGACACAATGCAATTGGCAAGAGGAACTGATGTTTGTTCTTTTGTGGGCTGTTGTTTTTTGTTTGTTTGGTGCAAGGGCTGGGAATCAAACCCAGGACTCCCACGTGGCAGTCCAATTCTACCATAGGACTACCTGTGCACACTTGATATTCGTTCTTGATGAGGAGAGGGCAGTGAAGTGCAAAAGAGACCAGAGGAGTGGGACGGGCAATAAAGATGGATAAGGCATTTTCAAGAATTAAGATCAGACTATAGTTCAACAAACATTTACTGAACACCCACGGTGTACTGGGCACTCTCCTATGAGCTAGGAGACACAAAGATAGGAAAGACATAATCCAGTGGGGGAGTAAGGAATTTAGAAGGATAATCACCATGCTTCCTCGGGTAGCAGTAGTGATGCCTGAGTTGATATTTATAGGAAGAGCGGAGGCAGCCAGATCCAGGAGGTGGGGAATGAGAAGAGCATCCAAGGCAGACGTGCCAGCATAATAATATGGTGTGAAAAGGCAGTGATAAGCAGTTTTGCATCCTGAGCTCAGAAATGCTAGTGAGACATTAAGCTAGAGAGTGAGCAAGGGTCACATCCTGTGGTCTTGAAACAGGGTTGAAGAGAAGGCCTCCGGTGGTTAGGCAGTAGGAGGAGGTGCAAGAGAAAGCAGAAGAGCTTTGGAAAAAGGCAGCAGATCAGAAGATGCAATGGGCAAGTGCAGTGTCATAGAAGCAAAGGAAGGAAGAAGGAAGTTGGGTTTCAACAGCAGCCTTTAACAGAGGGTGTGAGAATAGAGTCTCAGCAGGGACCACTGGATTTGACTAGAAGATCTTTAGCGGTTCCTGCTTCCATCTCCAAATAGGCTAAGAGGAAGGTAATTCACATTTTCCCATAGCAATTCTGCACAATCACCTATCCTACTTCTCAGCCAGAAAGGAAAGTCTCAGCTGCCCAGGCAATTGTTTTCAATTTTCCTCTTTGTTTGCAGAATCTAGTGTCCAGGAGAGGGGAAGGAGCTGGGAACTGAAATCTTTGAACGTTCAAAGCAGGACTGTCTGTGACCACCTCCCCATTCTGTTTGTGTGTGTGCATGCATGTGAGTGTGAGTGTGAGTGTGTGTGTGTGTGTGTATGAGAGAGAGAGAGAGAGAGAGAGAGAGAGAGAGAGAGAGAGAAATAGCATGAGAGCTTGTATTCCACACATTAGAGAAGGAAAGAACAAGGTGTTACTCTAGCATAGTTTTAAGTTTTCTGAGTTATTCTGAGTCATGAAAAAAGCAATGAATGGTGGAGCATCTTCAAAACAGAGATTCTGGGCACTGTATGTAGTAATAACAGCTAGCTTTGTAGGATTCTCTGTTTTGGCCTCGTGTTACACGGTTATTTTTATCTCATGATTAGATCTCCCTTGGTCAGAGCCAGTGCCTTCAGGGTGCTGATATGACGCCAGGGTGTTCTCACGTGCCGGCATTTCTTTTCAGATCACTGTCCAACGCTGAGTCTTGGCCCGTGCGCCTTCTCGATATGGTGCATGTGGGTTAGGACTTGTATGCTTTCTAATTGTACATGCTACACCCCCGTCGAAAAATTCTAATAACCTGCCTGATTTTGTATTGTGATAAATCCCCCAGATGCTGACAGATGCTGTTCTTAAGAGTAGGCTACACTTTTCAACCACAGGGAAACAAACAAACAAACAAAAAGATTGAGAACTCAAATTTGTCTTTAGAAATTAATACTTAAAAAACATACCAAAGGGAATTTAAAATATAGTTTTATAACTTGTGGTTTTATAATATGTATTCTAAATGTATTGCTCATTTTTTACTAATTTCATAGACTTCAATAGGTATTGGCTTTCGAAGAATTCGCCACACTAACCATTTGAGGCTTTGTGATGATTATTTTTCTTTTTCTCTTGTAGGTGCTGGCCTCAATGTCAGTGATAATGAATCTGGTCAAGGCAGCCAGGAGGGAGGCACTTTGACTGATTCCCAGATTGTAGAACTTAGGAGGATACCCATTGCTGACACCCACCTCTAGCTCTTCATTTACCATTAGCCTAAGAATATTTTCGTATTTGTATTGGCTCTTGTGCTAAAACTCTGTTAAGTACATGCAGTCATGTAATAGGAGTCTATGAATTATACTAGATGGTTAACCCAGAAGTGATTGTTATATTTGGAATATAAGTTACTTATCTTTATACAACTTGAAAATCCACTGCTATAATGAAAGACTGCATTGATTTATATCAGTTATAGGATGTACATATTCCAAGACTATTAGTTGTTTTTTTGATCATCCTGCATGGCTAACATGTTTAATAAAAGTAATATTAACAATCAATAAAAACAATAGAATCTGTTTAATGTCAACCAGGCTTATTATTTATGAGGAAATGTTGTGCATGAGCATAAAAGTAAAAAATGAACCTACGTATGTTGACTATATTCCCGCTTCTCAAAGCTTTTGAGAAATCGTGACAATCAATTTAATGCTTGCAAGAAAAAGATAACTTTCAAATCATGGGTCCTCTACAGACTATTAAAGCCAGAGTGATGTCATGATTTATGTAGGTCTCATGTTGGGCTTATTGATTCCAAGTGAAGAATACTTGTTTGTAAACCAAAGCTAGTAATGCACACCATTTAATACTCATTCTCAACCACATACATGTTCTTTTTTTAACCTAAGTCTTAACTGATATAAATAAAGCTTTTAAGTGTAATTTCTAAAACCTTTAGATTATAGGAAAGAAAAGGGTAGAAAGAACCTCAGAGAGCACATGCTAACATTTGCATTTTAAGCGTATTTTCCAGGTGGTTCTAGAATCTGTCCAGATGGTGATGTTAAGAATGCACATCTCAAAATAATAATAATAATATTTAAAAAAAAAGAATACAAATCTCTTATCCAGATAATGCCTATGTACCACCCAAGTTGGGGAGAGGAGGGTTCTGCTACATTACAAGGCTGCGTTGGAAAATGAGGTGGATCATTTTGTGGTACAACCATGACCACCCGAGGATAGCTCTCAGCCATGCAACCAGCCACTAAGACCTTCCGAATTCTGTATCTAGATGTCATAAGGCACCCTGTTTCTTCAAGTATTGCTACCGGTGAGCTAGATTCTAGACTGTAATGCATCTAGATGTTAATTCCTAAAACTGTTACTGGACAAAGGCCAGATATTCTTTTGCCTGACCACTCAATAACCAATTCCAGAGACACCAGGGTTTCAAAGAGAGAAAAAGTTTATTACTAGGCACATAGTAGGAGATCAGATGGCCTATTGGCCCCAAATCTATCTCCCCAAGAAGCAGTAATTCTGATACTTTTGTTAGTGAAAAAGATGGGCAAGGTTTAGGATAATGAACACAGCGGTCCCAAATTTTGCAATTAGAGGGGATATAATTATTGAGCATGTGCAGATTGATTACATGCTAAGAGAACATATGTAAGAAAATAGTGGAATGAAGTATAGGTGACTTGTAAGTTAAGGTCTAAACTTCTGCACATGTCAGGCAGGTTCACCTTGGTTAGTTCCAGTCTCAGTATTGCATTAGTTAGGGTTCTCTAGAGAAACAGAATCAACAGGGAACACTTGCAAATATAAAATTTATAAAAGTGTCTCACGTGACCACAGGAATGCAGAGTCCAAAATCCACAGGGCAGGCTGTGAAGCCAGCAACTCCAATGGAGGGTCTGGATGAACTCCACAGGAGAGGCTCACCAACCGAAGCAGGAATGGAAACTGTCTCCCCTGAGTCCTCCTTAAAAGGCTTCCTGTGATTAGATTAAGCATCACTCATTGTAGAAGACACTCCCCTTTGGCTGATTACAAATGGAATCAGCTGTGGATAGCTGACATGCTCATGATCTAATTCTAGGAAATGTCCTCATTGCAACAGACAGGCCAGCACTTGCCCAACCAGATAAACAGGTACCACCACTTGGCCAAGTTGATACATGTCCCTGACCATGACAGTTTTTAAGATAACTTTGGACTTGGGGTGGGTTAGTCCTGGGCTGAACCAAGACCCTTCATTAATAAACATTAAGGGCTGTCTTTAGTGATTACAAGACTAAAGTTTTTGGAAAATGGATAATTGGGTACAAATGAAGGTTAGTCCCAAGGTTTTTGCAATCACAGGGACAGAAGATAAAGGTCATACAATTACTATTAGGGATTAAGGCAGCTGGATTACATTTTAGAGATTTCTTCCTACTCCAATATACCAAAAGCAAAAAGAAGTATCTATATAATGATTCAGTAATCATAATCATCCCTTAAATCCTAATTTCTTGGTTACAAAACCATAAAATTTATTATCTGTTGATGATTCTGCACCAGAATGCTGATGAGGGTACTGCAGTTAGATAGTCTTTCATCAAAATATATTTTTGCTCAGTATAAAATTAAGGATCAGAACATTTTTCAGAATGAGTGTTCTGTCCTCAGTTAAAAATAACTCTGTCAAGCATTTTAGCACGGCCAAGAAGATTATCACTCTGAACAGTACAGAATATGTTTTGAAGAAATATTTCTTGGTTTGGATTTTTCAGTCTTTCTTTGTCTTGGAATGAGAAATCAGAAAGTCTATCCCAGAACAAACACTGTTATGTTCTTGATGATTTCATTGACGATGGCTCCAGAAAAATCATTAGGAACAGAGCAAGTTTGTCCTGAGGAAGCCTTTTTGGCTTTTTATTTTGGAATTCTTAAATATTTTTGAGACAATCGGTATGGTATCCCAAGAAAAAATTAAAATTAGAAAAATTATAGCCAAAAGAAAATTGTGTTCTGTTAGTAATACCCCTAAGAGCCATAAGTAAAACATTCCAACTGCTCTAGCATCACTAAGTATGGCTTTACATTTGCACAAACCTAAGGTGCTATTTACCACAATAAATTTAAAAATGCCTTTCTTCTCTTCCTCCTGTGAGTCCTCCCCACACCCCATTCCCTCCCACCTGTATTGAGTTTGATTACTGGATTGTCATTGCAGGTAGAAAACAAAAACAGCATGATAAAATCTAAAAACATAAAAAAAAAAAAGGGCTTCATCTTTGATGGAGTTATAATCCCTTCTAGGAATTTAAGAAATGGTGCTAATAAGACTGAATTTACCTGGAATAACAAACAGGTTAGTGGTCTCAACCTACAGCACTGGGCTGCAGTCTATTCCAAGAGAGAAGAGAAGAAATTGATTTGAAAAATTGAAGATGAAAACTTTGAAATTGACATGCATTCTAAAATTGTTAATGGATTTTAATAAATCTGGGCTTAGGTAATGATTATAGAAACATAAGATTTCACCATGTGGAATCCACAAGTCAGATTCATTGCTAACTTTTACAGCAGAGATAATTGCAAAGGCAATTACTGTAGTTATTTTAGATTCTATGTGTTGTCAGAATTTGGGAAAACCTGGCAAAAAAAACATGATCAATAGTGGACACCTTTATCCCCTCAGGTTATTGGACTGTTATTGCTATCCTAAGCACTGGCTTGATAATTCAAGGGATCAAAAGGACCCCCTGCCACTGCTCAGGATGACTTTTTTAAAATATTGGACGCTAAAACCAAGGTTTCCAGAAACCACAGTGCTAACACAAATAAGCTTCATTTTCCAATAGCAGCAATATTTTGCCAACCTGTTTCCTCCCAATGTAGATTAAAATGGGACATCTGCCAGGGAAATATTCTACTATCTAGGAAGAAACAAATCAAATCAGAGCGTCCGAAATGAAAACTGAAAGCTGGGACTGTAACAGATCTCCTGTGGTTTTTGTCTTTCTGTGAGGTTAATCTCTTTTCCTTCATTTTCTTTCCTCTGTCAATGGGCACCTACCATTTTCCTGGGCAGCAGAGTCTTTGCTTCTGAGTTTTATTTTGTATTTTTACCCCCTGGTATTTATTTCCTCTTTTAAGTTTTTTTTTTCAACTTTTGTCTTTCTGAAATGGTAAAGAAAGGATGTCTCCTAATTTGAGTATAAGTGCAAAGCAGTTAGGAGATGGGATGGCCGTGGAGCTTGACGAACTCCTACTAACAAGATTCAAGACACCATGCAAACGAAAACCTTAGTAAGCAAGACATAAAGTTTCACTCTAGAACTTTAGTTTTGAGTTGGTTTCAATCCCTTCGGGTGTTTTCTGTTTCATCAACCATCTCCATGTCAACAAATCTGACCAGAGATGTTTAGATACATAATGGGGGTATGACTGGAAAAAATAGAAAGTGCAATTCAGGAATGGAGGGCCAAGACAGTTTCACCAGGTGTTTACCTGTACTTAAGATCCTTCCTAAAAGCCACTGGAAGAAGGTCTCTATCAGATAAGTAGGTGGTGCTGATGTTCTCAAGGGGCTGGACTCCAGAGTGGCTCTCCCACATACAGCTTGACCTTGGTCTGAAGACTTCAGAAAAAAGGACAAAGAGCCTTCTTTTATTCAATGTGAATTTATTGTTACTGACACGAACCCAGTCTCCCCAAGCAGGATATAAGACATAGGTCCATGAGTAACATTTAAAGATTGGACCAAGTGACTGAAGCTATGAAACTCATCTGTTATCTTAAATATCTTCTAAGACTTTTGACTGACTGGTCAAATAAAATACAACTCAGATCGGTGATATTCATGTTGATTTAATCAGTACATTGATTTTATTTTTATTCAGTTCATCTCACCTACTCTTTTACTCCATAAAAACAATTTCAACATTATAATGGCAAACCAAACACACCTTTCCAAAAATTTAGAAAACCCCAGATACTTTATCAAACTATAAGACCTGCTATCCAGCACAGACAATGAATACATCCACAATACTCCTAAAGAAATATTCTTTAAAAAAATAATAATCTGTAACTATTCGAATCACCTTGACAAGTTCTGTGACCACCTTAATTGGGAGTTTACTACAATGGAGAGAACAAGGGGTTAATGAAGAAAATAATTCTTAAAAATTGATATTTCAAATATTATTAATGCTTTAGTATCATTGATTTATGGTTAATAAACATTTTATCAAAGTAGATTATAAAATTTCAGGACCAAAAATAGAGAATAGCCTTGCTCCCTATCATCTACAACACTGCAATGTGGTTATCAAATACTGAAATACTGTAGCCATAGATTGTCTTTGAGGATTAGTTCTACAAGAGGCTTCAGTTCAACTTCATACAACTCCCAGTGTGGCCCCTGCAATGGACTCAGCAGCTGGGTCTAACAATACTCCGTGCCATGAGCAGCAGCATTAGAGCTGAAATCTCTATAAATGGCACACATCAAGGAAATTCTCACCACTTTTCATTACATGAAATAGTATTTCAGTCCTGTGGGAAGACCTACGATCCTGCTTAAACTTGAGTTCCCTTATCTGTGAGAAATCATGATCAAACTATACTTTTTGTCTGTCATTAGCCTTTAGAAATCTATAAGCAAAAATCACAATTTGATTTTTTTTAAATTAAGGAATGTATGGTAGCATTTTTTTTTTTGGTAACACTAATGATGGAAAGAGACACATACAAATCACTCCAGAAGCATGTTTTTTATATACTTTGGAGCATGATTTAATAAGTGTGTGTGTGAGAGACCGAGAGACAGACTAAGACTACTTCTGAGAATTAGAGCAGGAAAATCACAATGATAACACATTCCAATGACAATTTGCAATGCATGATTAAAAGGTATCTTAAAATGGCAATTCATGCCCATCATCTTGCCCCAAGGTTTATATCCTTCCAACATCCATCAAAATCATTTTGAAGACTTTTGTCATGTTATTGGAGGGAAGCATCGATCATTTAATGAAAAACTTGTAAGAGTGGGTATGAGCACCAACACAAATTAGAAAGGGAAACTTCTGGACACAAGATGCTGAAGAACTATCAGTGACACCTTGATTCCTTTCTTGAATGTTGTACACTGTCAATAATTCACAAATATTAAATAGTAAATGGGTAGTTTCCCCTATCATCACATAGTTGTGTATTCATCACCATGATCATTTTCAGAACATTTGCATCGCTTCAGAAAAAGAAGCAAAAAAGAAAAAAGAAAAAAACTCATACATTCCATACCCTTTACCCCTCCCTCTCATAAACCACCAGTATTTCAATCTACTCAATTTTTTATCCTTTATCTCCCTTATTATATATTTATTTTTTATTCTTTTTTTTCACTCATCTGTCCATTTCCTAGATAAAAGAAGCATCAGATACAAGGTTTTCACAATCACACAGTCACATTTTAGAAGCTATATCATTATACAATCATCTTTAAGAATCAAGGCTACTGGAACACAGCTCAACAGTTTCAGGTACTTCCCTCCAGCCATGGCAATATACCATAAACTAAAAAGGGATATCTATGTAATGCATAAGAATAACCTCCAGGATAACATCTTGACTCTGTTTGAAATCTCTCAGCCACTGAAACCTATTTTGTCTCATTTCTCTCTTTCCCCTTTTGGTCAAGAAGGTTTTCTCTTGATGCTGGGTCCTGGCTCATCCTGGGACTTCTGTCCTACATTGCCAGGGAGATTTACACTCCTGGGAGTCATGTTCCATGTAGGGGGGAGAGCAGTGAGTTCACCTGCCAATTTGGCTTAGAGAGACCACATCTGAGCAACAAAAAAGGTTCTCTGGGGGTGACTCTTAGGCATAATTATAAGCAGGCCTAGCTTCTCTTTGCAGGACTAAGTTTCATAGAGATGAACCCCAAGATCGAGGGCTCAGCCTATTGATTTCGTTGTCCCATTGCTTATGAGACTATCAGGAATTTCTAAAATGGGGAAATTTAATATTTCCTGCTTTCTCTCCAGTCCCCCAAGGGGATTTTGCAAATTCTTTTTTATTCAGTGCCCACATTACTCTGAGACATATCAGGACATCACACTAACCTGTACAAACAAATAAGATCTCATTCCCTATTTAAGATTCCATGTATTTATGGTGTTCAACTAAATGGACCATGTAAGTTAAATTATGTAATACACTACCAAAAATATAAATTTTTCATCAAATAAACATCTCTCCCTTTGGTCTCACACAGAAGTTGAAGTTTTAAAATATGGATGATATCATCCTTTACCCTGTATTCTGATTTACCCTAGTCCTATCCAGATCAGCTTCATTCATATCTCTACTCAAAGTCTGATCACTTTTTCAGCTTTTTAAAAAGTTCCTATGTGGTGTAATTCTGATTTTCATAGCTTCAGAGCTCTAACTCTCAGTCTTAGGTGTCACATAAATACCCAAAGTTTCTGGGAACAACCTGGTTGAATACAAACAGCTAAGTATCTCAGATTTTAGAAATAACACTTATAGCTCCTGAATATATGTGAGTGCTGTAAGAGCTTACAATCTAGGACACTTTACAGTAGGCCCTGCAGTAGTTAGATTCAGGTGTCAAGTTGGCCAGGTGAAGGTGCCTAGTTCTATTGCTGTGGACATGAGCCAATGGCATGTGAACATCATCTGTTGCTCATTACATCTGCAGTCAGCTAGGAGGCGTGCCTGCTGCAATGAATGATGTTTGATTTAATTGGCTGGTGCTTAAATGAGAAAGTTCAACAGAGCACAGCCCAAGCAGCTTCAATATACCTCATTTCAACACTGGCAGCTCAGCCCTGGCCTTTGGAGATGCAGAAAGGAATCACCCCGGGGGAAGTTGTTGGAACCCAGAGGCCTGGAGAGAAGGCCAGCAGAGATTGCCCTATGCCTTCCCATGTAAGAAAGAACCTCAGTTGAAAGTTAGCTGCTTTTCTTCTGAAGAACTATACATTAATTAAATAAATCCCCTTTTATTGAATGCCAATCTGTCTCTGGTATGTTGCATTCCAGCAGCTAGCAAACTAAAAGAGGCCCCAACCAGATAACCTAGGCTCTTGACTCAATTCACCAAGTTTGTGCATTATAGTTAGTCCATATGAGTGAGGCATGATATTTGTCTTTTTGATTTTGCCATTTCATTCAATATACAGTCCTTAAGGTTCATTCACCTAGTTGTTTGCCTCACAACTTCATTCCTCCTTGCAGCCTCTCAGCAGTCCATTGTATATATATATACCACAGTTCCCACTTCCATTCCTCACTCGTTGTACTGTTTAGGCCACCTCCATCCATTGTGAATCTGGAACACTGCTGCCATAAACACCCATGTGCAAATGTCCATTCATGTCCCTACTCTCAGTTCCTTCAGGTATAAACCTAGCAATGGGGTTTCAGGATCATATGGCAGACCCACTCCCAGCCTCCTGTGGAGCCACCACACTGCCCTCCAAAGGGCTGCACCTCTCAGCTTCTCTACCAACAGTGAATAGCGACATCTGTTTCTCTGCATTTTCTCTTCCACTTGTTTCTCTCTGTTCATTTTTAAAGAGTTTTATTCGCACATCATACAATCCAACCTAAGTAAATAGCCACACCTTCACCACCATAATCTATATGAAAATATTTCCTTTCTTCTGCAAAGAATCCATACTACTGCCCCCCCCTCAACCCCGTCCCCTATTGCTGACATTTAGTCTTGGCATAATGCCTTTATTACATTCGGTGGAAGCATATTACACTGTTATTGTTTTCTATAGACCCTAGCTTGCATTGATTGTCCTTTTTCCTGTCACCACCCATTTTCGACACCTTCCAACACCCTGCAATGTTGACATTCATTTGTTCACCCTCATGCAAAAATGTTTTTATATTTGTATGTTTAATCACCATCACTGTCCACTCTAGGCAACTCTAAGTTATACCGTCTCAGTCTTTATCCTCTATCTTTCCTACTGGTTTCATACGCGCCCCAGCCCTTCTCCCACAGTCATACTCACATTCAGCTTTATTCAGTGTACTTATATTATTGGGCTACAATCAGGTAGTATTGTGCTACCCATTTCTGAATTTCTACAGTCAGTCCTGTTGCACATTCTGTGTTCTTTCAGCAGCAAATGCCCAATCTCTACTCTCTATCTCCTGATAAAATCAGTGTTCTCAACTTTAACTCTCAAAGTTCACTCATTAATGGTAGTTCATATTAGTGAGACCATACAGTATCTGGCCTCCTGTTTCTGGCTAATTTCACTCAGCATACTGTCCTTTAGACTCATTCATGTTGCTACATGCTACATGACTTTATTCTGTCTTACAGCTGCATAATATTCCAACGTATATATGTATCACAGCTTGTTTAGCCACTCGCCTGTTGATGGACCTTTGGGCTGCTTCCATCTCTTGACAATCATAAATAATACTGCTAGGAACTTTGGTGTGCAAATATCCGTTTCTGTCCTTGCCTTCAGTTACCCTGAATATATACCTAGTAATGGGATTGATGGATCACATGACAATTCTCTACTTAGTTCCTAAAGAACTGTCAAACAGCCTTCCAAAGCAGTTGTATCATTTTCCATTCCCTCCAATAGTGGATAAATGTGCCTCTTTCTCCACATCCTCTCCAGCACTTGTCATTTTCTACTTTTCTGATAATGACCATTCATTCAAAATGAAAGTATTTTATTTGAATGCATCTTTGGTTCCCACATGTAAGATCTCTGTCAAGTAGAGCAGAATACACTACTTAGAAAGAGAAAAAGAAGCATTTTTAAAATCATAATCTCCCTTGAAAGACTGCTCACATAGCAAAGAAAATGTTGGATCTTTGACTTTTATTCTTTTTTTTTTTTTTCATCATTTCTTAGTACATTTGCATCGATTTAGAAAAAGAAATAAAAAGACAACAGAATAAGAATTAAAACAATAATAGAAAGAAAAAAACAAAAAAAACAAAAACAAAAAACCTATACCTCACATGCAGCTTCATTCAGTGTTTTAACATAATTGCATTACAATTGGGTAGTATTGTGCTGTCCATTTCTGAGTTTTTATATCCAGTCCCGTTGTACAGTCTGTATCCCTTCATCTCCAATTATCCCTTCTCTTTTTTTTTTTTCTTTTTACTGACCCTTTCCCCTTTTTCCTCATAAAGGAACACTTATTTTGTAAAAGAAAGAATTTCTGAAAAATTACAGTAAAATCTTATTTCTAAATAAAGTATGTCATATTTTCCACTCTCTTTTGGGAAGTCTGATAATAAATAAAGATTTTGATGAAAGATTAATTTTATTAAGATGAAGTGCATCTATCTACTCATCAGAAGGATAAAAGAGATATCACAAAAATTAAGATGAAAGATGCTTAGCCAATTCCCCCCAGAACCCTAGTCACCGTATGATAAAGACCTAGTTGCTGGATATGACATATGAGCTCACGCACCATAGCATGGGTAGAGCCAGAGAGGGCACGTGGAGTGATGAAGATAATGTTTTCCTTCTGTTTTTATCTCATTATTCAGGATTTGGTTAGGACTGAAACCCCAATTTAGTTACTCTTTAACCCAAAGATTTTGATACTGAGATTGAAAAAGCTACTGGAGTATAGGCACTGTTAGAGAATTCAGCCACACTAAAATATCCCTGGTGAGTCCTCTGTGCTCAGAGAACCTGTGTTTGGCGATGCACAGCACAGAGTGAGAATGTCTCCTTCCCTCTTCCAGGCATCCCCAGGCCAACACCCGCAGACATGCATCGGGTGCTTGGAAATACTAGAAGTCTGGGGAAAGCTCATTTCTGAGGGCCGACCCCAGTCAGATCATTAGTAAAGAGCCAAAATTACCAGCATATTCTCCTCCTCTCCCAGAGGTATTTCCTATACACATCTCTTCCACTTTTGAGCAGCAAATATCAGATTATTTTTGTTTCACACAATTCCCTCCTATCATCTGCCCATCAAGTGCTGAAACATGGGTTATACATTCGATGTATTTAGAAAAGCATCATAAAATTAGCTCTGTTCCTACCTTAAGAGAGGTGGAAAGCAGTTGGTATCTCCTGACTTCTAGGATTTAACCAACAAAGTAAATATATTTTCATCATAGATGAAGTAGAGAGACAAACTCAATGGTTAAATGTTCTTGATGCAGTTTGTTTTTGTGGCAAAGCCAAAAGAAAGTGTTTTCCTGTGTGTCGGGGAATTATTATTTTGATACAAGATAGAGCCAACAAGCAGAATAGGACAAACCATTTGTTCTCTCCATAGCCAAAGCTCAGGTGGATTTCGTCACCTCTTGCTCTCTGCCTCCCCTCTCCCCATTCCACATCCCAATCTCTCTCTCTCTCCCCAGTGGAAATAAAACAAAACCTAAAAATTAAAGTAGTCTGAAGTAGGTTTTAGGAATTAAGTCCAAAAATTGACTTATAATGGACTCAAAAATTATTTTATTTATATGGTGCTCTGTTTTCTTTGATATTCAGACTGGTAGACTATGATCGCTGATCGCTCTGAACCCCTGTAAAGGAAATTACTTTCCTGGATATGAAACAAAGGAACTTATACAAATAAATATGACTAATTCTGGACTCCACAACTGAAAAAATATGTGTAGAATATATAATGGACCGTCATAATGGTTTTATAATTAAGAGCTAATAATAAAAGAAATGGATCCTACTCAAGTTCAGAAACTATATTTTAAAGGGTCACAAAAAGATGCACTTATTAGAAACAGAGTAGGAATTGAACAAGACTTAAAAATAAAAGAAGAGATGTTCTTGTTGTTCTTGTTGCTGTTTTGCAATTCAAATATTTATTTGTCAGAGAGTCAAAGATATAAGCTGTAAAAATACTTGACAAATCTCAAACACAAAAGCATTGTTACAAAATTCGAAAATTGTATTACAAATCTAGATGAATATCTGCTAGTTTATTTAAAGGTGATTTTACCAAGAGACAGAATTATTTGTTAAATAATTAACAATTCAATAAATAATTGCATACTCTGGGAAGCTTCCTTTGCAAACACTAAACATTTTCTGAAATTCCATTAAATTTAGCATGCCATGATTCCATGGAAGCAAACCCAAGCGGATACTGCTTCATGGGTTCACAGAGAGTTTTTATTTCCTATCACCCAAGCACATACTATTAAATAATCTTGGTTTCTGGCTACTGGGATTGACATTATATGCCCCTATCTCATCCAACCTATAGTAGTCTCTACATATAGGCAGAATTCAGTAGATTATTTTATTTTGCTCAAATTCCATTTCTGGAATTCAAGGTTGTCCATCTACAGCTACCGTTTCCTTCATTTTCTGGTATTTACATTATTTGGCCAGTTTTCTTCTTCTTAGAGAAGAGCCATTCTTCACAGGATTTAGATTGCAATAAATAAAACTCTGACCACAATTTAGAAACTCTGTGAAGATGACAAGCCATTTAACTTCAGTGATTTGTTGTTCTCTTAGAATCCACACCTCCTAGGCATGGTTGCTGATTACTTAGACCTTCAGAGCGGACAAACGCAATTGGAAATATAATCAATGTCATGCATTTCATCAGCTTGGCTCCGGGTGTCATGCTGTATAGTCTGTACAACCCAAGACCCTGCATGGCCTTTGGAGTAAACAATGTTGCTTTCTGCTTTAGGACCAAACTGTGTAACCAGAAGCAGGAAAAGGAGTTGCTCACACTCTGCCTGCTTCAAGGCAGAGTAAAAATCAAGCTCAGCATGTCATCACATACTTAGAAGTGACTTATGTGCATGTTCTTTATAAATAGATTTTCAAAGTGCCAAGGTTTCTGATGAAATAGGAAACTATTAAAATGTTTTATCATCTATTATTTTCATTATGGGAAAAGCAGAGAGACCACTGATTCACCTCTGGCAAGGAGCGAACCTTGAAGGACCATAAAAGATTCATCGACAGTGACCCAAACAATTAAGTTCATTCCCAAATCAGGGAGACTTTTAAAAATAAGGCCTCCACAAGGACCTCCAATAGCGTTACATTTGCTCATAGCACGCACAGAGGTACTCGTGATAAAACACTTTAATAAACCCCCTTTTGATGATGTCGATGAGTTTGAGTTCAGTTCTCCCTAATAATGCAAAAGCTTTATTTCAAAGAAGAGACCGTCATTTATTTTAAACAAAAATGTAACAGTGATACGATTAGAAGATTACACAGTATAGATGCTCTTTCATGGTGCAAAATTTTTGGAGGATAAAATAAATAGTAGGAAGGAAACTTTTGTGAATTCACTTGAAAGAGAATATTTCGACTGTTCCTTAAAAATATTAGGGATTAAATGAGATAACTTTTATAATATAATTCAAAGTTTACAGGTAACAAAAATATGTATAATGCATTATAATAGATATTCATTTATGCAGATACATAATAAATTATATACCTATATTCATGTGTTGTACATATTTTATATAGCAATAAAATGTATAATATACATTTCATATATTGTGAAGATACATTAAAATTATATATATTTATATTAAATGCTATGCTTATATTTAGAATATAAATAAACATACATAACCTTACACTTACACATTCACAGCAACACTACTACACACATATATGCTCGTGAGTGTAATTACAACCCACTCGCTGAGCCGCCCCTGAGCTCCGAGTCCGGCTCGGGCCCCCTCGCTTCCAGCGCTCCGTCCCCGCTGCCCGCCTTCTCCCCGCTGCCCGCCTTCTCCCCGCTGCCCGCCTTCTCCCCGCTGCCCGCCTTCTCCGGCCACCATCGCCCTCCGCAGGCCGTTTCCACAGAGGAAAAGGAATCGTACCGCATGTCCGCTATCCAGAACCTCCACTCTTTCTACCCCTTTGCTAATGAAAGTACGGATGATGGCCTGCTTCCCGCTGGGAATAAGGAGTCTTATCCACAGAAGAATTTAACAGAGACACGGCAGAAAGACCCTGACCACCGTCCAGGGGATCGCTGACTACGATACAAAGAAACTAGCGTAGGTAGGCGTTTAAGAGGGAATTTGCCTGCACTGGTTCTGTAATTGAGCATCCAGAAGATGGAGAAGTGATTCAGCGATGGGGTCACCAGCGCAAGAACTGGACAGGCTAAGGACGGGCTGCTGAGGGTCATGGGTTTAAGCTCTAGTGGCTCACTAACACCTAAGTGAGGATTTCCTTGCTATGACTAGAAAATTTCCCCTCTGTCCCTCGTTACAAGTTTAAAAACCTCACAGCTTGTACAGTGTAACCATTTGGGGTCTGTGTTTAACCCGGAGTCCCCTAACTCCTTCATAAAGTAAACTGAAAAGAGCCATGCTGGCTAGTCTTCACGTCCCTCATTTAAACAGAGGTCAAGCAGAGACACCTGGCAGTGTCCAGCCTGAAACAAAGCAATAATGCAATGTTTCAGCCACGCCCAGAATCCCAAGATCGCAGGCAGCTGTGCTTGGCCCTCCCGCTGCAGAGTTCCCTGTCCTGAGAGAATGTCACCACCTGACCAGGCCTTGGTGGAGCTGAGAAAAGATGGGGTAAGACAGCCACCGCAGCGGTTCCACGAGAAGGGAGGATTTGGGTAGCAAAAGAAGGAACTGGTGTGTCGCCAAGCTGACCAGATGGACAGAGCGTGGAGAGGCCACTTGCCCTCTAGTGAGATGATGAGACGTCTGGCTTACCACCAAGATTTTTGTTCTTTTTGCCCAGGCATAATATCTTAGCTAAGAGTTGTCCAAACGAAGAGCCACCAGAATGCCAGGCAAACCTTCTATCCCATAGTTCAACTTGTGACAAGAGAACAGATTTTAGACTGATGTGCTGGGCATGTAGCTAGGTGGAGCGCTTGCATTTTATAAGCAACAGCTGACCAATGCCATGTTGAGAAAAACTGGTTTTGGGGTTTTCTTTCCCCCGTCAGTTTTTTTTTTTTTTTTTTTTTACGTGGGTAGGCACCGGGCACTGAACCCGGGTCCTCTGGCATGGCAGGCAAGCATTCTTGCCTGCTGAGCCACCGTGGCACCCCCCCCTTCAGTTTTAATGTTATGTAATATATTTAAACTCTTACTTAATAAAGAGTTTATTAACTACATAAAACTTACTTTCAGAAACAAAACACAAACAAAAAGAGTGTAATTTACTTTCCAATTTCCTTTGGCTTTTCTGGCATTTTTCTGCAGAGAACGTGCGCTACCTTTGAAAGCAGACGAAAATGCATAGTTTGATGGAAGTGATTGAAGCGCTGGGTTTAGCACAGGTTGTTTTTAATACATCTGTTTGTTTTGCTCAAACTCTAGTCAAACAGTTGTGCCCGGTGAGGTCTGTAGAGTCTGAGGGCCCCGCTCCCTGCAGCGGGTAGAAGCAATGCACTCACGTGAGCTGCTTTGAAGATATTGGTGATCTCAGCGATTCGGACACACGAGCCTCCTGTCCAGTGGAGCTGTGCATGGAAGAGCCTCGGGACCACACTTACCAACTCTCACACTTACCTCTCAGCCTAATAAGAAAGGCTCAGAAAAGAAGGGGAAAGATCTTACACCTGCAGGTCATAGAAGAACAAGGAACACTTTTATCCAATAGTGGGTGCCACAACAGTAGCATTTATTAAACATAGTGACATACATTTGATTGCCTCAAAGGAATCATTCATGGAAGAGTGATCATTTGGGCTATTATTTCAGACTTTTGGACTGATTCCATGTTTCAGAAAAAAAAAAGCTGTACTTCCAAGGAATTTTTAGCATTTCATTTTACCTCCAAATGCTCTGTAATGTCAAATACCTGTTCCAAATCCAGTCACTAACTTTTTGTTGTTGTTGAATAGAGACTGACTTCTAAGTGACTATATATTTCAGTACGAAAAGGCAAAGGGATAAATCAGTCCTCTCCTGCTACTTTCTCTGGGTTTCATATTTAATTGCCCGCAAACCAAACATTCCCCACAAACCGAACATTCCCCACATACGAGACCTGTCAACGCGGCAGCCCTCCACGCAGCAAGCTCAGGGCTTCAGGCCTCTCCTATTTCTTCCTGTGTTATTTTGAAATACAGGTAACAGGCTTCAGCACTTTTAAAAATTCTTTCTTTATAGTTAAGAACTTGACTGTTGAGATCTGAATTTTCCTTTTTTATAATTTCCAACAAACTTAATTTATTGTGCTTCATTTAAAGTTATAAAAAAATAAGTGCTGGCATGCTCTTCTAATTGTAGTTGTTAAAAGTATGTGGCCACATATTTTATACAAATGGAGGCACATTTAGAGGTGTGCTGTTCAGTTCCAAAATCAGGTTAGTCCACCCACAAAGTGTTTCCTATCTTTTGAGGCCCTCCATGCCTAATGCCATCCCTGTTCTCCTGTCCCCACTAATTTTCTCTCCTGAGTAAAATTTTCCCGCTTCTGTGTTGCTTTCTTTACTCCCTTACCTTGATGATATCAAAGAAAAAAAATCAGAACCAAAGAGATGTCACATGTTAATCAGGGTAGTTAATACCAGCTAGTATAAAAAACTGTTCCAATGGCTTACTAATAATGCAAGATTACTTCTTACTATGCAAGGTCCAGTGTACCTCCCTGCCCCCACACCCACCCCCAGCAGTGACTCAGGAATCCCAGCAGCTTCCATCCTCTGGTGCGCCATCTTTTCAGCCCTCAGACTACTTCCCTTCTCGCTCTGTGCACTAGGAAAGAGAGGAGTGTGGAAGCTTTCAAGTTTTTGTTGTGATCAGAACTAGAATATTGACCAGAACTCAGTTATGTGACCGTAGGTAAATACAAGAGGGCTTAGAAAATGTGTTGAGCTGTGTGCCAGGAAGGAGAGGATACAGTTGGACACCAACAGTCTCTACCACACAGAGGGACTCTCCCAATTCTCTCTACAATCACGCCACTTGAAGTGAAAAACATTTATCCAGTGCATATTTTACATGTTCATTCCTTTTTACAAACTTACCCACTCTGCCATCCGCACTGCCTGACATTACCTCTCTGTCATTATCATTTTAACCCACATAACTTATTCTCCCCTAAAATCCCAGTATAGCCCCCCTGCCAAATCTCATTCCTTGACGTCAAATTCCAGGCAAGGATCTAATGCTTCCATAGCTAATATCCTTGCCTAGAATTGGCTAAACCTTTCCATCTTAGTAAGGAATAAAAATCAAGGAGGAAATAAGCCAATAGAATAATCACTGATTATCACAAGAAATTATTAATAGCCATTAATATTAGATGTGAGAAACACAATAATGAATGTCTACAAGAAAGAAAAGTCTAGAAGAGAGAGAAGCTGAAATATGAACTTAGATTATTCATAACAATTGTATCTGAAAAACCAATGACTCAAAAGATGAGATAAAATATTCTGAAAAACAATCTCTGCACTAGATGTCACTAAACCAGATACTTTCCCCCACCCCAGAAACAGAAAAAATAAGCCCAAAACGAAAAGACTTTACATGCTCTTCTGGAATACAAAATCATCCAGATCATTGCTGGAAAAAAAATAATAGAAAGCAGTATCACTGAATTTATTAGTTTTTACATGAATGCATCTAAGTTACCATATATAGCAAAATAAAATATTCCCACTGAACTTAATAATAATACATTTTGCTTATAGGTCATGTTATAGCTTTTTTCAAATCTTTTATACCTGTATTGTCTTAAAGCTTTTATCAATAACTCATCATTGACTTAAGGAAATCTAACAGTGCTTTTGATTTAAATTTCTATAGAAACTTTTTTAGTGAAAATTATTCTAAAGCTTTATGCCAGTTCAGATTTTTCTGACTTATAAGGGTAATAATAGGTGTGATAATTAATGGTGATGAAACAACTTAGATCAGAATAAACATTTTTTTATTAATTAAAGAAAAAAAAAGAAATTAACACAACATTTAGAAATCATTCCATTCTACATATGCAATCAGTAATTCTTAACATCATCACATAGATGCATGATCATCATTTCTTAGTACATTTGCATCGATTTAGGAAAAGAACTAGCAAAACAACAGAAAAAGATATAGAATGTTAATATAGAGAAAAAAATAAAAATAATAATAATAGTAAAAAAAAAGGAAAAAGAAAAAAAAGACACAAACAAACAAACAAACAGACAAACAAAAGAAAAACCTATAGCTCAGATGCAGCTTCATTCAGTGTTTTAACATGATTACTTTACAATTAGGTATTATTGTGCTGTCCATTTTTGAGTTTTTGTATCTAGTCTTGTTGCATAGTCTGTATCCCTTCAGCTCCAATTACCCATTATCTTACCCTGTTTCTAACTCCTGCTGGTCTCTGTTACCAATGACATATTCCAAGTTTATTCTCGAATGTCCGTTCACATCAGTGGGACCATACAGTATTTGTCCTTTAGTTTTTGGCTAGACTCACTCAGCATAATGTTCTCTAGGTCCATCCATGTTATTACATGCTTCATAAGTTTATTCTGTCTTAAAGCTGCATAATATTCCATTGTATGTATATACCACAGTTTGTTTAGCCACTCGTCTGTTGATGGACATTTTGGCTGTTTCCATCTCTTTGCAATTGTAAATAATGCTGCTATAAACATTGGTGTGCAAATGTCCGTTTGTGTCTTTGCCCTTAAGTCCTTTGAGTAGATACCTAGCAATGGTATTGCTGGGTCATATGGCAATTCTATATTCAGTTTTTTGAGGAACCACCAAACTGCCTTCCACAGTGGTTGTACCATTTGACATTCCCACCAACAGTGGATAAGTGTGCCTCTTTCTCTGCATCCTCTCCAGCACTTGTCATTTTCTGTTTTGTTGATAATGGCCATTCTGGTGGGTGTGAGATGATATCTCATTGTGGTTTTAATTTGCATTTCTCTAATAGCCAGGGACATTGAGCATCTCTTCATGTGCCTTTTGGCCATTTGTATTTCCTCTTCTGAGACGTGTCTGTTCAAGTCTTTTTCCCATTTTGTAATTGGGTTGGCTGTCTTTTTGTTGTTGAGTTGGACAATCTCTTTATAAATTCTGGATACTAGACCTTTATCTGATATGTCGTTTCCAAATATTATCTCCCATTGTGTAGGCTGTCTTTCTACTTTCTTGATGAAGTTCTTTGATGCACAAAAGTGTTTAATTTTGAGGAGCTCCCATTTATTTCTTTCTTTCTTCAGTGCTCTTGCTTTAGGTTTAGGGTCCATAAAACCACCTCCAATTGTAAGTTAAACATTTTTTATGGGAAATCATAGATTACCCTTTTCCAAAGGGTAAAAAAAAAAAATTCTTCTGTGAGTAATAAGACAAATTTTCACACAAATAACCAATAACATGAGTTAGACAGATGTTGTTTATTACTTGTGCCATTTCTCTGGAAAGTTGTTCAATTTAGGAAAAAGAAAATCATTAAATTGCAAAAGAATAGATGTTTTGCCATTGAGATCTTACTATAATATGCAACAGGCAAAGTTCAAGTCATTTTTAGTGTTCATTGTCTAAACTGTAAAATCATGAATGGTATGATGGTTGGATTCTTCTGGTTGTAGAAAAGCTCCACTTATAACAGCTTTAGTAATAAGAGGCAATTAACAACGTATTACACAATTACAGGTGCATCATGGAACCTCTCTCTCTTGTTCACTCTTAAATATCTGAGCTTCCAAGTTCACAGAAGAAAATGGCTGCCAAAAATAGGTCCGATACTAAGACCCAATCTTGAATTCTTGAAAATGAATCTCAGGTGTTTCAATATGAACCAGGTTTTCAATCTCTAATATAATCAACTGTGGCAGGGGGGCTGGATCATTTCATTCAAGTCTGATTAGAAATCTACTGCTTTTACAGATCAAAGAAAAGACAATATATGGCAATTTAAAATAGCAAGAAAAATGTTAACATTAAAGCCTAGAAAAGTAAGCTTGACAATGATAAATCAACTACTTCAATTGAAATCCTTATTAATCTAACTGGTTGCTTTGGTAGCATAGTACATGCAACCTCAATGTGTTACTTGAAGGTCCATGTTAATGACCCAGTTCCATCATTGACTTCCTCAGATATCTCATGGCTATGAGACTATATCAAGGTTAGATCTTGAGATTTTTCTTTTCTATCAAATTCCAGGACTATGTCTACAGCTTCCTGCTGGTTGTTCCAATTGGTTGTTTCCAATTGGATAATTCAATTCGAACACAGATGAAATGAAATATCCAAACATTCCCTATGAGCATCTAATTTTCATTTCCTCTCTTATATTCTTTATTTTTGCCAGAGGTAAATTTAATCCCAGTTGCCTAAATAAAAATATGTTAAATAAAATTTTATTCTTCCCTATTCCTCAGTCCCTCTATCTAATAAATTGTCAATGGGTAGACATTCTCCTTTGACAATGTCATTTAAATCTACTCCTTAATTTTCATTGCCTTAGTTTAAGCTCTTAATTTACATTGCCTTAGTTTAAGCTCTTAGTATTTTACTTTTAGATTATTACTATAATATCATAATATTCCAGTATATCTATTATCCAACATATATTCCATTTCCATGCTGACCATTATTCAAATCATCCTAGGTGCACCACTACCTACAGATGTAAATAAAATCTCATTTAAATCATCAATGGTATACCATTACCTAGAATAATAACTGAGTGTAATTAATCCACCTGTCTAGTCTCATTTTTTACATCTTCCCTATATGAGATGTCTGCTTGTTAAATAAATCTATGAATTTGAATATAGATTCAACTTGTCATATTTATTATAATAAACCAGTCACTTTATTATATCATGAATATATCTTGTACAATTGTCTTACTAGGACCTAGAATGCTCTACATATCCAAATTCTAATCGGTTCTTCAAGCTCTTATACTTCTATTTCTTCTTTAAATGTTCCTCACAAGTTTTTAGTGTGCACTTTTTGGGATATGGATATAGATAGAGATAGAGATATAGAGAGTAGACACAGGCATAGATACAGACATAGATATACATCTTCCTCCATTCTGTACAGCCATACAGGGTCTGAATTCTATAGCTTCAGGGCACTTGATTTACAAAGACAGGCTGTGAATGTCATCCTCTAGAATTCTACTAGGCAGAAGCCCTGTTCATTTCATAGAAAATTTAAAGCTTTTCATAGTTTTTGTTTTTATGTAAATGTAACCTGCTTCTCCAACTACATCAAAAAACTAATGGAGGGCAGGCCACAGTGGCTCAGAGCAGAGTTCTCGCCTGCCATTCTGGGAACCTGAGTTCGATTCCTGGTGCCTGCCCATGCTAAAAAAAAAAAAATCTAATGGAGGCTAGGAATTATGGATCATTATATTAGTTAGCTATTGCTGCATAACAAATGGCACCAAAATGTTGCAGTTAAAAAAACAAATATTTACTAACTCACACAGTTTTTGAAGATCAGGGATCAGAAAGGAGTTCAGTTGGGAGCTTCTGGCTCAGAGAATCTCATGAGGGTTCTCTCAAGCTATCAGCCAGGGCTGAAGTTATCTGAAAGGCTTGAACAGAACTGGAGAATCCACTTCCAAAGTGGCTCACTCACAATGCTGTTGGCAAGAGACCTCAGTTCATCACACTGTAGGCTTCTCCATAGTGAAGTGGGATGAATTCACATGCTCAGATAATAGATCTGGGAATATTTTCCATGGACACAGCCTGTTTTACACTTAAAATTCAGAGGTCAAGAGGAAGGAAGCTTAACCAAAGTTTGGTTAATAAGCATTTTGTTGCAATCGACCAGTGGGGACAAGCAATTCAGCTAAAAATGTATGAGGCAAAGAATGAGAATTTGAATGGCCTGTGCCTGACCTTGTCATAGGTAAACAAGGGGCATCCCTGAGTCTTACCTCAGTCATATGGAGAAGAGTGGTTCTTTGCAATAAGCCATTTTTGGGAATCTAAAGGGTGGGGGAGATTTCTTAACTTTTGATGTTTTCCAGGATTACAGGACTAAGGTAAAATTTAGCATTATCTGATATATGAAAACTATATTCCCTATTTCTAACTCTTCCTTAATTGACAGAGAGAGAATGTCCTGGACTCCACTTGCATCTCTTTCTATTGCTAGACTGCAACTAAGGGGACACAGAATTCTTCTTAGCTGGGGAAAAAGCAGGGATTCAAGAAACCAGAGAGGGACTCTCAGAGATGCACCATAGGGAAGACCTGGAGTGTCTTGAATAAGTCATGACTGAGCTTATGTCTAGACTATTGACTGCATCAAGTGAACACTGAACCGCAGGGTACAGAGAAAGTCACCAGCTTCCTTCTTCCTTATTTCCGAAATGCAGAGATTTAACAAAGTCATTTCTCTCCTTTGGGTGGAACTGAGCTCACTGAAAACAGGGTAATTTTGAAAACTCACACTTGTAGTCGAAAAAGGCTTCTTAAGGCCTTTTATGATCTATCTTTTTCTAGTTATTGCCTCTTACACTGTCCAAAATCAAACTGGCTGAATCCAGAATCCAGGTGGCAGCTGCTCAGGCTTGGCACCAAGCAACTCTTGAGACTCAGGGCGTGACTCTTCAGTGAGATCAGTCCAACCCCATGAGGCATCTCTGGCTACTTTCTAATTATTTCCATTGCAAACAGCCCTGAATTATTCGATGAGTCATTTCATTTTTATTGAAAAGTAAATCAAGGATGATAAAAAACCCATGGCCACACACACACACAGGAGTCACCAGTTCATAGCCGGGGTCCAGAGGAAACCAATCTGAACACATTCACCTCCTACTTGGCTTATAGATACCAAGGATGGTGATCAAAGGGCAAAGATAAGATCATTTCTACCATATGTTTCCACAAGGGCAGAGATTATGGGTTACTTACCAAAAAATTCCCACTATCTTTGGCCAAAGATAGACATTCAAATGTAACTATTTTGTTTTGTTTTTTAAAAACTATTTCTAACACCCCCACTGCCCCCTCTTTAGTTTCTTTTCTATAATGACAATAACAGATAACATTTCTTGATCACCAGCAATATGCAGGACACTGTTTCATGTCCTTTATATACCCTATCTTATGGAATCATCCCAACTCTCTAAAAGGTACATAGTATTATTATTCCTATGTTACAGAAGAAACTGAAACCCAGAATAATTCAGCTCTTTGTGCAATAGTAATTTTCATTTCCATATTTTTCCCTTTTTCCTCTTGATTCTTTTCTAGTTTTCTTTCAGCTGCAACTTCCTTTTCTCTCTTGATTTTTTCCCCCTTTTTACTTGCCTCTTGGGCTTCTGGAACAAGAAGTTCAATGTCTTAGAAGCATGAATGTTGAAGTCAAATAAGACAAGTACAACCCGAGTTGACTTGAAATTGCTGTTCAAGGAGGATGAAAAAGCAAGGTCTACAGGACAAGGATTCATTTCTGACCCAACACCCTTCCCCCGCTGCCCCCTCCCCAACCTTTTCCAGAAGACATTGGCTGGTTCACCTGACTGCCTGGACAAGCCTGAGAAAGAGCGAGAAGTGAACGCATCAACCTTGCAGCAACGCTTGCCCCACCTCCCACCCACTTAGTTGAAGAGCAGGATAGTCAACGTCATCTCCCGGCGTCCAACTGGTTGCAGTCACACTCTCAACACCACTATCCTGGGCTGAGCACCCTAAGAAATCTGGAGGATTCAGATATGGGAAATTGTAGCCATCATAATGTCTTCCATTTGCTTACCTTCTTCGCGATATTCTCACGTGACATCTCGTATAATCACTTGCATTATCTCATTCATTAAGGTGTATAGGAGGTCTAAGAAAAAAGGAAGGATGGTGTTCATCCAAATTGGCTTGAAACCTTGACTAAAAAAAAAAAAATTCCCTACCTTTATTTCACATTTTAATAGTTTTCTAATGCAATTTCATGTTAATTATCTCATGTAAAAATCACAGAGAGGAACTGGTAACATGAATTAGAGCTATCACTGTAGTCATCGTCTAAAGAGAAAGGATTGGGCATTGTGATGATGACTTGGTGGCAGAGTTCTCTCCTGCCATTCCAGGGACCTGGGTTCGTTTCCCAGTGCCTGCCCATGCAAAAAAAAAAAAGAGCAAAGATTGTTTCCCTAATCTATGCAGTTATATACCTGTAAGATGTCTCCTGAAACCAGCTAGAAGTCTCTAGTGCTTATCTAGACAACCATGAATGGGGAAGAGATTAAAGTTATAAGGACTTGGAAAGACTTTTCCTTTATTTCCTTTTTTTTTTTTACGTGGGCGGGCACCGGGAATCAGGGGACTCGAACCCGAACCCGGGGAGAACTCTGCCTGCTGAGCCACTGTGGCCTGCCAAAGACTTCTTTTTTTTTTAAAAGGATAATTTGGGAGCAGGATCATTAGCATTAACTTAAGGATTTAGTTAATCTTCTCAGTTGATTTGTGACCTCTGAATATATTGGTCTCTCTAGGATTTGTCAAAGAGACTTGCAGGAAATTAATACACTCCCCTTAATTCCTATATCAATGCTTGACCTCATGTTCCCAGTTGCCCTGTGCTCCTGCCAGAGTCTCTTAACTTTCCCAGAGGCCATTTCTAGGTGGTTTATCAACTAGAAAGTACTCAATGAAAATTCCTACCAGACACTGGAAGTTCTAAATCCAAGCAGAATTATTATTTTAGGTAAAACTAAGTTGGGGAGCCCCCAAACCTCCTAGAAGCAGCATTGATTTAGAAAGGTAATGGTAAACTGGAGCAAGTAGTTTTACTTACAAGTCTGTTTTTGCAAATTAGACAAATAAACATTTTAATGAGTCAATGTAGAAAATGTTCATCTAATTGTATATAGCAAGATAGGATGAACATATAATTTATCATCTAAATTAGTATAATTTTAAGATTGAAAGAGTGTACTACTATCACTTCAGGACAGCAGATGTAAACCTGGATTGTCCAAGGCAAAACAAGACATATTGTCAACCTACACATTAGTGAATTTTTTGGGGGGGAGTAGGGTGGTGCATGGTCCAGGAATCAAACCCGAATCTCCCACATGGAAGGCAGAGAACCACCCATGCACCCATAACTGAATATTTGAAACAGCTTTTCTCTGCTCTTCAAATTTTCTTTTTTTCTCACCAGAGTGAGGTAAGGATATTTTGTTCACTTATATTTTTATATTGACAAGTAAATTTGTTTCACTTTCTTGAAAATAATCCTGCATTTCAAATCTCATCTGATCTGTTTTGAAACTCATCACATACTTTACTTCTGTAAAACTGAGATGTAGGTTTTCCACTTATCTAGATTTCTGTGAATCCTCCAGAAGACTACTTCAATATGCCTGCAGTCCTTCCCACTGGACAACATTTATTCAAAGGCATTAGGTTTAGCATGAACGACTTAAAAGTAGATCTTGAAAAAGTGTCTCCATGTGCCCTTCCAGCTGAGAGAGAAACCCTAAAATTCATCAGCCTTCTTGAACCAAGGTATCTTTCTCTGGGTGCCTTAAATTGGACGTTTCTATAGACTTGTTTCAATTGGGACATTTTCTCGGCCTTAGAACTGTAAATTAGCAACTTATTAAATTCCCCTTTTTAAAAGCTATTCTGTTTCTGGTATATTGTGTTCTGGCCCCTAGCAATACTAGTTTCCCCTAAAATTTTCCAGATGCAATGGCCTCACTGTTTAGAACCATGAGTACCTGAAAGTACCAGCCTCACCCCATGCCTCAGCTGCCTCTCTAGTTTTTATAGAGAGAGATGCAGAGGTAGAAATGATAGATAGCTATAGATAGATAGATAGATGCATTATATTGGGCCTAATTTAAACAAAGAAATGAGGAAATTGAGCATTGCAGATTTTAAGACGGTCCCTTTGTCTCCATTTGAAAATATATTTTTTATTTTTTTTAACGTTATCATTTTTTTCTCCTGTGCACATTTTTATAAGTTTTCTCAAATCCTTCAGAACTAGGTAAAGTATAATAAACCACGTAGACAGTTGTGATAAGGGGCAGAAATTGGGGGACCTGGAACTGGGGAATTCAGAGGTTTAAGCAATGGTCAACTAGAAGCAAAGATGACACAGCATCCACAAGAAATGGAGAGGATTTCTGACACACAGACCCTCCAACCTATACTGTGAGGTGTTCTTGATGTATCTCCCCCATCCCGCTCTATGTGGGCCCAGATAATCACTTCCTTTTCTTGTATTAGTTGACATGGTCGCCTGAGGTCCGGGCACTACTTTCAGGAATTACTAGATTCCCTGCTCTCCAATTAAGCCATTAACTATTTATGAACATTCTGGTCTGAAATTTAACTTGATGGCATTAGGAAGACCATTCTGAATTTGAGTGGAGAATGCCATGATAAAATATACTTTAGTAAGATTAATAAGGCGATAGATAAAGTCATGGCAGCTAACATTTGTGTAGTGCTTGCTCTGTACTGGGTACTATAAGTATTTTACATCTCATTTATTATTCAATCTTCAAAAGAACTGTATGTGAAATAGCTACTTTTGCCATCCCCTTTTTCCATAAAGAAATGGAAGTTGAGTTGAAATAGCTTGCCCAAGTTCATGGAACTGTAAAGAGGTCGAGCTAAGAGTCAAACCCATGTAGTATAGTTTTAGTGCTAGTCTGATTAACCCCTACACTGTCAAGACTAGACTGAATAAAATATAAAAGTAGGAAAACTAGGGTTGCAAGGGTAGTTCAGTGGTAGAATTCTCATCTGTCACGCCAGAGACCTGGGTTTGATTTCCAGCCCATGCACTTCCCCAAAACAAAACAAATAAGCAAACAAATGAAAAACCAAACAAAAAAAAAATTCAACAAATGATGCTGCAATAAGGGGATACTCATATGGAAAATGAAATGTGACCCTCACCTTACAGCATACAAGAAAAAAAAAGTAGGAAACCTATATAAGAGACCATTACAATGATCCTGAAACAAGATAATGAGGCAGTGGGAAAGACAGGATAAGGAAGATGTGACAAAGGAAGAAACAGTAGGCCTGCAATATTTTTTGGATGTGTCGGGTTGTAAGTAGGACAAGAGATATGTTTATCAATGGGAAAATATGGCACCGTAAGAAAAAGAGAACCGTTGTTGGGTGAAGGATTGACTTCTTTTTGGATATCTTTTTTTTTTTTTTTTTTTTTTTTTTTTTTTTTAAAGGGAGGAAGGGAAGGAAAGACAGAGAAGGAAGGATAGAAGGAAGGAAGGGAGGAAGAAAGGGAAACATCTTTAAACATTTTCTTGTTTTATTATATTTTGTTTGTTTGTTTGTTTTTTACATGGGCTGGGGCCGGGAATCGAACCGAGGTCCTCCGGCATAGCAGGCAAGCACTCTTGCCCGCTGAGCCACCGCGGCCCGCCCTTTTTGGATATCTTGAATTTAAAAGATATATAGAATAAATGAAAAAAAAATGGCATATTGATATCAAGTTTGCAAAACAAAACAAAATACCCAAATAAATGTTTGCTGTTTTTCTCCACTATGTTCCACTTTATATAGGGGAAATCACACTGATATAATGTGTAGGTATCAAGAACCAGCCAAAAGAAGTATTACAATTATTGTTGCAGAAACAAAAATAACTGGCTCTTGAGAACTTCAATAACTTGTTCATGATCACACAGCTTGTTAAACTACCAAACCTTTTGTGTTTCGTTGGTGGTCAATAATTATAAGTGAGACTCTCATCCCCTTCAATGATTTTGGATCCCTGCGGCAAGGAGACCTGAAAGCATGAGGAGGTGACAAAAAGAAATGAAGAAATGACAGACTTACTAATAAATGGATGGCTGGATGGGTGGACGGGTGACATGTAAATTTTAAGAGAAAGAAATTCCCTCTAATTAGAATTTCCTCTTTCTGGTTTTCACTAAATTAAGTGAGGTCTTTTGTTTAAAATATTACTCAAATTTACCTTTTATTTTAAAAAGCTCTTTCTAAATGGAAAACCACTCATTTGCCTCTAGTCTTTTTGCTTTTGCATATATTTTTTATTTTTTTATTTTTTAGCAACACTTAAAACATGTGTGTGTAAACTCAAATCTATCAAGGGCCTGTAGAAGTGCCAGGCTTAATCTTAACTTTAGATCTTTACTTTATTTAGAAATTCCCACTAGTCATATTTTTATGTTTCGATGGGCAAATGTATCTTTTACTCTGTGTGCATTTGCATTTGTATGTATATTGGCTTATCCTTTAACCTTTTGTTCTAGTTTGCTAGGGGCCGGAATGCAACATACCAGAAACAGAATGGCTTTTAAAAAGGGGAATTTAATAAGTTGCTAGTTTACAGTTCTAAGGCCAAGAAAATGTCCCAATTGAAACAAGTCTATAGAAATGTCCAACTTAAGGCATCCAGAGAAAGATACCTTGGTTCAAGAAGGCCTATGAAGTTCAGGGTTTCTCTCTCAGCTGGAAGGGCAAATGGCAAACATGGTGGTGTCTGCTGGCTTTCTCGTGGCTCTGCAAAAGGTTCTCTCTCCAAAATGCTTCTTCTTTTAAAGGATTCCAGTCAGCAACACCTTCAATAGGTGGAGACACACCTCCATGGAAATCATCTGATCAAAAGTTACCACCAACAATTGGGTGGGTCACATCTCCATGGAAACAATCAAAATGCTCCCACCCAGCAATATTGAACGAAGATTAAAGGACTTGGTTTTTCTGGGGTCCACCATAGATTCAAATTGGCACACTTTTTTTTTTTTAATTTTAACTTTGTTACTATATAGTACAACATATATAAAAAGCAAAGAAATAAGAACGCAATAGTTTTCAAAGCACTCTTCAACTACAGATTCCAGACTTTGTCATGGGCTAGCATACGATCCTCTCATATTTTTCTTTCTAGCTGCTCGACTTTTTTCCTTCTTTTTTTTGTGAAAAATAACATATATAAAAAAAACCCCATAAATTTCAAAGCGCAGCACCACAATTAGTTGTAGAACATATTTCAGAGTTTGACATGGATACAATTTCACTATTTTAGGTTTTTACTTCTAGCTGCTCTAAAATACTGGAGACTAAAAAAGATATCAAGTTAATGATTTAGCATTCATATTCATTTGTTAAATCCTATCTTCTATTATAACTCCACCACCACCTTTGATCTTTCCACACCTCTCTTTAGGGTTGTCTGGGCTATGGCAATTCTAAATTTTTGATATTGGAAAGGTCTGTCACTAATACCGGGTAGGGAGATGGAACTATCTGACGTTCTGGAGAGGCTGGGTAGGTTTCAGGATTTATCTGAACCAGGGACCCATCTGGAGGTTGTAGGTTTCTGGAAAGTTACTCTAGTGCCTGGAACCTTTGTGGCATCTTATATATTGTCCTAGGTGTTCTTTAGGATTGGCTGGAATGGTCCTGGTTGGGGGTGGGCATGTTATGATAGGTAGCAAGGTCTAATTGAAGCTTGCATAAGAGCAATCCACAGAGTAGCCTCTCGATTCTATTTGAACTCTCTCTCTGCCACTGATATTTTATATTCATTACACTTCTTTTCCCCCTTTTGGTCAGGATGGAATTGTTGATTCCGCGGTGCCAGGTCTGGATTCATCCCTGGGAGTCATCTCCCACGTTGCCAGGGAGACTTTCACCCCTGGATGTCATGTTCCACGTAGGGGGGAGGGCAATGATTTCACTTGCAGAGTTGGGCTTAGAGAGACTGAGGCTACTTCTGAGCAACAAAAAAAGTTCTCCAGAAGCATGCCTATAGGTAGTCTAAGCTTCTCTGCTACCTACATAAGCTTCGCAAGAGAAAGCCTCATGATCGAGGGCATGGTCTTTTGATTTGGGTATCCCTAAAGTTTGAAATAGTATCAGGGGATTCTCTGATGGTAAGGTTTAATAGTTCCATATTCTTTCTCCCATCCCTCAGGGGACTTTGCCATTACTTTTTGATTATCTGCTTAATATAGTCTAGGATGTTTCCAGACAGTACAATAATCTATACAGGATTAAAGGACCTCTTTCTTATTCTGTGCTTCCTGTGTTTCAGTTGTTCAAATGAGCTATACAGATAGGTTGAATTAGATTATGCAATACATAAAATTTCAGTTCTACATCAAATAAACCTTTCTTCCATTGGTCCCAAAGAGTATGTGTGGTTCTAAAATATAGGCACTGTCTTCCTTACCCCTATTTACTTTTACCCCAACCTATTCAGCTTCATTCTTATATCTAAATATCAGGTTATATATATATATATAATAGCCTCTCAAAATCCAGAAATAATAATCACCACTCCAGACTTAAAGTGTCTGCTCTAAAAGCTTACATCTAGGCCCCTGTTTTCTTATAACCATTTTCTAAAGGTTACCATACCATTGTTGTTCTTTCATTTCTGGCTTATTTTGTCTCACCAAATGTCCCACATGTTCATTCACATCATTGTATGCCTCACGACTTTGTTCCTTTTTGTAGCAACCCAACCTTTGGTCATAAGTATACACCATTGTTCGCCAATTTACTTCTCCATCAGTGCATCCTTCAGCCACCTGCATTCATCAGGCATTATATAGAAGGCCCAAAGTCCACAGTCCATCAGCATTCTCAATTTTAGATAATTTCATTGTTCCCAAGAGAAAGAAAACCAATAAACACACCCTTACCAAATAGGAAATCTAAATCTCCTCTTAACTCTTGTCCCTCCCCCCATTATTTACCTTTGCTGTTGCTGTGGTACTGCTGATGGTTTCCTTTTGAACATAGCTCATAGCCTGCAATCACAGTTTTCCCCCAGTACCCTGGATTTAAACACTCTTTATACAAGAATCATATCTTTGAAGTAATTCCTACAAGAACTAATTCATATTTTAGTGTGAATCATTGGGACATGTAGGTCTATACTTCCCCTTTCATCTTGTTTATCTTCAATATAGTAATATTACTTCTAGACCCACTAGAGAATCACCTTCATTCCTATCTATTCCTTATCTATTCCCTTACTATTCCTTAGAGTTCAACCCCATTAGCTAACGGTTCACCCATCTCCAGATTTTATGAATCTCTAAGTCCCCTATATTCTGAATTATAAGCCTCTGATTATACCTGTATGCTGGTCATAAAAGTGGGATCATACAGTATCTATCCTTTTGTATCTTGCTAATTTTGCTCCGCATTATGTCCTCAAGGCTCATCCATCTTGTCATGTGCTTCAGGACATCATTTTGTCTTACTGCTGCATAATATTCCATCATGTGTATATACCACATTTTGTTGATCTACTCCTCTGTTGATGGGCATTTGATTTGTTTCCATCTTTTGGTGATTGTGAATAATGCTGTTATGAGCATCGGTGTGAAAATTTCTGTTTGTGTCATTGCTTTAAGCTCTTCTGGGTATATACTAAGTAGTGCTATTGCTGGGTCATAGGGCAACTCGATATTTAGTTTCCTAAGGAACCACCAGTCTACCATAGTGGCTGTGCCATTATACATTCCCACCAGCAACGCATAAGTGTCCCAGCTTCTTCACATCCTCTCCAAAATTTATAGTTTCCTGTTTGTTTAATAGCAGCCATTCTTATAGGTATGAGGTGGTATCTCATTGTAGTCTTGATCTGCATTTCCCTTATAGCCAATGAAAAGGAGTATCACTTCATGTGCTTTTGAGCCATCTGTATTTGCTCTTCAGAAAAAATGCCTATTCATATCTTTAGCCCATTTTATAATTGGGTTTTTGTTCTTCTGTTGTTGAGTTGTATGATTTCTTTGTATATACAGAAAATCAAACCTTTCTCTGATATGTGATTTCCAAATATGTTCTCCCATTGAGTTGGCTGCCTCTTCATCTTTTTGACAAAATCTTTTGAGGTACAGAAGCATTTGATTATGAGGACTTCCCATTTATCTATTTCTTCTTTTGTTGCTTGTGCTTTGGGTGTAAAGTTTAGGAAGCTACCTCCTATTACTAGGTCTTGAAGATGTTTCCCTTCATTTTCTTCTAGAAGCTTTATGTTACTAGTTCTTATATTTAGGTGTTTGGTCCACTTTGAGTTAATTTTTGTGTAGGATGTAAGATAGGGATCCTTTTTCATTCTCTTGGCTATTGATATCCAGTTCTTTCATGCCCAATTATTGAAAAGACGGGGCGGGCCGCGGTGGCTCAGCGGGCAAAGTGCTTGCCTGCTATGCCGGAGGACCTCGGTTCGATTCCCGGCCCCAGCCCATGTAACAAAAACGGAGAAACAGAATACAATAAAACAAGAAAATGTTTAAAGATGTTTCCCTTTCTTCCTTCCTTCCTTCCTTCTATCCTTCCTTCCTTCTCTCTGTCTTTCCTTAAAAAAAAAAAAAAAAAGAAAGAAAAGACTATTTTGTCATAGTTCAGACTATTTGGGGGCCCTTTCAAAAATCAGTTGACCATAGTTTTGGTGTCTATTTCTGCACTCTTGATTCGATTCCATTGGTCAATGCTTCTATCTTTGTGCCAGTACCATGCTGTTTTGACCACTGTGGCTTTATAATAAGTTTTAAAGTCAGGGAGTATTAATCCTCCCACTTTGTTCTTTTATTTTAGGATGCTTTTAGCTATTTGGGGTCTCTTTTCCTTCCAGATGAATTTGGTAGTTAGCTTTTCCAAAACTGCAAAGTAGGTTGTTGGAATCTTGATTGGTACTGTGTTGAGTCTGTAGATCAATTTGGGAAGAATTGACATCTTAAATATATTTAGCTTTCCTATCCATGAGCAGGGAATGTCTTTCCTCCTATTTAGATCTCTTGATTTTTTTTTAGCAATATTATGTTACTTTTCTGTGTACAAGTCCTTTACATCTCTAGTTAAGTTCATTCCTAAGTATTTGATTCTTTTAGTTGTTATTCTGAATGGAATTTTTTCCTTAACTGATTCCTCAGCTAGGTCATTGCTTGTGTATAGAAATGTTACTGATTTTTTGCACATTAATTTTATATGCCACCACCTTGCTGAATTTGTGTATTAGCTCAAGTAACTTTGCTGTAGATTTCTTAGGATCTTCCAAGTATAGTATCATATCATCTATAAATAATTAGAGTTTTACTTCTTCCTTTCTAATTTGGATGTCTTTTATTTCTTTGTCCTGCCTGATTGCTCTAGCTAGAACCTCTAGCACAATGTTGAATAATAATGGTGACAGTGGCCATCTTTGTCTTGTACTTGATCTTAAGGGGAAAGCTTTCCGTCTCTCTCTCCATTGAGTATGATGCTGGCTATTGGTTTCCATATATTCCCTTTATCATATTGAGGTAGTTACCTTTGATTCCTATCTTTTGGAGTGTTTTTATCAGAAAAGGATACTGAATTTTGCCAAATCCTTTTTCAGCATCAATCAAGATGATCATGTGATTTTTCCCTTTGGATTTGTTAATGTACTGTAATACATTAATTGATTTTCTTGTGTTGAACCATCCTTGCATTCCTGGTATAAACCCCACTTGGTCATGCTGTATAATTCTTTTGATGTGCTGTTGGATTTGATTTGTTAATATTTTATTGAGAATTTTTGCACCTATGTTCATTAGGGAGATCGGCCTGTAGTTTTCCTTTCTTATAGCATCTTTACCCAGTTTTGGTATTAAAATGATATTATCTTCTGTGGGAGTTAGATTCAGTTGTCAACTTGGCCAGGTGAAGACACCTAGTTCTGTTGCTGTGGACATGAGCTAATGGTACATGAACCTCATCTGTTGCTGATTACATCTGCAGTTGACTAGGAGGTGTGCCTGCTGCAATGAATGATGTTTGACTTAATTGGCTGGTGCTGAAATGAGAGAGCTCGACGTAGCACATCCCAAGCAGCTCAGCACACCTCATCTCAGCACTCGCAGCTCAGCCCAGGCCTTTGGAGATGCAGAAAGAAATCACCCCAGGGAAAGTTGTTGGAACCCAGAGGCCTGGAGAGAAGGCCAGCAGAGACCATCCTGTGCCTTCCTATGTAAGAAAGAACCTCAGTTGAAAGTTAGCTGCCTTTCCTCTGAAGAACTAACAAAATAAATCCCCAAAATAAATGTATGTTGCATTCTGGCATCTAGCAAACTAGAACAGCTTCATAAAATGAGTTAGGTAGATTTTCTTTTCCCTCAAATTTTTGGAAAAGTTTGAGCAGGATTGGTGTTAGTTCTTTATGGAATGTTTGATAAATTCCCCTGTGAAGCCATCTGGCCCTAGGCTTTTCTTTGTAGGAAGATTTTTATGACTGAATCTCTTTACTTGTGATTGGTTTGTTGAGATCTTCCATTTCTTCCTGAATCAGTGTAGCTTGTTTGTGTGTCTTCAGGAATCTGTCCATTTCATCTAAGTTGTCTAGTTTGTTGGTGTTTAGCTGTTCATAGTAGTCTCTCATGATTTCTTTTATTTCTTCAGGGTCTGTGGTAATGCACCCCTTCTCATTTTTTATTTTGCTTATTTGCAACCTCTCTCTTATTTTCTTTGTGAGTCTTGCTAGTGGCCCATCCATTTTATTGATTTTCTCAAAGAACCTACTTTTGGTTTTATTGATTCTTTCTATGGTTCTTTTGTTCTCCCATTCTTTTATATATGCTTTAATATTTGTTATTTCTCTTCTTCCATTTGCTTTGGGGATAGTTTGTTGTACTTTCTTGAGTTCCTCCAGGTGTCCTGTTAAGTCCTTGATTTTTGCTATTTCTTGTTTTTTAATATAGGCATTTAGGGCAATAAATTGCCCTTGCAGCACAGCCTTTAATCACACCCCATAAGTTCTGATAAGTTGTATTCTCATTTTCATTCATCTCCAGATGGCTACTGATTTCTCGAGCAATTTCTTCTTTGACCCACTCGTTGTTTAAGAGTGTGTTATTTAATCTCCATATATTTCTGAATGTTCTCATTCTTCATTGGTTATTGAGATACAGTTTCATCCTATTGTGATCAGAGAAAGTGCTCTGGATAATTTCAGTGGTTTTGCATTTATAAAGACCTATTTTGTGCCCCAGCATATGCTCTATCCTGGAGGATGTTCCGTGAGCACTAGAGAAGAATGTATAACCTGGGCTTTGGGGTGCAATGACCTATATATGTCTGTTAGATCTAATTCATTTATCAAGTTATTTAACTTTTCTATTTTCTTATTGATTTTCTGTCTGGTTGTTCTATCTATAGAGGAGAGTGGTGTATTGGAGTCTCCTACTATTACTGTTGAAACATTTATTGCTTCCTTCAGTTTTGCCAATGTCTATCTCATGTACTTTGTAGCTCCTTGATTGGGAGCATAAACATTTATGACTGTTATATCTTCTTAGTGAACTGACCTTTTAATTATTACATAGTGTCCTTCTTTGTCTCTTATGATGCCTTTACATTTAAAGTCTATTTTGTCCTGCTTTCTCTTGGTTACAACTTGTGTGGAAGATCTTTTTTCATCCTTTCACTTTCAATCTATTTGTATTCTCGTGTCTAAGATGAGTCTCTTATAATCAGCATATAGCTGGATTATGTTTCTTAATCCATTCTGCCAATCTGTATCTTTTAATTGGTAAGTTTAGTTCATTAACGTTCGGTTATTACTGAAAAGGTATTTCTTGAATCCACCATCTTATCTTTTTTATCGTATTTGTCTGATCTACATATACTTTTCCTTTCTCTTTGTATTGTTTAAATTTCCCTTACTGGTACTCTTCAATTCTGTGACCTCCTCCAGACCTCCCTTTCCTGTTATTTTTTTCAGCCAGCAGAACTCTGTTTAGTATTTCTTGTAGGGCCAGTCTCTTGTTGACAAATTCTTTCAGGACTTCTTCTCTGTGAAAACTTTAATCTCTCCCTCAGTTTTAAAGGACAATTTGGCTGGGTACAGAATTCTTGGCTGGAAGTCTTTCTCTTTCAGGATCTTGAATATATCATACCACTGCCTTCTCATCTCCAGGATGCTAGTTGAGTAGTATGAACTCAGTCTTATTTGATTTCCATTATATGTGGTATATTGTTTCTTTCTCTTGCCATTTTCAGGATTTTCTGCTTCTCCTCAACATTTGACAGACTGATTAGTATGTGCCTTGGGGAAGGCCTATTTGGATTTTTTCTGTTTGGAATTCTTGGCTTCTTTGACTTGTATATTTATGTCTTTTATGAGGGTTGGAAAGTTTTCCCCTATTTTATCCTCAACTACTCTTCCTAGACCTTTATTTCTCTCTTCTCTTTCTGGGACACCAATGATTCTTATGTTTATGTGCTTTATTTAGTCTATCATTTCCCTGAGTTCCCATTCAGTTTTATCCGTCTTTTTGTCATTTGCAGTTTTGAATCTTTGAAGTCAACTATCCTGTCCTCTATATCACTTATTCTTTCTTCTGTCTCTTCAAATCTGGTGTTGTGTGCCTCTATTATGTTTTTTATTTGGTCAACAGATATGTGATATCTGCTATTTTTCTATTTATTCTTTCAAATTCTTCTTTACACTCTTCTGCTGTCTTCTTGATCTCCTTATGTCATTTGATTTCCCACTTATTTTATTAAGTAAAGTTGTATGAACCTCTTTGATTAGTTGTTCCAATGTCTGTCTCCTCTGGTATTTTGATTTGATCATTAGGCAGGGCTATATCTGTCTGCATTGTGATATGCTTAATGATTTTCTGCTGCCTTCATGGCATGTAAACATCTTGATTGATTTACTTTGGGAGTTGATTTCTTTCAGTAGTCTAAGGCCTTGTGTTTGTGGGATGGTTTTACAGCAGGGAACAGGGCACAGGGTGGGGCACTAAGTGTGGTGATTTGTTTCAGGGCAGGTATAGGTGCAGGTTGGGGATGTTACACTGATGCTTGTGAACATGGGTGCCTAGCAGCCAGGGAGGATGTAGCTGTTTGGGTGCATGGGTCTGGGGGGTAACCCTGGTGTGCACTGGTCTAAGGCACGGGGCCCTTTGTGCACATGTATGGAGCATGGAGCATGCATAGCAGGTCAGCATTATGCCTTTGTGGATTGGGGGCAGATGTCACCCAGCTGTGCAGAAATGTGGCTCAGGGCTGTATACTTGAGCAGTTCTAGGATTGCTATAAAGTGCAATTCCCAGAGCTAAATGATGTGATTGGGGGCCCACACACATGCATGAGCCTGGGAGTGCCATAAATGGATGTGCAGAGCTCAGGCAGGGTGGAGTGAGGTTAGCAACACTATGGGGGGAAGTGGGCATGGGTAGCGTAGGTATGGAGGTTAGTGCCTGTAGCTTTTATACACTGGCAACAGCCTGCAGGGAACAGGGAAGGGGAAGTAGTGCTTGGGAGGGGTGTAGGAGAGGTGGGTTGGTCTGCACTTGGGGTGGGGGCGAGGGGCAGATACGTGCAATGGGGGCTGGTGGGGTGGGGGTGGCTGGAGCACAGGGAATGGGAGCAGGTGATGGGGCTCAGGTGCGTGGGGTGTGGGGTGAGTCGCAGGTCACAGGGCCGCACTGGTGAGGGTAGTGCACCCAAGGAACGTGGTCTGGCTTACTTCCTAGTCCCGGGCTCCCATCTGTGCACTCCCGCAAGCTCCACAGCTCCGTGCCTCCACTCCAGGCTCCAGCTTTCTGCCTCTCAGTTCCTTGGCCTCTGCAACCAGGGCTGCCCCGTTGTGTGCAGAAGGCTCTCCCAGGTCAGCTGCACTCCTGAATTGCCACCTCCGTTGCCCTCCTGTCCCTTCTCTAACTTTTCTGTGAAGCAGGGCTAATCTTGAGTTACTCTATTCAACCATTGTTCCAAAGTCTCTATCCTTTAGCTTTTAAAGCACTACTTGAAGGAGCAGAGGTTTCTTTGTGCTAACTGAATTTTGACAGGTGAACTTCTCAATAATTGAAGGCATTTAATTCTTTCCAGATGGATGTTTATGTATCTAATTTATTGAATACAAGTTATAATCCAACTGCAAAATGAGAGCAAAGTGTTCTCTTCTGTTTGACAGATTCATTTCCATTGGAGAACATCATCTTCAACAAAAGGTGGCCAACCCACAAGGTCACTCGGGATGAATGAGGCTTGGTGATGTTTATACAAATTGTTATGCTCTTATTGGAAAAGTACCGTGGTAGACATAAAAAGTCTATGTTTTTATCCATGTTCAGGTTAAGAATCCTCTTTCACAAGGCCAACTTTTTTTCAAAGACAGTTGGGGATAGTAACTAGCTGTTTTCCAAAGCAGATCAACAAGTCTTTGAGACCAGTTTAAAGTGTAGCTGGTGTGAATTGAGTTATTTCCTAGAATAGAGGTCCTCAAATTTTAGGGAACCTAAGAATCACCTGAGATGGGTTGTGGGCCCCACCCCAGAGCTTCTGATTCAGTAGGTCTGGGCTGAGGCCAAGCAATCTGCATTCCTACCAAGTTCTCAGGTGAAGTTGAGTCTCCTAGGTAGGGAACCCACTTTGAGAGCCACTGTCCTAGAAAGAACTTTCTCTCACCGGAGGGACTGAGAGCAGCAATAAAATTCAAGAGAACTCTGAAAACGTCTCTAGAGAGGTTAAGATGTGGTCTTTTTACATTAGATTTTTTTTTTGTTTTTATTTTTCTTGTTCATTTATTTGTTTGGAAGGGACTTGTGGAAAAGAAAAGAAAGGGATGGCTTTTAAGACTCTCGTCTTTAACTATTGTTATTTGATTAAATTCCCATCAGTGCCAACTTCTAATTCCAGTGCCTCTACTCCTACATCCTGTACTCCCATCAAAAACAAGAACAAAACAAAACAGAAACCTAAACCAAGTATCGCGGCCTCTTCCTGGCACTTAAAAAGTTAACAACAGCATCAAATAGAATTGCTCAGGTCAGTGGAGGATAAAGCCAGCATTTGGAAATGCTGTGCGAACACAAATAGTTTAAACTTTAGAAGAGGCCTGAGGAAATTGCAGAGGGAAAACTTTCCATCCAACATTCCAGTTGCCAAGGAGTTTGTGTAGGTTGCTGGCGACCTCATCCCGCCCCGGCCCCTCTGTGACTCACCCTGTCCCCGGGAAGCCTCCGACTCAGCAACCAGAGAAAATGCAGAAACTCTGCCTTTGATCTCATGGCGATGAAACCCATCAGAGGGCTTCAGGTTCTAAACACGCGGATGTTTCCAATCACGTAGACAGCAGCAGGGCCTGGAAACCAATTCCTAGAAGTCAGTTGGGTCTGGACCCAGGTGCAAAGGTTGAGATTAGGTTAAGCTGGGTAAGGGGATCCCCTGGAGCACCGGAGGGAGGGCGGGCCAGGCCACCATTAAATCCAGTGTAGGTGGCTGGTTCGGCTTGGCATTTTGAAGTCACTCCTATTAGATCCCCCCAAATACAATGACTCTATTTGGCTGCTGGGTGCCCTCCTACAGGTAGAATCTGCCATAAGGAAGAAATGGCCTTAAACTCTGGTTACGTTTTATTTTTTACCATTTCAAACTTTGCCCTTGCAGGTCCAAATCCAATTCGAACCTGAGGCAGATATGTTAATTTTCCAACTGTCAATAGCAATCATTAGTGGGTCAGATCAGAAATACGGTTAAAAATATATCATTTTTAAGGGCCACGGTGGCTTAGCTGGCAGAGTTCTCGCCTGCCATACCAGAGACCCGGGTTGGAGTCCCGGTGCCTGCCCATTCCTATATATATATAATTTTTAAATGAAATAGAATGGTGGGGGGAGGGAATAGGGACGCAATTCTTCATTGGTGCTGAGTTTCTGTTTGGAGTGACAAGAAAGTTTTGGTATGAACAGTGGTGAGCGTAGCACAACTTGTGAGTGTAATTAACATTGCCGAATTGTATATTTAGATGTGGTTAAGAGGGGGCATTTGGTTGTATATATGCTACCAGAATAAAAAGTCTGGAAAAAAAAAAGAGAAATGTACAACAAGAACAGTGAACCCTAATGTAAATTATGGAGCATAGTGAGCAGTGTAATTATATTTCATCAGTTATAACGAAGATACCACACTAATGTAGAGTGGTAGCAATAGAGAAATCTGTGTGTGTGGAGGGGTACAGGAACTCTGTACCTTCTGCATGATTTTTCTGTTAACTTACAATAGATCTAATTTTAAAATGTGAAAGAAAAATTTAAATAGGGGAAAAGAAGAAATAGAATAGAACAGAACACAACAGAGTACATTATACATAATAGAAGTTGTTTTGTGAAAAAAATTTTAAGTATCTGTGTGGATACACAGTTCTCAGCATTAAATTTATTCCTGAGGATAATAGTCAAAAAAGTTTGAAGAGTCATTACCTAGATGAAAGTCAGAAACATTTCTCTATACAAGTCCGGACACTCAATATTTTAGGCTTTGCAAGTCTTTGTTGTCATTTTAGTGTCAAAGTGGGTGGTAAACAACATGTAAATGAACAGGCATGGCAGCGTTCTAATAAAACTCTATTTAGAGACCCCAAAATTTGTATTTCACATTATTTTCAAATGTCATTAAATATTATTTTTCTGTGAATTGCTTTTCAACCATTGAAAACATGTAAAACCGTTCTTAGCCCATAGACTCTACAAAATCAGTCAGCTGGCCGGGCTCACCCCTTCAGCCTTGTATAAATTGCAACTCATAAGCCAGAAGATGCTTTCTTTGTTTTGACCTTCAACTCAATTTGATCAGTTAAAATCGATTGGTTCTAAAACAGTCTCCTATTGTGATTGGCTACTTTGTATTTTGGGAAAAAAAAAAAAAAAAGCCTGGATTGAAAGTTGAGGTCTTTGTGGTCATTAGTAATAATAATAGTTATTATTAAAACAAAACAACATTTTGGGCTTTAAAAATCCATGTCAGGGTGGTGCAATGGTGGCTCAGTGGCAGAATTCTCGCCTGCCATGCGGGAAACCTGGGTTCATTTCCCGGAGCCTGCCCATGCTGGAAAAAAAAATCTGTCAATGGCTCATGGTATGCAAAAAAAAAAAAAAAAAAAGTCTGTGTCAAAGGTGCTGTTCTAGTTTTCTAGCTACCAGAATGCAATATACCAGAAACGGAATAGCTTTTAAAAAGGGGAATTTAATGAGTTGCTAGTTTACAGTCTAAGGCCAAGATAATGTCCCAATTAAAGCAAGTCTGTAGAAATGTCCAATCAAAGGCATCCAGAGAAAGATACCTTGGTTCAAGAAGGCCGATGATATTCAGGGTTTCTCTCTCATCTGGAAAGATGCGTGGCGAACACAGCCACAGTTTCTCTCTTGGCTGGAAGGGCACATGGCGAGCAAGGTGTCATCTGCTACTTTCTCTCCTGGCTTCCTGTTTCATGAAGCTCCCTGGGAGGCATTTTCCTTCCTCATCTCCAAAGGAAGAGCTTGTGGGTTCTCTACTTCTTGTGGCTATGTCGTTCTGCTCTGCTCTCTCTGAATCTCTTATTCTCTAAAATGTTTCCTCTTTTATGGGACTTCAGAAACTAATCAAGACCTACCCAAATGGGTGGAGACACATCTCCTCTAATCCAGTTTAACACCCACTCTTGATTGGGTTACATCTCCAGGGAGATGATCTAGTTACAGATTCAAATCTACTGCATTGAATAGGGATTATTCTGCCTTTATGAAATGGGATTTAGATTAAAACATGACTTTTCTAGGGTACATACATCCTTTCAAACCTGCACATTCCACCCTCTGGACCCTAAAAGAGACATGTTTTTCCCATATGCAAAATACATTAATTTCATAACAATATCAGCAACCCTAAACCATTTCAGTAGCAATACAAATGAAATACAAAGTTAGAAACAATACAAACTCCTATCAAAGTTAGTTACAGGCATGGTCTGTTCTAAGGCAAGGTTCTCCTCTGGCTCTGGACTGCAAAACAAATTATTTGCTGCCAACATACAAAAGAGGAACATTCATAGGATACATATACCCATTTCCACAGGGAGGAAGGAACACAGGGGTCAAAGGACCCAAGCAGTTTCGAAAACCTGCAGGGCAAAGTCCATTCAATTTGAAAGTCTGAGAGTGGTTTGTCTTCGGGCTTTAGAAAGCAGCAGTCCCATCCTTTCCAAGGGCCTATGCAGAGGACTGCCTCTCTCCAAATACAACCTTGGGGGACACTGGGGAGACCACCTTTTTCTCGGCTCCAGCCTCTCCAAGGATCGGGGCTGCACCCAGGCTCTCTGCCATCTCCGGGGCACACGCTCAACCCCACCATGTGGTGGCAGCCAGGCTCTCCCCAAACTCCAAGGAATGTGCTTCACTCTCTCCAAGGCCTGAGGCGGCATGACTCTTCCATGGCAATGAGGTGGGAGGCCCATCCTCTGCCTTTGGAGCAAACTCACCCTCTCCACATGCTTGGGTGCGTCCGCTCTCCTAGCCCGAGGCTTCTTGACTTCAGACTCCGGCCTCCATAGTTTTGCCTCTGAAGTTATTTTTCCTCCAATGTGTCCCTTCTCTGAACCCCCCAGTCCAAACTGGCAGCAGCTCTGTTTATACAGGTCCCACAGCACTCTCGTTGGCTTTCTATGCAGTAGCTTTGGATCATGCCCATCAGACATAAGGAGTTTCCATGAATCCTTCCTAGATAATTCCATGTCCCATCTTGGCTTTCTCTGAAATGGCTGGCTGGTTCCACATTTAGCCAAATCTTCACATGGGGCACCATTCTTTGGGGTCTCCCCTCCTGGAAGCCCAGAATTTTCCAGAACATCAATTTCTGCTTTCTTAGTACCCAAGAGTTCAGTTCTCAGCTTATCTCTTTCCTGTCTCATTTCACTATAAGCTATGAGGAGAAACCAGGCTGCACTTTCCACATTTAATTTAGAGATCTCTTCTGCTAAATATCCAAGTTCATGGCTTTTAAAATCTGCCTTCCAGCCAAAGCCACTAGTCAACTTTGCCAGATTATCTGTCATTTTAAAACAAGGATCGCCTTCCTTCCAGTCTGTAATGACACACATCTCATTTCTGGCTAGAGCCTGGTCAGTGGTATCTTTAGAGTTCACATTTCTACCAAGAGTCTCTTCAAAGCATTCCAGGCATTCTCCATTAAGCTCCTCAAAACTCTTCCAAAATCTTCCCCTTATCCATTTAAAAAGCCATTTCAACATGTTTGGTATTTGCAAACTGCAGCAGCAGCACCCCACTCTCCAATACCAAAATCTGTTCTAGTTTACTAGCTACCTGAATGCAATATACCAGAAATGGAATGGCTTTTAAAAAGGGGAATTTAATAAGTTGCTTTACAGTCCAAAGTCGAGATAATGTCCCAATTAAAGCAAGTCTATAGAAATGTCCAATTGAAGGCATCAGAGAAAGATAACTTGGTTCAAGAAGGCCGATGATGTTCAAGGTTTCTCTCTCATCTGGAAGGGCACATGGCAAGCAAGGTGTCATCTGCTACTTTCTCTCCTGGCTTCCTGTTTCATGAAGCTCCCCGGGAGGCATTTTTCTTCCTCATCTCCGAAGGTCACTGGCTTGTGGGCTCTCTCTTCTCATGACTGTGTCGTTTGCTCTGCTCTCTCTGAATCTCTTATTCTCCAAAATGTTTTCTCTTTTATAGGACTTCAAAAACTAATCAAGACCCACCCAAATGGGTGGAGACACATCACCCCTAATCCATCTTAACAACCACTCTTGATTGGGTTACATCTCCAGGGAGATGATCTAATTACAGATTCAAACCTACTGTATTGAATAGGGATTATTCCAACTTTATGAAATGGGATTTAGATTAAAACATGACTTTTCTAGGGTACATACATCCTTTCAAACCAACACAGGTGCTTTAGCATATGTCATAGTAGTTTGGACTAAGAATAACTGAATAATAGGATAAAAGATATTTGTCTTCATGCCTTTATAAAGACAGTAAGACACAGTATTTCACTTTGATAATGAAATCTCAGCATTTCATTAATAAATTGGCAGTTTATTATGAAGAATAGATTTAAAAGTTGTGATTTGCAAATAAACAATCACTGACACATATTATCAAAAGCAAGTGAATTCCCTTCAGGAAAACATGATTCTATCATACTATTTACAGAAAAGGTTTATTCTTGAGGAGAAAACCTCACAATTTCAATGAAAGGCCTGGATGAAACACTCCTCTCTTTTCTCACTCATTGTAATAGTTAGGTTCAGGTGTCAACTTGGCCAGGCGAAGGTGTCTAGTTCTATTGCTGTGGACAGGAGCCAATGACATATGAAGCTCATCTGTTGATGATTATATCTGCAGTCGGATAGGAGGCATGCCTGCTGTAATCAATGGTGTTTGATTTAATTGGCTGGATGCTTAAATGAGAGAGCTAAACGTGACACAGCTCATGCAGCTCAGCATATCTCATCTCAGCACTAGCAGCTCAGCCCAGGCCTTTGGAGATGCAGAAAGCAGTCACCCTGGGGAAAGTTGCTGGAACCCAGAGGCCTGGAGAGAAGGCCAGCAGAGATCACCCTGTGCCTTCCCACGTAAGAAAGAACCTCAGTTGAGGGTTAGCTGCCTTTCCTCTGAAGAAGTATACATTGTTAACTAAATAAATCCCCTTTTATTAAAAGCCAATCCATCTCTGGTGTGTTGCACTCTGGCAGTTTTGGTATACTAGAACATATCATGGTGCACATTTTGGAGCAAACTGTCAGTATGTTTTCTTTTAGACTTCTCAAGGGACCACAGTTAAAAGCATGTTGGGTGCTTTTCCACTTACTTTATGACAATAATAAATGTTTATAATAATAAATAAATAGATGAGTATTGAATGTCCACTGTGTGCCAGTTACTCTTCCCAGCAGAGTCTGTTTTGGCAGTGAGCAAAACAGATGCAGCTTTTGAAATCGCAGAAGATTATAATCTAATAGCAGCATCAGCTATTAAGCAACTTGAGACAAATCTGTAAACTCCCAACTGTGATAAAGTCCTGTGAAGACAATGTGTAAATGCTGTGAGAAGAATGTATTGGAGGGATCTAATTTGGACTAGGTGTTTCTTTCAGTAGTGACATTTAAGCCGAGGCCAAAACAAGCAGGGATTACTCCAGACAAGAGCAGAGAAAACATCTTCCTAGACAGGGGAAATCCCATATGAAAACCCTGAGGGGCCAAAGGGAGTGGTAGGAGCAAGGGGCTGCTGGGCCTTTGCAGCCAGAGCTCAGGGGAAGAGAGCAACTCACGCTGACACTGGAGAGGTAGGCAGTGCCAGGCCATTGAGGCAATGGCGGCCAGGTTGAAGAGACTGGATCATATTCCGAGGGCGAGGACTTATTTTGAAGGATTTTTGAAGAGGGACATCACAGGAAGATATCTCATTTTTAAAACTCTGGGGAATGGGGGGCAAAACTCATGTTTGGTTTGTTTACCTTCATGGGCCAACAGGACTGGTACACTATTGTTATTAAAATAAATACCCAGCATCACTCGGGCTGCTTCTTGGAGAACAGATGGGGATGGGTGTGCCAAGAATGAATGTGGTAAAGAGGCATTGGAAGATGTAGCTCAGACAGCAGTGTTTTGGACAAGGATGGCAGGGGTAGAGATGTGGGAAAGAGGACAGAGTCAGGATGTATTTTAGAAATAGAACTAATAGGATTTAACTAACTGTAAGGCGGGGAGAGAAAGATTAAAGGTGACAACGGATTTCTCTTGAACCACTAATATATACAAAGGGAAACATGGGAGAAGATACGGGTTTCAAGGGACAGATTAAGAGCTCAATTTTGCTAGTTTGACATGTCTATGATACAGCAAAATGGGGATATTGAGCAGGCAGTATGGTATAAAGATCTAGAACTCAGAAGAGAGGACTAAGATGGGAATATAATTTTGGGAGTCACTGGCATGTGGATAGTTTTCCTTTTTCTTTTTGTCTTTCAAAATATATTTTATTAGTGGCACATGGAATTTAAAGTTAAGCAATTTCTTTTCAGAGAGAAGGTTAGCTCTGACAAACTAAAAACTCAAATACGTCACAAGCAGAAATGCTATTTCCAGTATAAAGAGAGACAAACAGGAATACTCTCTACCAAGGAAATTGCTTTCTTCACCACGATGACCACATTATACAAACACCCAATTCCGTAGGAGGGGGAAATCCCAAACTTCGGGACTGTGTGAGAATGCATTCAATCCCTGTGTCATCTCCTCATCCACTGGCTCCTCCCTGCCCTTTGGATGGCTGGAGAGGTCACAGGACTGGTTACTCACTAAATGAGGACCCAGAGGGTGTGTGACAGGCAGAAGCTGTCCCTCTTGCCATGGTGAGGACACTGTGTGATCAAGGTGAGCAGAAAACTCCTCAGACTTCCAGGAACACTGTGGAGCCTGCCCGTCTCCACTACGACTCTTTGTCCCCACATCTCAAGGAGCTTCTGGAAACATATCTACATTTGTTAAGATGACTTGAACTTTTTTAGAAAAATCAATTTATCTTCTCATAGATGAAGGAGCAGCTCCCTTAAAGGATTTTCATTATTTTACCTGATAATTATCACGATAATTTTCCCTGACTCAAAATGAACACATGACATTGGGAAGGTCATTTGGACTTCTCCATTAGCAATTCTGCTGCTACTCCCGTCTTACTTTCAGAAACTTCCGTTGGATTATTTCCTTCCCACCTTGTGCCCTTCCCTGGGTCCTGTTGGAAAGTCTGCAACCAAGAGACCCCTGGGAGCACGGGTCTCCTCTGGATGCCTGAGCCTTTCAAGCCCACAGACTCTGTCATTGCTCTGGGTTTCCAGATTCCAAAAAGGTACCCCCTGAACCAAGGCAGTTTCTGTCATGTCAAGATTGTATCATTTCTTCTCTCTGATCCTACACAATGAGGACTGTTCAGGAGAAAGGCTCACTTACTTTATGATAAAAGAATTTATCATATTCAGTGGTCTTATTTTTTATCTCAATACCAGCATCTGTCTTACCACATCGAAACCCATTCCTCAATCAATCATTCAGATATTCACTGACAAGGCAACAAAATGAGTGACAGATGGCATATTTTTTCTGTTTCTAGATCTAATTGACGAAGTTATTCTCCACACCAGGAAACTGCACTTTCTCTCCACGCCAACATCTAGAATACGATCTCCCATGGGCTTAGGGCAGGTTGGTGGTGGTAGTTTCGTCACCATCAGTTCCAGAGTGCCATCCTTCGCAGCTGCCAGGGCCATGCCAAGGTTCAGTTTTCTGCCCAGTTTCTTGTTTTGTTCACTAAGTTGACACCACCTAAACCTTTAAGTCTTGATTTCATACTGCCCAATAACAGATAGCAGTCACTTCTAATGTCTTTCCTTGTTCGGTGGGGAAAAGTATGAGTCTGCCCAGATTCACTCTCAGGATGCTTTCTCCATACCCTGTGGTTGAAATGGTGCCAGCGAGACGCTCCACAAGCTGAACATGGTGAATCACCAACTGAGCCAACAATTTATTAATGATACCCCTGAGAGGTTGCAAACTACCTTTCCTTCACAGTCCAAGGAAACAGTATGCACGATTCTCAAGTTTTTTTTGACAGCCTGATTATTTAACACCTTTCTCAAGCTTCTCTTTTTCCAGGAACTCTTTGTTTCTCTCTGTTACTAGTTGCTCTGGTATTGCTCAGAGCATTCTCTGGCCTCCCCATGGCAGCTGCAAATTTGGCTGCACCTTGGTCAGTCAGAAAGATGCACAGCTTTGATGGGATTTACCATACAGGGGACTGCAGATACTGCCCCTGTGGACAGATGTTTTCCATTAATGGCACTAGCACCCATTTCAACTTCACCATTTACATGCACCCAGAACCACAACGTGCATTGAACCTGGAATCATTTTCAAGCGGGGTCCCAGCTCCTTCTCTCACATCAGTGTCGATATTTTTGAAGGCTCAGTGGTTGGTTAGAACCACGTGACTGGTGACCACTCCCTCTAGCCCAAGGGCAAGGCTGGCTTCCATTTATTTTTTGTAATAAATGTTAATTGAACACTCACTCTGTGCCAGCCACCATGCTAGTCCCTAGGAATGTATAGGGAAAAAGAAACGGTTCCATCTATGAAGTGGCTTTGCAGAAAAAGTAGATAAATTAATCAGAGTAAAAAAACAGTTAGGGAAGATGTAGACCTGGGGAGCTCCTCAAAAAGGTGGCAAATGAAAAGTCCCCTTCGGGGAATGGTGAGAACGGGAGAAAATTCAACCTCCCAAGTTGAATTCTTGATATTCTCATAAGTAGTGGGGACAACCAAAGCTATAGGCTGAGCCCCCAGTCTTGGGGTTTGTTCATATGAAACTTAACCCCACAAAGGATAAGTCAAGCCTACTTAAAATTAGGCCTAAGAGTCACCCCCAAGAAAACTTCTTTTGTTGCTCAGATGTGGTCTTTCTCTCCAGCCAACACAACAAGCAAACTCACCACCCTCCCCCTGTCTACGTGGGACATGACTCCCAGGGGTGTGGACCTTCCTGGCAACGTGGGACAGAAATCCTGGAATGAGCTGAGACTCAACATCAAGGGATTGAGGAAACCTCCTCAACCAAAAGGGGGAAGAGTAAAATGAGACAAAGTGTCAATGGCTGGGAGATTCCAAACAGAGTCAAGATGTTATCCTAGAAGTTATTCTTACGCATTAAGTAGATATCACCTTGTTATTCAAGATGTAATGAAGAGACTAGAGGGAACTACCTGAAAATGTAGAGCTGTGTTCCAGTAGCCATGTTTCTTGATGATGATTGTATAATGATAAAGCTTTCACAACGTGACTGTGTGATTGTGAAAACCTTGTGTCTGATGCTACTTTTGTCTACCTTGTCAACAGATGAGTAGAACATATGGAATAAAAATAAATAATAGGGGGGAAGAAAAAAAAAAGAAGGTGGCAAATGAGAAGACGAAAAATGAAAACAGAGTGTAAGCCATTCAAAAATCTGGAACGTGTTCCTGACGGAGGAGGGAGTAATTGCAAAGGCCCTGAAGAAGAAGTGAGCTTGATATACCTGAGGAATAGCTAGAGATTCCAGATGGCAAGAAAGCAGTGAGCCAAGAAGCAACTAGGAATAGAAAGAATGGTCGGCATCACATGAAAACTTGAAGTCTTTGGTATGTTTTTTTCTAAATGTGATGGGAAGTCACTGGAGGATTTTGAACAGGGCAGGGAAGTGATATAATCTTATTCAGATTTTTCAAAAATCTCTCTCTGTCAAAAATAAATTGAAGGGATCTAATGAGGAACAAGGAAATCAATTAAGAAACTACCAGAGGCAGGAAAGGAGGGAAGGCCGATGTAAGATGGTGCATTTCTGGACTGGCCACAGCTCCACAGAGACACAACTTGTTACTTGGGATTCTTCTAGAGAGACTCTGCGCTTACTGCATTTAGGAACTGTCTTGTTGTGGGAGAGAAGGGGTGAGTAACTTATCTGCTAGGTCTTTCCTACCTCCTCTCTCTTATTGGCCAAAATTTGCCCCACCAGACTGCCCCAATCTAGATGGCGGAGTGAGAAACTCCAGGGTGCCATCACTCACAGCAGCTTTGAACAATTAGCAAAAACTGGGAGACACATCTTTCTCAAAGCTGCAGAAAACAGCTAAAGGACTATAGTCACAGGGTGAGAGCCAAATCAAGGAAAAGATAACTTGAAAATGGTAGGCTCTCAAGGCACCCTGGCTGGCCGCCAGCCCTCAGGCTCACAGGGACCTTGAGTTTCCGAATGGAGCAGAGTAACCCTTAGGCGCATACTGGGAACATGTCTGGCCCAGGCTGTCTGGTGGGGGCCTGAGGGACTCATCATCCCAGCACTTGCCCTGCATATAAAAGAAACCTCACAGACTCTCCTACAGATCACTGTGGGAAAGCATTTAGTTGTGCTGCCTGGGGTCAGACTGCTGGCTCTGGGACCTGCAGTGCAATGCCCAGGACTGTGAGGAAATGGTTTCCTGGACAAGAAGGGACATTCACTCATGTGTAAAGGGGGGAATTCTGAGGAGTACACACATTCTAGATAAGCCATACCTGTAGAAAGGACCTGGGAGGCTTCAACTCTCTGTCCTGGAGCGATTCTCCAAGGTCAATGTACGGATAAGCCAGGAAGAGCAGCACTGGCACAGGTCAACCTGCAAACTCTTGGAAAGGTGGGGTGTTGCTCCTCCCCCTCCTTCCTCTGCTTCTTCTTCTTCTTCTTTTTTTTTTTTTATCTCCTAGCATTCAAGGAAAGCTTGTCATAGCACTAGCTGAATTCAAGCTTAAGGAACAGCTGACTCAGAGTCAAAATTGCAGTGATAACACATTAAAATATAGAATGTCCAGGTTTTAACAAAAGGTTACAAACCATACAAAGTTGGCTCCACCCTGTACTTCAGAGCTCTGTCCCCCAGACCCTCCTAACAGCTGCTGGGGAAAGCCAGAACCCCTGGGAGTTGGTGGGTGTCTTGCCCCTAGGGCACCCTGAGGAATTTTTTATTGGGTGCCGGACAATGTGACTTTTATCCTGTTGGGTGCTGGATATTTTTGAGCCAGGTACTGCTTTAGGAGCTGGGGATCCAGTATTGAATAAAACAAAAATCCCTACCCTTGTGGAGCTCTCCTACTACTGTGGGGAATGGACAATAAACAGAGCATATAATTGAAAAAAAAAAAGAAAAGAAACTACCGGAGTATTCCTACTCCATGAGAAAGTAAAAAAAAAAATCATCTGTGGAGGGACTGGAAATATTCCCCTTGCTAATCTGGGCACTGTGCAGAGTTCTAATTTCCAACATGAAAAAAAAGTAGTGAGTTTGTTTGGCATGGGAAAGAAATTACTAAGGTTTTGAATCTGATTCAAGTCCTGAACAGTAACTACAAAAGAACAGCTTCTAGGCTGTGGCACCTCGTTTTCTTCCTCTGTCAGTTTCCCTATAATACACATTTGCTGTCTCTGAAAAAAAGCCAAGGTACAAATGTAAAGAGAGCAGTTCCACAGGCTGTAGGATTAGTCAGTTTTCCAAAGAGACTAAAATTTCATTTGCCACAATTTATTAGATGACTCTGAGCCACAAAAATCTATTGATGAGTGGTAGCCAATGATATGCTATTATAACAATAGAGATAATGTGATAACCATATCATAAAAGGGTTACCAATCCTCACAGTTATGTTTCTATCATCCCTCAATGCACTGGGCACATTAAAGGGCCGTGTTTCCACTCGCCAAGCAGAATTCTGGTGCTGGAGCTCCTCAGAGACACCTGCTGTAAGTGAAAGGTTATATCATGATGGTAAGTACTGCTTGGAGAGCAATTGCAGACACCCGCCAGCTGCCTATCCCTTCACTCGACTACATAACAGAGTGGTTCTAAAGCAAACTTAAAATTAAACCAGTTAGTTTTAAATTATTTAAATTCCCCAACCAAGCAAAATTGCAAATAGGCTGACTTATCCTGCTTAATTTTGAGACCATACTTTGGGGAACAAGTTAAAATGAGGCTACAATGAGGCTGCAGTGAGGTTTAGATATTAATATTCTACACTCTTCCCAGGGTATGTGTTACACAGTAGTACTTTCAGGATCTGTTTTTCCTTCTGAGGACCACAAAAGCCTGAAAAATATTTCTTTTTTTTTTTTGCTGGATGCTTGTACCTGTCCAGTCTTATTTCTCAATCCAGATAACTGAAGACAAGTATCCCTTTTCATTTTTTTTTGTATGCTGTATGGTGGGGTAACATTTCATTATTTCTCCATGTGTATTCCATTATTGCAGTACCATTTGTTAAATTTTTGTTTGTTTGTGCTTATGTGTTTGTTTTTTTGGGAAGTGCGTGGACTGGGAATCAAACCTGGGTCTCCCACATGGTAGGCGAGAATTCTACCACTGAATTACTCTTGCACCCCTGCCCCTTCCATGTTAAGTGAGTAGCAAGCCAATTTCTAATCACTTTTCCAGGGTCAATGTGGCCCCTCTCATTTCAAGAGTGAGAGAATATTGAGCCAGAAGCCCAGATTCATTGGCTGCTGCTCCTGTTCTGGGATAGCTAGCAGGCATGGACAATGGCATCTGCTTTAGCGTGCTAATGCTGACAGACCGCAATGTACCAAAAATGGTTGACTTTTATAGAAGGATTTATTAAGTTATAAATGTACACTTCTAAGGCCATAAAAATGTCCAAATTAAGGCATCTAGAGAAAGACACCTTGACTCAAGAGAGGCCAATGGCATCTGGAGCACCTCTGTCAGCAGGGAAGACACGTGGCTGGTGTCTGCCGGTCCTTTGGCTTCTGGTTTCAAACAGCTTCCCAGGGGGCATTTTCTTTCTGCATCTCCAAGCTTCTCTGTTTATTTGGGCTCTGAGCTGTTTCCCAATCCGGGAGCTCTCTTAAAGAGCCTAGTAAACTAATTAAGACCCACCTTGAAGGGCAGAAAGTCTCATCTCCATCTAATCAAAAGTTCTAATCCACATTGGGTGGGTCACATCTCCAAGGAAACAACCTAATCAAAGGTTCCGCCTTACAATATTGAATTAGGATTCTAGGAACATGGCTTTTCTGGGGGACATAACAATTTCAAACCAGCACAGCATCAAAATCTAGAATTCTACACCAGCCTTTGCACTCCTAGTGAATCTCCACAAAACCTTAAGGAGGTCTCAAATGCATAAGATAGAATATGCTATTGAGATAGAATCTATATAGCTCAGACCCTATGATTATATCCCCTCATTGCCACTCTTTCTCTATTTCCTTCTACACGTTTTGTGTAGGGAACCCACTGATGTAGAAAGTGAACATTGCTAATGCTCTCGGTCTTAAAGGGGCTATAATGGGAAATTGCTAAAGCTTCTCCACCCCCAGTTTTAGTTTGAAAAAAAAAAAAAAAAGAAAAGAAAGGTGGTTTTGAACTAGAGGATAGCGACTATTACTGCACAACAAATATCCACGTGCTTTCCGCATTCCCCAGCCTCTCTCACAGTTAGATCCGTGCCATGTGACTAACTCTGCAAATGGGATGAGAACAGAAGAAACATAAGTCACTTCTATGTCTGGCTGCTTAAAAACACCCTAACCTTACAACTCTTCCCCTGCCTCAGTGACGTAGGAGGCATTTGGTACATTGGTATTCATATAAGATGGTGGAAGACCACCAGATTGACACCAAACCAGGATGTAAAAGAGAAATATCTATCTTTATTGTATGAAACCCAGAGAGATTTTAGGGGTTTGTTTCTTGCAGCAGCCAGCATGATAATCCTGACAAATACAGATAATCTTCTGGCTACTCCACCGAACTGGTATTCAGGCAGCTGTGCTTTGGCCAATCTAACCATGACCTTGAAGTCCTGGAGGCAACTATCTTTATCATATTCAATCTTAAAGCTTGGACTAACGGGCAAGAAAATTCAGTTAAAGTTTTGTACAGAAATGCATTGTGTATTTCTATTTCTATGTATAAAGCAAAAATTTGAAAACTGTGAGACCCACCAAAGAGATATAAACCACATTTCAGGGATATTATGTGAGAGGCAATGCATACACAGATAAAGCAGTTAAATAAACAGTGATGCTTATAAAGAAATTCAAAATCCATCATATAGAAAATTCAAAAACTCATTTAATGTTGGTTGGAGTTATCTGAGAAATTTCAGGTATAGAGGTAGGACCTTAGAGGTTAGGCAAAAAGTTAACTAAGCAGAAAAAACAAACAAACAAAAACAGTGAGACAGAAGTTTACACAATGTAATTTCACTGAAGTAAAGCACAGCAGGGAAAATAAGCATCATGTATTTGGAAGAAAGTGGGGAGAAAACTTTGGCTAGAGGATATTGGGCATTTTAATTGGATGCAAAAGTTGGAGTAATATTTACAAGGGCCTTTTTGATTAAGAGCACTTTTTATATTCTCCTGCCAGTGATATGTGGACTTTAATAGGTAATAGTTAAAAGTACTGTATCAGAAATACACAACTATGTGATGACATCGTGAGCCATTAATTGTACACTGTGTATGGGCCACACATGTAAGAAGACTTCTCAATGCAAACATTAAAAAGTAAACCAAACAATAAAAAATGAGTAAAATACCCTATCAGAATTCCCAGGGTGGAGTCCATTCTTTTGTCATTTTACCAAGTTCTGGGTGGTTCTGATGAACACCAAAGTTTTAGACCCACTGCAGTGAGCAGTTGGAAATCACTAAAACTTTTTAATAAACACTTTGCTGTATGGGTAGCAGAAAACGATGAGGGCAAACAGACATTCCACAAAGGACTTTTTATCTCTGAGTTAACCCTGCTCAGAGAAATGGAATCATGCAACTGTAGAGACTTGAAAGAAATCAATATTAAATTCCAGCACCTGCTGCTGACATATGAGAGTTCACCTCCACGTGGTTATCATGCATTTTTATTCAAAATTACAAGTTTTTTTCCTAAATTGTTTATTGTTTTTCAATGCATAAACAAAAATATGAAAAAGTACAAGAAAACAAGTAACAATCACTTTAAATCTCACCACCCAGTCATAATCTTGGCATTTTGCAGAACATTACTTCAGAAATATGCATCTATTTGCATATACATCTAAGCATACATTTTATATAAATAAGATGATGCTATTGCACTCTTATCTATAGCTCACTTTTCCACTCAAAAATAGGTTGTGGAAATACTTCCAAAAATCTTTATTCATATCTACATCCAAATTTCCCATTGTTCAGATGTAATCTAATTATTTAACAAGACTTCAACTAATAGGCACTTGAGTGATTTGTGATTTTTTACTATTAAATACAACATCACCATTGTTATCCTAAGGATGACATCAACTCACACTTCTGCAGTCATTGTCCTAATGGTAAATTCTGAAATATATGCTAAGTAGATTAATAATTCGAACTCCTGGATCCAATGAACTGGATATTTTATGTATGGATAAATATTTTTTAAAAATACACCAGAAGTATGTAAGAATATGTATTTTCTCCTCATAATTGCCAATGGTAGGTTTTGTTGATCTCTTTTTATTTTGAAGATCTAAGTAATGAAAGAAAATATGTTTTATTTGCCATTTTATAATTTGATCTGCATCTTTTCTTATGTTAAATAATCATCTGTATTACCTGTTTATATACTTCGAGCATTTTAATTTATTTTTAAAATATTGTTTTCTTAAGGTTTTTTGTGCTTCTTTTGAGCTTTAGGGAAATTATACCCATGTCTTTGAACCAATAAGGATGTGATATTTTTCAAAAATATCTCTGTAAATCTAGTATTGCAAAAATAATATTATTTCATCAAATATAATATTAATTCATCAAATATAAAACACCTTTGATTTTTAAATGCACTGGTATTTTTGTAATACAAAAAGAAAAAAAAACCTTCCAATTAAAATATAACATTCCTAGATATAAAAATAAGAGCAAAATAAGCATCCAAGTAAGTAGAAAGCAGGAAATAATGAAGAATAAAAAGCAATAAGAAAATAAAATCAACTAACACCGACATGTATTTATTGGGAAGCTGCTGCCCATAGCTGCTGTGTTGACTGCAGGAGCTCAGCTGCCCATCAGCATAATGCTGAGAGTAACTGCTCTGATTGTAACTAGCCAGCTGTGTGGAGGAAGAGCTGGTGGGAGAATAGAATGGCGGTGCGGTGACTGGCTGCATGGGGTAGCTCCCCGGTACCTGAAGATCTCTGCAGTTACTCTCTCCGTATCCTTGGCTAGGCTGGTTGTAACCCCCTGTGCTGGACTAAGGTCCACTAGTCTCGCAGGCTTGCTGCCATCCCGCCATCTTGCAGGTGGAGTTGGCTGCTGGCTGCTCCCCATAGGTCAGGAAAGTAGGCTGAGTGCCGTGGGCAGGATGCGCTACATATGAGGCCTGGGTGGCAGTGACGATAGCAGTGGTGGTATCATAAGCACTGGTGCCATACCCCTGGACCCCTGGCTGGGAGCCTGATGGGCATCTGGAGTAGTATACCCAGTAGGAGGCTGTCAATAAGAAGTTGCATGGGTGGTCTGCCCCGTACGTCGCAGTGGTCTGAGCCTGGATGTAGCTGACATGAGTGGACTGTCCATCAGTTCCATAACTTTATTGCCATATGCCTGGATGGTCTGTGCGTATCTTTATGTGAGGTGGGCAGTGTAAGCACCATAGCCCTCCCTGCTGGGCTGCAGCTTGGCTGTGGGTATTGTAATCTGTGGATGCCACTTTCTCTCCTGCTGCTGGTTAATTTTTGTTGTTTATGTAGTGAAAATTTTCTTTGATAGATAGATAGATATAGATAGATAGATGATAGATAGATAGATAGATAGATAGATAGATAGATAGATAGACAGACAGACAGATACGCAGACACTGTCTGCAGAAATGACGTTTTATTCTTCCAAGTCGATTAAGGCTATTAACACGTTACTTGTTTGAAAACTGATGGAAGTCTGAATTAACCTTGCACAGGACTTTTTCGCCACAGAAATTATCTCACAATAGCCCAGTGAGGAAGTATATTTATTATTCCTATCGTACAAATTGGGAACCTAGGTTTCAGTGTAAGGCTGAACTGGGATTCCAACTTGAATTATCTGACTCAAAGTTGCTTGTCACCTCTTGTTCTCGCAAGCATTCAGAAGTAGAATAAAAACCATCTCATTAACTGTTTAGTCTAGGAAAGCAGGTAGATAGCACAAATCCTCTTTTAAGTAGAGTAGAGACAAAATTGAAAAAAAAAATTATTTAATTTATCAACTTGACTGAAATGACACAGAAAGCTAGTGATATTGAAAATAACCCGGTTTCTTTTTTAAATTATTAATTATAAAAATGAAAGGCTCTTGGAAAACACATTGGAAAGTAAGAATGAAGTAACATGCACCAACAGATAGTCTAAAAAGAATTATTTTTCCCTTAAAGAGATACTTATTTTTTCACCATTAATTCATAAAACAAACAAGCAAGTAAAATCACACCTTGCTTCATGCCTCAGATACATATCTTTGGGAATCTGAGTACAATTGTAGAAAACAGAAAAAAACTGATATTTGGCCTCTAAGCCAAACTTTTCAACATTAATTTCTCCATATGTAGCTCATTTAACTTCAAATTATTGAAATTATGTTCTTTTTCAGATGACTGTGGTGTAGTCAATAAATCAATATTTAATACATAGGCTGAGTTTACACCTCTCTTCCTAGGAAGTATTTTCCCTTGTTCAGTTTTTACCCTAGTGATCCCATTATCTCTAAACCTTACAGAATGAATTAGAGCAGATGGCACTTCCTCTTAGAACCTGTAGTTAGAAATGGATGCATTTCAGAGCCAAAGTTCTAGAAGGTGCAAAACAATTTTGAGCAAAGAAAACAAAGGCCTCATTTATACCGCACAGCTCCAATCAGTCAGGGTTCTCTAGGGAAACAGAACCAACAGGATAGATGTAGGCTAGAAATTCAGGCAGGATTTCTTATGTTACAATCTTGAGGCAGAATTTCTTCTCTGAGAAACCTCTTTTTTGTTTTGTTTTGTTTGCTCTTAAGGCCTTTAAGTGATTACCGAAATCAAAGATAATCTCCTTTACTTAAAGTCAACAGATAGTAATTGCTAATCACTTCTACAAAATACCTTTACAGCAACATCTAGGCTAGTGTGTGGTCAAACAACTGGACACCATGGCCTAGCCAAGTTGACCCACAGAGCTCATTAAAGACTTTGCGTCACTCTTTATTATCCCCAGGCTTTTTCATCTTCAATGCCTTCCTCTTTCTTGCAGCCATCCCCAATCCTTATAGACATTTTCAAATGTCTCTTCGTCCTAAGGGAGTCTTTCCTATATCCTGCATTTCGTTCCATCTCCAGTCTTATTGCAAAACTTCTAGAGAGAGCAGTGACATTTGATGCCTGCACATCTATGCCTTTCTCGCACTCACCATAATGTGAACTCCATTCCAACACTAACTTCTCATAAAGTCCCGAAGGACTTCTCTGTTAGCAAATATGGGAGCCTCTTCTGGTCCTCACTACTGCAGAATTTGAAGTACTTGATCACCTGCTGTGATTGCTCTGTCCTGGACTCTCAGCCTTATTCTCAAATTGTTATCCTCCTACTTCATTACTCTCTTCTTTTATTTCTTTTATCTGGTGGGGTTGAAATATGTGTCCCATAGGCTTCCATATCTGGCCCTCCTTTCTTTCTACTCACCTGGCTTTCATTCAGGGTTTTTCTGCAATCTCTTTACACTGATGATCCTCTACAATTTGTCTTCTCCTTTTCTGATCTTTGTGAGCTGGAGCCTGAATTTCTTTCCAAATGAGAGTTTGTCATCTCATCATCTCCGCTTGTATGTATCTTGGTCATCTTACAATCAGCATTCAAAAAACCAAACTCTTCTTTTCCCAAAAAGCTCTTCTTCCTATGTCTTGGGTCCTTCTTGAGTAAAGAACATCACTGTCTCCTGTTTATCCAAGACAAAGAATTTAGGTCATTTCTGTTTGCTTCCACCTAAGGTCCCCTCTTTACTGTTTAAACTATTTCTTGAATTCATTCTCTCTTCCGTCTTTTCTTTGACCCTGCCCTAGCTAATACTATCAATTGCTTCCTAACTCACTTCTCTACTTTCAATTTTTCCTAATCAATGCATCTATATAATTACCCATTTGCATTGAAGCCATTATCACTTACCAAATGACAAGGTGGAATTCAATGGGAAATCTCATCTCAGTTAAATTTTTTTCTATTTTAAATAAAATTTTTAAAAAACTATATTTAAGAGACTACATAAACCCTAATCTGCCTTTCACATGGCTTCCTGCCAGAGGAATATTCCTAAACTAAAAATATGATCCATTACTCCCTTGCTGTAAACTCCTCAAAGGCAGTATGTTATCTTTATTAACAAGGTAGAGAGAGCGAGCATCTTCCTGTCATCTGGTCTTTACTTATCATTCCAGTTTCACCTTCCACTCTCACTTCACTCCAGCTCTACTAATTTAGATTTAATTTCTAGTATTTACTGTGCTCTTTCCTAACTCTGGGCTTTGCCCGGAATGCTCTTTTCTGACTTCTGCCCCCATTTGCCCCTGGCTGGTGCCTATCTGTTCTTCATCATCAAGCTCTTCCTTCACATCTCTAGACCTCTGTCTCACATTCTCCCCAAAGTACGTCAATATTCTATCCTTTTGAACTTCTTTTAATCCTTTGAAATTGCTACCTCTTACCTGGGTATCTTGGATTATGCAATTCTCCTGAAAACTCTTCACCCAGTTAGCCTGACTTTTACTCAACCTTCAAAACTCAGTTCAGATATCATTTCTTCTATCCCTAAGTCATCCTCTGCACCTGGATCAGAGCACATTTTACCACCATGAAAGCATGTTAGTTCTTTTGAATTTTTTCTTTTACATGGACAGGCACCAGGAATCAAACCCAGGTCACCGGCATGGCAGGCGAGAATTCTGCCACTGAACCACCATTGCACCACCCTCTTTTGTTTGTTTTTAATCCATCTTCCTATTTGATTTTGAGTGCAGCATATTAATTAGAGTAATCCTAGCTATTGTAGGAGATAAACTCATACATCCAAGTAGATAACACAATATTTCTTATCCATATGACGCTCAAACAGATGTTCCTAATTGTGGCTCTACCCCAAGCATGAATCTGAGTCCCAAGTTCCACCTTGTGGCTCAGCCAGTTTCAACACATGGTTAACTTGAAGAAGGGGAAGGAAGTTTGAGGGCCAGGGTTGCTAGTGTCACACCTTACCCCTACTCAGATGCCTTTGGCCTTGGGCATATGGGCACACCTGGTTATAAGAGGGATTTAGCTGTGCACCTAAGAAGAAAAAATGGTGTTGGTGAACAGTCATTCAGTCTCTGCTGCCTTGGCACTGTTTTTTTATTTCTATCACCAATGCCTACCACAGGCCTGACCCATAGCTGTTGAATGCTTGAGTGAATGAAAGATAACAGATCTAACAATTCTCAGCACTGAGCAGGCTAGAACAATAACCCATAAAATAAAGGTCCATGTTCTCTGAACCTGGAGAGATTCAGAGAACAGGAGGGATTATTAAGAGATTGGAAATTAATTCTCTGTAGAATGGTTTAAAGTTCTGGATTGTTCTTCATGGGGTAGAATAGCCTCTGGAAAAAATTAATCATGGTCTTAGAAGATGTAGAAGTCTGATGAGGAGCCTTCAATTTAATATCTGAATTGACAAAAGCATTATAGGCAAGGGAAATCTTTAGTAAGTTAGCCTCTGCTAATGCCCACATGCACACACACACACACACACACACTTTGCTTATAGTGTAAAAATCAAATATTTCAAGTGCAACCACATCTTTGCTTTGGTTTTAGTGTAAAATCAATGATATCAACTACAACCACTGACCAGAGAAAAACCTCAATAAGAAAATTTATTGAACTATTTCTACTGATACTCATCCATAATTTATTTTAAATTAGAGCTTTAAAAAAGGTCAGCCCATTGTGTTTTACAAAACTTAGAAGTATATCTCAAAGAACAGTGTTACTCAGGTAAATCAAGGAATGCCATTGAATACTAATATCTTTTCAATCTAACTCTTAGATATTTCTTTAATATTACAGGAGAGTGATAAATGTTTGGAAAGGAAACAGAGAAAATAAACTCTTTATCTGTGCATTAAAAGAAAGGCTAAAAGCAAACTTGTAAGAGGCCAATGTTACTCTTAAATTATATTTTTTTATTTAAAGAAATTGTTACCTTTAAAATTGTTACCTTACACTAGAGTAATGGGTGGACCAAAAGAGTGAGTAGAGAGAATATACTATCAATTCTAGCCTCATGTATATAGATAGATAGATAGATAGATAGATAGATAGATAGATAGATAATTTATTCACTCATTCAGACAATACATTTTTTATGTACACATGGAAGATACCATGCTCAATACAGGGAATGTTGTAGAGAACAGAAAGATAAAGTCCCTACCTTCACAGAGCCTATATTTGTAGGGAAGATACATATGAAACAACTTAAATGAAAATCATTCACAAAACTTGAATTGTGATAAATGCTGGGAGAAGATATACAGAAAAGTATGGATGACTATAATTAAAAGAAATGCCTTAATTTGGGGTGGGGCAGGGATAAAGGCATCTTCTCTTTCCAAGAAACAATAGTTTCTAGCAATTAAAATGGCAGCTTCAATAGAAATCTGATTTCCCATCCTGTTAATCATCTCACAGTCATCAGAGAGTCTTCATAAACACTAACTGTAGTAAACGACAGACCATTTTCCCTCCTTCTTTCATTGAAGACTTCATAGCACTGTAGAATTTATGAGTTTGAAAGTACTGTGGAGATTGCGTGGTCCAGGGGTTTCCAGGATGCCCAGCAAAGCCCCAGGAGTTCATGGACATGTCCAGGGGTGAAGGTGGAGAGGAGGGGGCCAGTCGGAAGAGGCGCAGGTGGCAGTGTATTCTGGTCTTGTCAGCCCACCCCCAGCCCACCTGATCTGGGCAGTCTGCTCTCTTGTAATATGCATATCGTGGCTTTGTTTGAAGAAAGGATTTCATATTTTATAAAGGTGAGAAAATTTACCTTCAGACTTATTCTGACCTATTCAAACTCATATGGCTAGCCAGTGAGCACCAGAGCTGGAGCGAGGTTCCTCGGCCAGTTCATAGTAAGCTGCATCTTTCCCATTCTCACACGAATGCAGGTAGCGGAACACACCGAAGGTCTTTTTTAAGGCAAATATGTTGCCTGCCTTGATCAGGTGCATTTAAATCAATTGTGCCCCACTGCTTCATAAAAACTACCCGAGCCTAAATTGCAGCATTTTTAGCTCAGACCTGACAACATATTGAAGATTTTTTATGATATGAAGACATGACTCTTATGTATGGCTTATTCTATATCAATTTAGTGACTAAGCTAGACCTTTATTCCTCATCTGTAATTCTTTCTCTCTCAGTTCAATGAAAATCATCTAACTTTAAAATCTAGCTGGTATGACTGAAGCGGATCAAACGAGAGAAGTGTTTCATCAAGTAAAACATTACATAAAGTTAAATTTCACAGAGAGTAATAAGCTTTATTATTTGTTACATATAAAAGCTGTCAAGCCAGGAGAAAGCTTCTTAAAATTCAGTGAATTTAATGAATGGGCTGTTTCTAAAAACGTATTTATATTTTCATGCCCTCCATGTTGTTTTTTAATATATGCCAGTCCCTGTCTTATATGTGTCCAAGTGGCTCTGGCAATTTCCCTTTCCTCCTCTTTTCTCCTTCCTGGCCTCTCGTCTTCAAGGTAAAGATGGTCAAGAGTTGGAGAGAGAAAAAAATGGGAAAGGAATTCCTCTTTCCAAGCAGGAAAGGAGGGAGTTAAAAATAGAAAATCAAGAGGATGGAGAGGATCAATGAGTTTAATTCTAACTGGAGCCCAAGTGTCCCTGATGTTCAAGGGGTTAAGTGGAAGCCAAAAGAAAGCAATTTTGTTTTCAACTAAATTCGTCTTTCGGTAGATCTTCAAAATCTTCAACAGTGGAAATATCCTCTGGAGCTGCTTTCATAAAGGTTCCTCTTATGAAGACTGGCTCTTATCCATTTTTGAGAAACATGCTCACAGACAGGGATTGCCCAACTGATTTTAGTAGACGAGAAAGCACATAGCGCAGCAGAGAATATGCCAACCAGTGTACACCCTACCCACATCTCATGCATAAGCTCATCCACAAAACAATGCTACATAGTTACTTGTTATTATATATCCTCCAAAGAGCTCAAGGCATTCTTCATAAAAACTTAGAGGCAAACAATGTTGTTCATTTTCTTCCTGCTGACAGGGTGAAAATTACCTGCATGAGGATTAGCCATATAGATAGACAGAGTAGACAACTGCCCACAATGAGCAATTTGAGAGAACCACAAGGTCCTGCCTGTTGGAAAATATTTTTTCCCTTTGATTTATCAGAACATAGTCTTCCCTGGATGCCTGGCTTCCATCCCCACCATTACTCACCAATAAGTGGGACGCTAAGTAGAGGCTTTATCTCCATAAAGTCACCGTTGAAGAGTACACTTAGGTGATCTGTAGGAGCTGGGCTTTCCCATCTGCACAACAAAGCACGTTACACACTGATGTGGAGTCTTTTACCTGGACTGTCAGCTTAGAAAGCAAACACTAGGTTTTTGATGGCATGTGGCACAGAATGGCAAGTTTTTAAGGAGAGTTGGGGCATGATCTATTTCCCAGAGTCAGAAGAACTTGGGACCCAGCAGAGGGCACCCTAGGAAACCAGCACAAGGAGACAGATACAGAATGGTTTGTGAAGGGGAAGGGATAGATTTACTGAACCTAACCATATTCTCCATTGTCACTTTTCCTAAGCCGGCCCTGGCCACCACAAAGCACACTGAGCAATATCAAGGTTAACAGATCATGAGTAGAGTACACAGGAGGCAGTAAATTGCTTCTGAATTCTATAAAATGCCGAAATAATAGTGGTCCTCCTGTTTGTCGTGGCGTCACCACCACTGCCCCCACGTGCCATGTACTACTTCCCGATTGCCTCTTGCAAGAGCATCATTTCACCCCTCTGGTATATAATTTGAAGCTGCTGACAGCCAGGGAAAACACAGGGAAGAATTAGAAATACACAGAGGAGAGAGTCAGATTCATAGGCACAGTCATGGAAATAGAAGGGTACCTTAAATAACATCCTTACTGATTGTTCCATAAGTTATATTGATGAAAAAAGAAACCAAATTCCTTTTCTCTCTATCACTAGTTCGCTCATATACCTGCAAGTTCTTTATAGAAATTGAAAGATGGGGCCAGATCAATAACTTCTTACAGAGCCCCCAGGACACCTTTACCATAGAACTCGCTGAATTGTTCCTGAGGGAAAGTATGGAGTTCATTTTTGGTTCAATAAGATGACCCCAAAATATAGTTGAAATTGTCTTTACAGTACGCCAAAGAGTAGGAAATGAGCCTTGAAAAATTATTTAAAAGTTAATAATCAAACCTTTCCTTTCATGGAGAGCAAAACGCAAGTATCCAAAATACCTTAATACGGGCAATAATGTTTTTCTCTCCAGCCCCTCCTCGCTGAAAAAAAAAGCATGAAAATATTTTTTCTCTTAAAACGATCCTATCTTGTGGCATTAAAGTAAATTAAGCGTTGACGAGAACCTAGGATGCAGCGATGGTTCGCGTGTGGAACGTCCTCGCTGTCACCCCCATTTCCGCTGCTGTCCACCTCCCCCTGCTCTGCAGGAAGTTCGCGGTGAGCGCAGAGCCTCAGCGGGTGGATTTGGAGATGCCCAATAAGTATTGGTTGAATAAGTAAACATGCACTAGTCAGATGGCTGGAACTGGCTGCGCAATCTATGTGCTTATGGGCAATAGGTGTAAGTGACATTGAGGGAAAAATTCTGGAACCTACCAGTGGTCAGATGGCAGAAGCTATCTGTCCGCTGGGGCAGTGTACAAATGTACCTGTGCGTGGAAAGTAAGATGAGGAAGATCTGACCACGGAGCTGGTGGCAGGGGAGATGACAGTCATTGAGGAGAAATCCAAACGAACGTGGTAGAATATCAGATTATCATGACTGGTAACTAATTATTTCTAGAAGTGGAAACTTCCAGAGCTAGTTAAGTCGGGGTGGAGTTTGGTTTCATTAGCTAAGCAAGCAACAGCAGCAACCCAGCAACAGATGTTTTGGTTCATTTTAAAGCTGAAGCTCAGGGAAGATAAGTCACTTATCCAATGCCACACAGATAATTTAATACCCAATCCTGATTTTTTTTTCTATTTTCCCCGCATGGGGAGGCAGTGGGAATTGAACCCGGGTCTCCGGCATGGCAGGCAGGAATTCTGCCACTGAGCCACCAGTGCACCATCCTCAATCCTGATTTTTAAATAAAGCTTGCCTAAATCCAAAGCTAATTCTTCCTCTTTTTTTTTTTTTTAATGCTGTATGGCAGGGTCACATTTCATTAGTTTTCCATGTGAATATTCCATTACTGCAGACCCACTTGTTGGGTTTTTGTTTGTTTTTCTTGTTTGTTTGTTTTGGGGGAAGTGCGTGGAATCGAACCCAGGTCTCCTGCATGGCAGGCTAGAATTCTACCACTGAACTACCCTTGCATCTGCTCTTCCTCTTTTAAAGATTTTAGCCTGATACTCTAGAAACTCAGTTTGGGAACTGGTAAGACAGACAAATTTTGTGACTTGATTTTGAATTCTCCAGACTCCTCAGAGCATTGGGCTAAAGTTCTTTAAATCAGTCTTAAAGCAATTCCAGAGCTGCGGATGGATCTGAGACAACTGTAAAGGTTCTTAACATTGACTGTACATTAGAATACCTGTAGTGTTTTAAAGATACTGATGTCGGGTGGGTCACGGTGGCTCAGCAGGCAAGAATGCTTGCTTGCCATACCAGAGGACCCAGGTTCGATTCCCAGTGCCTGCCCATGGAGGAAAAAAAAAGATACTGATGCCTGGGCTCCACCATCAGAGATGATGATTTACTTGATCCAAGGTGCAGCCTGTGCTTTAGGATTTCTAAAAGGGGGACTTTCCCGTAATTCTAATGTGCAGTTAAATTGTGAGCTGCTGGCTCTGAGTAATAGTCAAGAGGCCCCAGCGGTCTGCAGAGGAGAGTTACAGCGGCTCTCCTGCCACTGTATGCTGATGTGATAGGAAAAATACTGGAAGACTCATGACCCTATATCTTTTTGTTGTTGTTGTTTTTGGACAAGTGGACCATAACCTTCTCTTTGTTTTTCCAGTTGAAACTATTAGAAAATATGCCAAAAGTAAACAGGTGTGCAGTTAACCTTACAAATCAAATGATTCCACGCGTTTTAGATTCTAAGAGCTATTTGCGTGTGACCGAAGGCAAGGTTTCAGAACTGGATCTCCCAAAGTGCTCATTACCATTCTATGCTTGGTTAAAACTCTTGCATCACCCCACAATGGAATGTGACCCAAGTCAAGAAGAAAACAAAAACACTCCCCTTGCTTTCATGACTAGTAATGGGGTTGGAGAGGGGGTGATGTGTCTCAAACAACTTGTACTTTTCCCAACCTACTTGAAACCTGATTCGTGTTGTAGTTACTAACCCTGTTGTCCCCAAATGATATAGTAGATGTGTATTTTATAATTGGATAAATTCTAGCTGTATAATCTGCTTGGATTAAATCCAAATCTTGGAAGTTGTTTATTATTTAGGGTGCATACTTGATGAGCAAGCACAACATAACCTACAACTTCGATATCAGAATTTGTGCCCACAGCTCCCAATCAGGAAGCAATCGATTACAAATTAAGTGCACATTTGGCTAGCATAACTATATATCCTGATTTGTCAGGGATAATCCTGGTTTATCCCTGTTGCTCCAGCATAATTGTTGAGATCACCCTCTCTCACACTCAAGAGTGTCTTGGTTTCAGTGACAAATTATCTGGCCAGACTATATATCACCCACTCAGCCTGCTTTCTCCTCTACAACTTCTATAGATAAAGCTCACGATTGGAATGCTGTCCTATTCAATTTACAGCACTCCTCAAGAGTCATTCAGAAAAATAAAGCCATTGAAATATCAATCAGTTGAACGACATTTTTTCTTTCAAAACAAAAAAAAAGATTTTTAAAATGGTTTCCTGAATAACCCAATAAAGATAGAATAACCCAGTAAACAGAAAATAAAAAGCCCTGTACTTAAGGGCTAAAAATCTGAGTTCCATAGCTGTTTCTGTAAGTAACTAACGATGTTACCTTGGAATAGAAGTTTATTCTTTCTGATCCAAGTTTCCTCCTAAGCAAAAAGAATGGGTTGAACTAAGCAGGTTCTGAGAACTTTCTGGCTACAGTTCTATGACTCAGACTGCACCTTTCTCTAAGCATATTATTTAACAATTTTTTGTGTATTCCACATTTAAAATGACACTAAGTTTATAGGCATTAATGCCAAATCTGTTTAATTCATTTTATTCAGCATCTTTTTTAGCATTATCAATCACCTATATATGTCATAACTAAATATTTTGAAGAGAATCTTGATTCAACAAATATTTTAAAAATATTTACCATCTGTAAAACTCTGTGATAAGCACATGGATAGTCTTAGTCGACTTTTTACAATTAAATTTCAGTTGTTTGGCCTCTGTTAGCTAAAAATTGATAATAAATCTTTCAAAGCACTAAGAAATGGTAGGCCCATTTTGAAAAATAATTAGAGAACTTTTTCTAGGCACAAAACCATGTCACTTTTTAAAAATCACATATGGGGCCATGTGCCAGTGGCTCAGCAGGCAGAATTTTCACCTGCCATCCTGAAGACCTGGGTTCAATTCCTGGTGCCTGCTCATGCAAAAAAAAAAAAAAAAAAAAAAGAGCATGATAAAAATCATAAATGTGCCAGTTATGTGAGTACATTCTAAGGACAAATGTAGTGCTTGTGCTTAAGCTTAAAACAAAATAATTGGATTTATTCACCCCCTTATTCAATAACTATGTATTAAATATCTACTAGAGACCTGGGACTTAGCTAATGTCTAAGAATACAAAATCAAATAAAACATCATCTCTCAAGAGATTCACAATCCAGCACACATTTATACCCAGGGAATATCTGGCCCTTCAGTCGGTTTTGTGAAAAAGGCCTATAAGTTTTAGTTAACTATGAGGATTGCAGGAACCAAGAATGCGTATAATAACCGAAAGGGTAAAATAATGTGGACCGCTAAGTAAAAGCACCGTGATCAGAAATAAGAATGAGAGTTCAGCTATCTCCCTGAATTCTGAGCAGATTCTGGAGAAGTATTGTGCTAACTCGTCGGCATCATCCTGAGTTTTCAACAAGACGGTGTAGTTGCATATCAATATGTTTAGGAATCACCTAGAAACAGGTATCAAAATGCCTAACACTTCCCATATTGTATGCACATTTCACTTAGACTAATTACAGCATACAGAAAATGAGATGACAAAAGTACAATTTAAGTTCTCCTACATTTGAAGGGTGAGGGGGAGAATTTAGTTAAAAGCCAGCAGCTTTTTTTTCATAGTGATCTATGAAGTTCAAAGCAATTATGTGGAGAGAATTCTACTGCGAGTGATACAGGAACTGCTAATTCAAGCTAATCCTCAAAGGAAAATGATCCGAGATGGACCCTAGAAGATGCAAGAGGGAATGGTAAATATTTTGATGAATGTTGCTCGTATTAAATAATAATTATTCAGTCATAAAAGTGCTACATATTAGAATTTGATCAGTCAAGGATGCATATGTTGGAATCTCTAGGGAAACTACCAAAAGACTAATAAAGGAATGCATGTTTATCAAACTAGTAGATGAGAAAAGTGGAAATTTAAATATAATCAATCTAAAAGAAGGCATATAAGGAAAGTAAGGAAGCACAGAACATTACCAAATGCCACACTGTGCTCTGAATGACTGAAATATGTAGATGAAGTTTTGAAGCATTGTTACTGTTCTAGTTTGCTAGCTGCCGGAATGCAACACACAGAGACGGATTGGCTTTTAATAAAAGGGGATTTATTTTGTTGGTTCTTCAGAGGAAAGGCAGCTAACTTTCCACTGAGGCTCTTTCTTACGTGGAAGGCACAAGATGGTCTCTGCTGGCCTTCTCTCCAGGCCCCTGGGTTCCAACAACTTTCCCCAGGGTGACTTCTTTCTGCATCTCCAAAGGCCCGGGCTGAGCTGCGAGTGCTGAGATGAGGAATGCCGAGCTGCTAGGCTGTGCTACCTTGCGCTCTCTCATTTAAGCACCAGCCAATTAAGTCAAACGTCACTCATTGAAGCAGACACGCCTCCTAGCCGACTGCAGATGTAATTAGCAACAGATGAGGTTCGCATACCATTGGCTTATGTCCGCAGCAACAAGACTAGGTATGCTCACCTGGCCAAGTTGACAACTGAATCTAACTAACACAGTTACCCAACGTTAATCAACCAAAAGAACGTATTTGCCCAATATGGAAACTCCGAGGCTCCACTAGCACATTTTGCCTGGGTGAAATCCCAAAACTTGGACATAGTGTAGGTTTTCGCACCTCTGGCATAGAGCCAGAACTTGTGCCGCAATAGATTTCAAAACATGAACGCAATTGTACAGATGGTGGGTCAAGAATAGCGTGACCAAAATACTGTTTTGTAAGTGAAAGGGGCACCATTAATGATTATACCAGGACAAAAGGCAGAATTTACAACTGTCCTAGGTGAACTAGACTGTAGTCACTGTATTCATGACAAAATAGGAAGCAGGTCTATTGTGCCTTCCTTTCCTATGAATTGCTACTTCTATTGCTATTTTTGCTTACAGGAAGATAGGTCATGGTTAGCAAAGAGCATAGCCTATGCTTCATGGTATAATTTTGTTTTCTTGTTGTTATATTTATTTCCCCAAGACATTAAAGAAGTCAGCTATCATGATACCCTTGTAAAAGGGACATCACCAGAAAATGTCTTGGGGAAAAGTGTCCCAGACAATGAAATTCTAGGAAACTTGTCAGAGTGAGAAAAATAAGAATACTGGATGGGAAGCATAATTTGCATGCTATGTGACTGCAAGCACTTGAAGGGGTGTCATTTTCAAGTGAGAGAGGTGGAGTCTGTGCTCCAGAGAACACAGCATGGACAGATGCTTTTGAAATCCAAGGAAGCACGTTTTAATTCAATGTGAGGAAGCACTTTTAATACTCATTGCTGTCCAAAACCAGAATAGGTTGCCAAGTGAGAAAGAAAATATATCAACTCACGGAGTATATAAGTAGAAGTTTGACAAAAATCAGTGATGTCATCGAGGAGCTTTATGTACCAGCTGGATACTCAGAACTGAAGGCTCTCCAGTGAAAAGGTTGTTATTTCTGCCTGGCCAGCATCCCGTTCCTCCTCCTCCTGCTAATATCGTCCCAATATTCTTCGGGAGCTCCCTCTCCCCCCCACTTCTGTGAGATTTGAATAGAGCAGAAATGATGTTTGGCTTTTCCGCGGTGGCCATGTGATCCTGATGTAGCCATTCAGTGTCCTTTGTCTCACTGACCAAGAATGGATGCACTGTCCCTGCTGGGTAAGTTTGAAGCAGACCTAAGACTTTCTAGGAACTGCTGGAGCAGGTGGGGTGGCAGGGGATGGGGGGACGGGCAGCTTCTTTTCTTAACAGGACTGTGGAAAGGATAAGATACAGGCCCAGAACTTCTGGCAGCCATCTTACCACCAGAGGAAAGCACAGCCAAACAGTGGAAAGATGTAGACTGAGCTCTGACACGACTTTTAGCCCCTACATCCAGCGATGCCTGAAGCCAGACTAACCCTGGATTTCACAGTTCTGTGAGCCAACACATTCCCTTTTAAACTCAAGCCAGTTTGAATTGAGTTTCTAGCATCTGAAATAGAATGAACCCTGTATTATACAGGTCCCTTACAACAAAACAAAATTTGATTATGTGGTCATCTAGTCTACAAACCTAGCTTGGCAGATTTTTTTATAATTTCCAATAGATTTCTAGCAATTCTAGTAATGCTTTGTTGGTATTTAGACACGGTGACTTGCTGTGAATATTTGGAAATTATAAAACCTTGTTGCTTTAAAAATGGGTATCTTTCACTGATGCACACAGTCCATTCTCCCATTCATGTGAATTAATGAAGCTTCATGGCATCATGTGCATTTCGTTCTCTCAGCCTGGCAATTCTCAACATAAGAGTTGCTGGAAGTAATGATGAAGCATATATGTACTTTTTAATATTTTAAAGTTGATGAATATTATAATTTTACCTGAGCTAAAGCTGCACAGACTTAACCAGTGCATTTTGCTTTAGATTAAAGTATTTTTAAATAGGAAGTCCAGAATGGAAATACTTTTTAAAAAGGATTCAGTACAGTAGCAAGTGTTGGGAAGTACCTCAACAGATGCTGTATTAGTCGGGGCTCTTGGTTTCTTGCAACAGAAGCCAACTCTGGCTGAGCTAAACAAAAAGGAATTTATTAAAAGGATACTGGGTACTTCTCCTATTGAGAAGGTTGGAGAGTGCAATTTTAGACTAAGAATCCAGGTAAAAAAAGACCTAAATTAAGTCTTAGACTTGTTTGCTTGTCTTTAATTTTTTTATATATACTTTGAATAGTTTTATTGAGAAATCTTCATACACATATACTCCATACATGGTGTATGATCAATGGCTCACAATATCATCACATAGTTGTACATTCCTCACCATGATCAGTTTTTAAAACATTTGCATTTCTTCCAGAAAAGAAATAAAAAGAAAAAACTCATACATACCATATTTTCACCTCCCTCTCATTGACCACCAGAATTCCAATCTATCCAATTTATTTCACCCTTTGTCTCCCCTATTATCTATTTTTTTATCCCTTTTTTTACTCATCTGTCCATACCCTGAATAAAAGGACCAGCGGACGCAAGTTTTTCCCAATCAAAAAGTCACATTGTAGATATTATATCTTTATATAATCGTCTTCAAGAATCAAGATTAATGAAACAAGCTCAACAGTTTTAGGTACTTTCCTCCAGCCACTCCAATACACCAGAAACTAAAAAAGAATATCTATACAATGTATAAGAATAACCTCCAGGATAACCTCTGAAACTTTATTTTGTCTCATTTCTCTTTGCCCTTTTGGTCAAGAAGGCTTTCTCAGTCCCTTGATGCTGAGTCCCAGCTCCTCTTGGGATTTCTGTCCCAGTTGCCAGGAGATTTTACACCCCTGAAAGTCATGTCCCACGTAAGAGGGAGGGCAGTGACTTCACCTCTGAGTTGGTTTAAAGAGAGAGAGGCCACATGTGAGCAACAAGAGAGGTTCTCTGGGGTGACTCTCAAGCCTAATTTTAAGAAGGCTTAGCCTATCCTTTGCAGAAATAAGTTTTATAGGGACAAACCTCAAGATTGAGGGTTTGGCCGATTGATTTGGTTGCTTAGACCTGTTTTTCATAAAGAAATAATTGCTGTCATTGCCACCACCATCTTGTCAGATCAATGACACCCTACTCTTGTTTTCTCATATCACTAACTCCTTGGTTAAAGTCCAGCTCTGAACTGAAGTCACATGAGAGTATTCTATCTTCAAGGGAAGCTACTAACTGCAGTAGCATGTAGTAGCATGTTCTGCTTCTCTAATGATAAACACTCTTTGACCTACATCAAGACTCATAAACAGGGAATTCCCAACATATAACAAGGGGTTCACAAGTGTGAAATGAATCACAAATGTTCACTATAAGCTAAGCTTTATAGCTTTACTTTGACTATTCACTCAGGGTTATGAGCTTCTCCCCATACTTAAAGCTCCAGAAGAAATGTTTCCACTTCACCAGAATAACTACCCCTCCCCATATAAAGCTTAACTCTTATCCACACTGACAATTTGGGCTTTCTGGAAGACACCCAATTCTCCTGGAGTTGTGCCAGGGTCTTGTCTTGATATTCTATAAGCTATATAAACTAGAACATGAAATTAGCCACCACTAATTTACACTATATAAATGATAGGAAAATGGAGAGAAAAAAGTAGGACAGTCCTTTAAAATGTTAATAAAATATTAATAGATGCTATCACCTTTATTTCTGCAATGCACCTTGGGGCTATAGTTGGTAGTGATGACTCGCCTCCTCTGCTGTACATTTCATGTCCCTTTTTCCCTCAGTCAAGATTTCTCAACCTCCTGGATTTACCCATACTGTCAACCCTGAGAAAGCTGACACCTTTGTATCCTTTCTGTACTCGTTTGCTATGGATTTCCTTTAACTTTTACCACTGGACATGTTAGTACTACAAGGCTCCCTAGAGGGTCATTGGGTTTCCATTAATACCCTTCTTAAACCCACAGCAACAATGCTGTTTCCCATTATAGCTAGGATCAATCATTCCAGGAAGCATACCATAATACCTTTTTTTTTTTTTTTTTTTAGCTATTCATCCCGTGGTTTCAGAACTTGAAGTAGACACATGGCAATTTCAGCTTCCAATTCAATTAAACCAGACTTTTCTTGAGTCTTCTTGGAATTTGGAGAACTTTGTTGGTTCTCCCATGACTACTAAGATGTCTAAACAAGTAGAATCTAAAAAGGACTAGAGTGTGATGCAAAAATATTGGGAGGGAGCCAAGAGGTGAATGAGCAGGAGGTGCCCCTCCCAGTTCTACCTCTTGACCATTAGTCTCATGTATTCTGGCTATGGAAATATCAATACCATAAACTAGTCACAAACTCAGAGTATATACCACATCTTAGAGAAAGCATTCCAACTTCACAGCGTCCCAACTTCATTGAGTGTTATATTCTGGATGGCAGCAGAACTGAATATGTGGTATGCCATTCCAAATTTCTATAAGACCAATTGTTTTTGGATGATGAGTTACATAGTAAGAACAGTACTTCCATGAACCCTAGTCCATTTTCGTACTTCTTTCACCATAAAAATAAGTTTCTTGATGAGAAGCTATGTTATATGTCCTTTATGATGAAGAATACAACATTTAGTAAGTTTATAAATGGTGATGCTGGCAAAAGCACAGTGGACAGGGAAAGAAAATCCAAATACAGAATAATTGTCTAATTACCTATCCCATTGAGAACAAATAATTGTACCCTCCATGATTAAAGGAGTCCAATATAATCAATCTACCACTTGGAGGCTGGATGATCTCCAGACAGTATGAAAACCAAAATGTTAGTAGTTAAAGCCCAACCAGGGACAAAATCATTCAAAAGTATATTTAGCGGCTTCCTTCTCAGAGCCAGTTCTGGTTTGGGATGTTTGGGGGGAGATTTCCTTAATTACTTAAGTCAAAGTGTGGTTTTTTCATCTCTCCCAATGATCCTGTGAGAAACCCAATATGTTATTGTTCTACCAAATTCAACTAGAGTTCATCTCAATTGCTTATAACTAAGTAATAAGTAGCCTCCCTGAAATAGATGCTTTTAAGAAAGTTGGTTGTGAGTCAAAATTTCACAAATTGAATTTCATCTAACTACCTATTCCAAATTACTATGAATGTCTAATAGGCATCTCAAGCTTAACGTGTCCACAATAACAACTCAATTGTCCCACCAGACTCCTTTCTTCTCCCAGTTCTCCCTATCTTAGTTTATGATGCCACTATGTACCCTATTGCTCAGACCCAAGACCTAGGTCTGGTCCTCCTCACTTCCTCTCATTCCTTCATCCACCCACTTCCAGCAAATCCTTGCAACTCTCCTTTCAAAATATGGCCCAACTACATATTGTCCCAGTTTCCACCATTGTCATCCTGTTGCAAGCCTCTGTCATCACTCACTTGAATCGATGCTTTAGACCTATAACTAGTTTCCCTGTCTGAACTCTTCCCCTGTTATTGTCTAAAAAAAGTGACCTTTTCAAAACTGAAATTAGATCAGAACATTTTCCACTGAAGATTTTCCAAGGATTTCCTTCACATGTGGAATGAAATCCGGAACTCCCACTGTTGCCCAAAAGGCCTAACAAGACCCTCCCTTGCCTGTGACCACACTCCCTGCTCGGCCACTCTGCACCAGGCACACTGGCCCTCGTGATGTTCCTTAAACACACCATCCTCAGCCCCTTCCCAGCCCGGGCTGTGCACTGGCTTTCCCCTCTGCCTGGATCTGCTTCTCCATGTCACTCTCTCTCTCACTTCGTTCTGATTTCTGCATAAAGTCCTCTCTTTGCAAGGCTCTTCTCTGATCATCCTGTCTACCCTACCCCACTGCTGCCCCCTCACGCAATTCTTTAACCACGTTTTATTCTCCTTCACAGTGCTAACCCCACCCGGGATTGTGTTATAGATTTGTCATTTCACTTGTTCATCTTAATGTTTTCCCAGTGGAAGATAAACTCCACGAGGGCAAGGTCTTCGTCTGTCTTGTGTACTGTTTGTATCCTAGTGCTTATTAGGTCCTCATCAGCTCTTTATTGAGTAAATTATCGAATGACTGACTGAGAATTCCTATAGAAAAAGTCTGTTCCTCCAGACATTGGTTTTGAAAAAGTCACATATGGTCCAAAAAAACATTTCACTTGAAATGATAAGCAAATATTTTTTAAACTCATATTAAAAATGAATAATAAAAACTTTCGAAGGAAAATCATAATATTCTAATTCAAATAGTGTGTAAAAAAATACAATACCGCAGAGCAATAGGTAGCGTGGCTTTGCCAGAAATATGTACGAAGGAAAAGTCCTCAGCTTACTACTTATGGGGAGAAACACCCACGATATTCTTTTCAAGGGACTAAGAAAAAAAAGTGTTCAACTATAATTACCTTAACCAATCTCTCTTCCTATGGTTGTCACTTTAATCCATTGGCTTTGTCTTAAAAGAATTTTTGTTACCAATAATGAAACTGAAGTTAAAAAAAGTATATGTTTTATATGATAAAAAAAATATGTACCTGTGATTCTAAAGGTTGACAGTCTAATTATAGACTACAGCTGGAGGCAAAGAAATCCCCAGCTAGAGATTTCTGTACTTTAGTAAGTTCTTCCTCCTATGCTGTTAACAATAGCACAACCTACCCCACTCCCCGGGAGCAATGCTGCAAAGCTGTCTGCTCTTCAAACAGTACCCAGTCCAGGACGGTGGCTTGAAGTTACCGGGAAGACAGGTTTAAGATGGCAATGTGTTCTCCTTGATTTGATCCTGTGACTGAAGATCTTGTTTTGGGATTCAGGCCAGTCAATCAGCAGGTATTTATATAGTAGTTATCCTCAAGTATTTATCCAGCAGTTACCTGGCACCCACAATACTGTTAACTCAGCGGGGAAACACCAAGCAAAGGTAAAAAGTTAGAGAGAAGGGGGGGAAAGGCAACATTTAAAAAAACTGAAATTTTAAACTATGTTACATTTGAATAAAGTTTTAGCACCTCTGCAAATAGAAGGAGAGAATGAGCTGTTCACATACATATGGAGTAAAGAATTACCCACAGATAAAATCTATTAATTTAAATCAAATGTACATGTCAAATATATGCTAAATAATATCAGAGAAAAAGGAAAATATTTGAGGTGCTATTCTATAGAGATGGCATGGCTGTTCATTATAAAATTCCCTATGCTACTCATCCCCCAAAACTTCTCACACCCCTCAAACTTAAGTGGTTATTTGAAAATGTTTAAAAGCTCAAATGGGAGGTAAAGTCAAGCATTATCAGAAAGTGCTTAGAACTGTGGCTGATTCTAAAATGCACTCTCAAGGCAAGAAGGAGGCTGTGTTGAGGCCAAAGCCAAAGAAGAATGAGTTGCTGTGTCTGTTGGAGGTTCCCATTTACAAACTATCACACACGCTGTCTTAGCTGCTTTCCCGCCCTTGTCCTTCTCACCCCCTCCTCTTGTCTTGCATCACTATTCTTGGGCCAGGTCAGGAATATGTACACATTGCAGAGATGTCACAGCCTTGCCTGTGTTATTTCATGTGTGGAGCAAGTCCTCATAACCCTGAACCCTTGATGTATAAAACATGCAATCCTTCGGATGATTTTGCATGGTCAAATACAGCAACAAAGCAATTAGCTACCTTTTACGTCCTCTAACCTCTTAGCAGTCAACCACATCCCTTACTTCACAGAAGAAAATTGCAGGAAGATATGTGGACCCAACCCATGACTCTTTCCTCTTTTCTTCCCTTTTCTTCTCAGAGTTCCCTCTTCTCCTAAGTGTTAACCCTTCTTGGCTCAAATGCTGAACCCCTACTCTCTCTTGCGATATCTTTTTTTCATAAGTTATTTCTTCAAATACTGTAATTTTCAACCCCTCCCTCCTTCTTCCTATAAAACTGATTTGGTTTTGTCTACTATCAAAAATGTAGATAAAACATTTCATTAGTTTGGCATTCACCTCAAAGCTGATTCCATATTCTTCTATCCTTCTTTGTTTTTTCACAGCCAAGCTCCACAAAAGACCTATCTTTAATTTCTCGCTGCACTTCCTTATATCTCAGTTTCTCACATTTTCTTGTAAAAACTCATTGGACTTTCCTATTGCCAAACCCTTTGAGGTCCTCTTAGTTCTCACTTAATTAATTAAATAATCTGTTGCCTTTAGACTGTGGACTATTTCCTTCTTGGAACACTTGCCTCTGTTGTTTCCAGAGACATCCAACTTCTCTCTTTATCTTCTTTATTGGTGCCTGCTATGTAAATACTGGTGTTTCTTTTATGATGACTATGCAGTGTTCTCCTTGGAAATTTCTTCTGCTAACTCCTGGATCTATATATCTTTCTCTGCCTTTTACATTTCTAGCCCATATCCTTTCCTATATACCTAGTTGCCGAGTCTCTATCTTCATCGTGTGATCCCAAGGAATTCAAGCTCAATTTGTCCTCAGCAGAGTTCATCTTTCTCTCAAAATTTGCTCCTCAGCTGCCTTTCTTTATGTTAACAAATGACATCATTATTTTTATACCAAATGGTTTTTGCCTTCCATATTTTTGTTTATTCTATTCTTTCTGCTGGGATTACACTTTTGTCTCATGTGTCTGCTATGAAAGCTTACTCATCTTCAGGTCTGAGAATTGCCTCTCTCATGTGACCTCAATAGCCTGACCCAGGTAACTAATGTCTGCTGCCTCCTAACACCCTAAAGAAATGTCTAGAATAATAGCTATAGCTCTGAATTTTGAAGGAAGAGAATATTCCAGGGAGAGGGAAGAGCACATAGCAAGGACCCTAAGATAAGAAGGCGTTCAGTGCTTTGGTGGACCATGGAAGTTTAGTGTGGCTGGAGCAATGGGTCAAAGGGAGAGCAACATAAGAGTTGACTGATGAAGGAGGTAGGGGCCCAATCAAACAAGGCTTTGGAGGACATGGTAAAGATTTTTATGTCCTATCCTAACTATAATAGTAAGCCAAGGAAATTTCTAAGGCTGGAAGTGACAAAAATTCAAATTAGGTTTTAAAATTATCTCTGGCTTCAGTGTGAATAGATTTCAGAAAGAACCAAGATTGTTAAAGAGTCTAGTTTGGAAGCCATTACAATAATCTGGCTGAAAACCAATGGTCACTTAGCTTGGGGTGGTAGTAGGGAAGATGGAGAACAGAGTCAAAATATTTGACAAATTCTCCCTTACAAGCAAACAAATGAGACTATGTTGCCTGATTAAACTAATAATCTGTTTCAGGATGTTCCATGGTCATTACTGGCTGTATCCTGTGACCATCTGGAGACCAGTATGACCAGCCAAACCCTGTGTCTTCACACACACACAAAAACAACTTTTGCAAAATTCATTGGCATGCTCCTCAAAGTTTGCTGTGTTCTTTGAACTCTCGTGACCTTGGGGAAATGCTTTGCTCACAGAAAACTTTTCAGCCAATTGGGCTTGGAGTCTTCTTAAAGGTCACATGGATACTTGTATTAGAAACCCTATTTTGTACATTTCTATTTCCTTTGTTGGCTCCTGATTCTACATTCCTCTCATAGAGCAAACAAAAAATAAAGGGAGCTCTATGAAGAATAGAAATAAAGAACACATTGGAAATAAACTTCCTGAAGGGATAAATGGGTGAAAAAGCTGAACTTAGTTGGAGAAAATCTCCATATGTAAGACATACTAGTAAGTCAATAAATAATTACCTGTGAGAAACTTACATGAAAGTCAATAAATAATTACCTGTGAGAAACTTACATGAAATCAGTGTGCCTATGAATAGAGTAACAGGTAGAAATATATAAGTAAATTTTTACATTTCTAACTGCATTGTGTAGGAACTCTGAGGTAGTGCTCACTGCAAAATGGAAAAAGGAGGTTGGAAACAGGAGCTGAGGAATTTAGGTCTAGCAAATAATTAGCCCAGAGAAAGGAGAAGCAGAAAGAGAAGAACCTGGGAGGGTTGAAGTAGTATTATCAAATATGGATCAAGCAGTCTGGACCAAACAGTTTTCAAAAACATATAGTGTTTGTGAGATATTAGAAGACATGAATAGCTATATGAGCTGAAAATAAAATAATTTATCTAGAGGTAGGCAGACCAAAATAACAACAACAACAAAGAAAATGGCATTTAGGGTCCAAACTATCCAGTCTACCTCTGCATTCAGAGTTATAGGGCTAGTTTCAGGGACACAAATTTAAAATCAGTTATGAAATATTTACTCCACAAATATTTACCAAGACATATTTATGGTCTTAGATCCATGCTATATGTCACGGATGACAGTCATTGCCCTCCAAGAAGCTCATGGTCAGATGGAGACTTTTATTGATAATGGAGTAATTTCAACCCTATACACATACATACACAAATACAATGAGATAAATTGCTTTTAAAAATACCATATAAGTAGAATAGATAGAAGTATAGCTTAATTTATGATTAAGTTAATCAAATTTGCATAATCAGAGCCAAGTGAAAAAAAATAGAGCATTTTCTCATGGATTTTAATATGATATATCATAAATCTGGATAATATGACTTTGTCCTGGTTGATAAACTTCCCACTATCTTACTCTTATGTACTAATTAATTACCAGTTTCCCTTTAACCTGTTTCCACAGTGGATCAAAATTGTAAGGAACTGTAAGGATAACTAAATACAGGATATTATTGAAAAGAAAAGCATTTCTATGCTGGAATGTAAATTTTCCTAAGGCTACCTTTTCATATTTTTAAAGAAAGTCTCAGTAAGAATGGACATCTCCAAGAGAGGGAATTCCGGAAACCATTCTCTTTCATTTCATTGTTGAAAAGTGTTCTATATCTGGGACTTTTAGGGATAACTGAATTTGGTCCTTGAAATCAGATCTTTGAATCATGGATTCACCTGATTCTGTGGAAAGTTACCATTTCTTATTAGCTCAAAATGCAAGTAAGATGTTTTCTTAATTCTTAATGCTAAGCTGGGACATGGAATCTGAAGCATTCTTTCAATGTATTAACCAACTTCCATGCTTAGTGAGTTAGAGACAAATGATTTTTTTTTCTGTCAAGTATGTCTTAACTCTCTCTTTCTGAGTTTTGAATGTTTACTGTGAAAATTCAAGCAGAATTGAATCCTGAAAATTCTCAATCATTGGAACTTCTCAGCCAATGCTCATATATAATCCATTAACTCACAGATATTCATTGATTACCTGACATGTGCCCATCCATGATAAGGACATAGCATTGGGAATAAAGAAGAGAACAGAAAAAGCCCCATCTGCAAACAATGGTACATTCCAGTGGATGGAAATAAACACTATAAAGAGTCTGAAAAAATAGAGTGTGTCAAATGGTGTTAAGTGCAATGAAGAAAAAGTTAGCCAAGAAAGAGGATAGGGATTATTTTTTAACAATAAATTGATAATAACCAGAATAGGACCATCTATGTTCTGACTAACATGGTGATTTCACATGTTTGAATGTATGTCTATTTATTAATATTTATATAAATAAATATATATAGGGCATTCATATATATATATATATATATGAAAGGATGCCCTACAGAATTATATTATATGTGGAATATATGGTTCTATATTTTGTATATAACACATCAAATTACGTATTAAAGGTGAGGTATCCTAATAATAATCCTGACCGGTCTGCACCAAGAGCTCTGAGGGTATTTTGGCTCTTCACACTCCAATTCGCTGAGGTTCTACAGAAGACTGCTCTTGTTTCAAATAAGGGTAGCGTGGAACAGACTAGAACCAAGGAACTTAGATACTCATTTCCTAGCAATCTCATCTTATAAGAGAGTAAAAATTCTTCAAATACATGACATTTTGAATAATGTTTCCCCATTCTAAACCTGACAAGTCACTTTAAACTCCTTGTTCCAATTCCACAGCCTTTCTATAGTTACAATCACATCCATGTTTCCTTTTTTCTTCCCCAAATGTCCTGGTGTCTTGGTAAATAACTGCAGGTGGGGAGGGGTTGGAGTGGGGTGGAGGGGAGGTGGAGGGCAAGGAGTGGGGGGAGGGCTGATTTGTAGTGTTTGCTGATTTCTGTGGTGCAACTATTCCTGTCATGGCTGGTTTCAAATTATCTAAGCATGGAGTTGGAAAAAGATGTTTACAATTGGTTCTCACGAGTGCTTTGCACCAGCTCCAGCACACCCAGACAGAACATATTCCTTTGCATCCCACTGGAAGGCACAGAAAATTTGAGCTATGAAAATCATTTGATTGCTTTTTAAGGCAGCTTTTGGGGTTGTACTTGAGAAGATTAACAAGAAATTTGCATTTGGAAACTAGTTTATAAACAAAACAACTAATAAGGTCCAGTCTTCTTTTTCATTCAAAATAATGGTTATTAATGATAATTTTAAACCATAAAAGAAAGAACTAAAGATTTATTTCTCAATATAGAACTAAACATTTATTTGAATTACAAATTCCTGATACTTGTACCACCAAATTCACTCTAAATCAGTAATTCACTGCTATTTTTTATTAAGAGGTAAAGATCTTATGAAATTTTGTTCTTGGCATCTCTATACAAAAATACTAGCCAGTTTTGCTATCAGCTGGTCAGCACATGATTAACATAAAAATATTATAAACATAGCAATATTTAATCATAATGACCTTTGGGCTATTTTTATTGTTGAAGGAGGAAAAAAATGTGTTTTGCTTGAAAATAACTTAAAATGAGCTATTTTGGGATTTTATGCAAAATCTCCAATATTGAGTGTTTTAACAAGCCTGGAAAACTAAATTTAGAAATTGTTTAAACCACCAAAATATTACGCAATGCAGTAAGTTTCATGTTATGCATACAAATAATGCAAGAAATCACAAGTAGAAACTATTTTTGTCATTTTTGTCATTGTACAGCTGTGTTAATCATGATCTTCCAGCTGCATTCCCTGTACATGCTTGGAAGAAAATAGTTTATAGTGGCCTTTGAACAAGAAGTCACTGATAGAAACATACAAGCGTAAACAATACATCCATGCAAAATGGTGCATATGCTGAGCTGGTATTGAAGAAGCTATTCAGAAAATATTTGTTCATCAACATTATAGTTATTAAAGATACATGGGCGATACTCTCAGTTCAACCATTAGTTACTTCAACTATGAATTGGAAGTAGACCAAAACACAAAATTTTTGGTTTCCCATTATGCATTAGGTAAGTTTAAATTTGTTCTATTTCCATCTACATGTCTCTTAAAGAATTTGGTGAAAATGGAGGAAAAATTTTTCATTTAATTTTAATTTGCCTGTCATCCAAACAATCATTTTGAAAACTTTTCTCATTAAATGGCCCAAATTTTCTGTCAGGGTCACTACTTAAAATTCTTATTGCCTTTATCCCAAAGGAAACTGAGTTTAATAATAATGATAATGGTTTTGGTTTTAAAGATGTTTTCTCTACTGATTCTAGAATTATTACCTGTTTTCACACATGTGGAAAGAAAGAAATTTTTGTGACATATAACAAGTCTAGAGCCAAAACAGATTTTTTTAACTCCAAATTTAAATCATTTTATAAGTACTTAATTGAACATAGCATATATATCAGAGATTGTTCCTCCAAAATTTTCCATTGAATGATTTTCTTATTTTACCTACTCCATAATGTTGATGTTTTGAAGGTTCGTCCTTCTTACTCTGTGTTTTCTCTTTATGGCATGTGGTAGAAGTTCTGCCTTACTTTCTTTGTTTTTTGGGGGGGTACATGGTCTGGGAATCGAACCCGGGTCTCTTGCATGGAAGGTGGGCACTGCCTTATTTTTCAAGTAGTGTCTTATTTGCTCTCTACCTTTTGCATTTCCATTAATTATAGACTCAGTTTTCAAGTTACACACACACATATATATACACACACACAAACAGTTTTGGGGTTTTGATTAACATTTCATGAAATCTATAGATCAGTTTGAGAAAACTGACCTCTTTGCAGTACTGAGTTTTCCAATTCATGAATATGACATTTTTGTTATTGAATCTAGACTTATCATTCTGTGACAACTTTGGGAAATTCTCAGCCACTATTTCTTCAAATAGTGCAGCTGCTTCATTTTCACTCTCCTCTGCTTTTAAAGTCCCACTATGATCTCTAAATTTCTCCCTTCCTTTTGTCTGGCATTTTTCTGGTTTATGATTTAGCTGCATATTTTTCCCATTCTGTAATAAAGATCATAGATAATCTCTTTTATTGTGTTTAATCTTTTTAAAAATATTTTTTTGTTGTGAAATATAAAAAATATACAAAGAAAATAAAGAAAAAACCATAACTTCCAAAGAAAAAACCACAAATTTCAACAAGTAGCTACAGAACACATTTCAGAATTTTTATGGGTTACCATTCCACTATTTCAGATTTTTCTTTCTAGCTGCTCCAAAATACTGGAGGCTAAAAGAAATATCAATATAATGATTCAGCAATCATACTCATTTGTTAAATCCTATTTTCTCTGTTATAACTCCTCCTTCTCCTTCGATCCTTTTCCCAATCTATAGGGATCTCTAGGCAGTGCCCATTCTGACTTTTTCATGTTAACAAGCAGTGTCCACACTAAAAGACAGGGGGAAGTAATTACCTGATAATCTTGGTGTAAGAGTAGTTCAGCAGTACAATTCCTTTTTTTTTTTGGAGAGAGAGGCCACATCTGAGCAACAAAAGAGGCTCTCTTGGGGGTGACTCTTAGGCCTAAATTTTAAGTAGACTTGACCTATCCTTTGTGGGGTTAAGTTTCATATGAACAAACCCCAAGACTGGGGGCTCTGCCTATAGCTTTGGCTGTCCACACTGCTTGTGAGAATATCAAGAATTCAACTTGGGAAAGTTGAATTTCTCCCCGTTCTCACCATTTGGGGCTTTGCAAATACTTTTCCACTCACTGATCGAATCACTCTGGGATTCATCGGGGCATCACTCTGGACAAACCAACAAAATCTCATGTGCTACCTGAGATTCCAAGTACTTATGGTGTTCAATCAAACTGTCTACATAAGTTATATTAGGAAATGCACTAGTCAAAATATAAATTTTGTAACAAATAAACAGTTTTTACTTTAGTCTCACACATAAGGTGACATTTTAAAATATTAATTACCATCTATTTTAAGCACCCTGCAATAATGTCATTCCTTTGTTCTTCCTCATGCAGAAACATTTTTAAAATTTGTACATTTAGTCGCTATTATTATATACTCTAGACATTCCTAGATTATACCATCTCAATCTTTAACATCTATCTTTTTTCTGATTTCATTTATGTCCCCAGCCCTCCTCCCTCTATCATTCTCACATGCAGCTTCATTCAGTGTTTTAACATACTTGTATTACAGTTAGGTAGTATTGTGCTGTCCATTTCTGAGTTTTTGTATTCAGTTCTGTTGCACAGTCTGTATCCCTTCAGCTCCAATTACCCTAGAAATAGGGTAAGATATTGGGTAATTGGAGCGGTACAATTCTTACCTGCCATGAAAGAGACCTGGGTTCAAGTCCCAGACTATGCACATCCCCCAAAACAAGCAAAACAAACAAACAAAAATTCAGAAAAACGGTGCTGCAATAACAGGATACTCACATGGAAAAATAATGAAGTGTTATCCTGCCATACAGCATACAAAAAAAAAATAATAAGTTTCATAAGGGCACGCTTTAAAATCAAGGGTTTGGCTTATTAGGAGTCCCCAGTTGTTGAGAGGGTATGTGGGGTTTCCCAGATGGGAATGTTTAATAGTTCCTTTTTGTTTTCCTTTGGACCCTCAAGGGACTCTACCGATACTTTATTTTTTTTTAATTATCAGCCCACCATAGTCTGAGATGTATTCTGGCATTACATTAAGCTATACAGAATTACAAGACTTCATACCCATCTGTACAGAAGTTTGGGTTGTTTAAATGAGCTATCCAGGCCTTGGTTTAGATTGTGTGTTATAGAAAATTTCAGTTTTAGACATAATAAACCTCTCTGCCTTTGATCTCATACAGTAAGTGAAAGTCTAGAGTATATACCCTATAATCTTTTACTCCGCATTCTGACTTACTTTAATCCAAGCCAGATTGGCACAACTGGGGATGGGGGGTGAATTGATAAGGGGTAATTTTGATTTGATATTTGGTGAGGCCATGTTTGTCACTTCTTTGCCTCTAAGGACCAATGAAAACTGTCTAAAATTGAGAGTGCTGCTGATTGTACCAAGTGAGGAGACTGTAAGATGTGGTTTGCTTATTTTGGATGTTGTCAATGATGCCCAATAGATGGAGAAGCAGAATGGCGAACTGTCATACATTTATATGATGCAATCTAGTGTAGGTCCAAAAAAGGAAGGGTGTCAAGAGGCACTGAATAAACCTTAAAAGAAAATAGTTTAGACTGTAAGCCTTTATAGCAGCCACACCTATTCTGAAGTTGTAAGTATATCTGTAGATTCTGAGACACTGAGCTATAAGTGTATCAACAGGTACTTCCCTGGAACTTTTGGAAACTCTGTGACACCAAAGACCCAGAAATGGAGTACTCAGCCCTGAAAGATAGCATAGCTATATACAATAACGGTTAAAGTAATTGAAAAGAAATTAGGTCTTAATTAGAGATTCAAATGAAGCCAATCTGATTCTCTATTTGTTGATCCTCTGTCTAGTTGTTCTATCTATAGAGGAGAGTGATGTATTGAAGTCTCCCACTATTACTGTTGAAACCTCTATATCTCCTCTCAGTTTTGCCAGTGTTTGCCTCATGTACTTCGGGGTTCCTTAATTGGGAACATAAACATTTATGACTGTTATTTCCTTTTGGTAAATTGACCCTTTTATTAATATGTGGGGTCCTTCTTTGTCTCTTATGATGTCTTTACATTGAAAGTCTATTTTTCTGATATTAGCATAGTTACTTCTGCTTTTCTTTGGTTACAGTTGCATAGATCTTTTTCCATCTTTTCACTTTTAATCTGTTTGTGTTCTTAGGTCTAAGATGAGTCTCTTATAAACAGCATATAGATGGGTTTTATTTTGCCATTTTGCCAATCTGTATCTTTTAATTGGTGAGTTTAGTAATCAACATGCAAAGTTATTACTGTAAAATCAGTACTTGAATCTACCATCTTATCCTTTAGTTTTTATTTGTCAGATCTTTTATTCTCTTCCCTCTCTTTTATTCTTTAAATTACTCTTACTAGTACTCTTCAATTCTGTGCCTCCTCCAGACCTCCCTCTTATGGTTTTTTTTTCAGCAGACAGGATTTCCTTTAATACATCTTGTAGGGCAGGTCTGTGGCTGACTTGTTCTCTCAGTCTTTGTTTTTGAAGTTTTTAATCTGTTCTTCAATTTCGAAGGACAGCTTGGCTGGATAAAGAATTCTTGACTAGAAGCCTTTCTCTTTCAGGAACTTAGATATATCATACCACTACCTTCTTGCCTCCATGGTGCCTGCTGTGTAGTCTGAACTCACCTTATGTGTTTTCCCTTGGATATAGCAGACCACTTTTCTCATGCTGCTTTCAGGACTTTCTGCTTCTCTTCAACAGAAGAGACACCAATTGTTCTAGTTTGCTAGCTGCCAGAACGCAATATACTAGAAACGGAATGGACTCTAAAAGGGGGAACTTAATGAGTTGCTAGTTTATAGTTCTAAGGCTGAGAAAATGTCCCAATTAAAACAAGTCTATAGAAATGTCCAATCTAAGACATCCATCCAGGGAAAGATACCTTGGTTCAAGGCCGATGAAGTTCAGGGTTTCTCTCTCAAGTGAGAAGGCACATGGTGAACACAGTCAGGGCTTCTCTCTTGGCTGGAAGGGCACATGACAAACACAGCGTCATCTGCTAGCTTTGTCTCCAGGCTTCCTGTTTCATGAAGCTCCCCGGGAGGTGTTTTCCTTCTTTATCTCCAAAGGTCACTGGCTGGTGGACTCTGCTTCGTGGTGCTGCTCTCTCTGAATCTCCCATTCTCCAAAATATTTCCTCTTCTACAGGACTCCAATTAACCAATCAAGACCCACCCAAATGGGTGGACACATGTCATCCCTTAATCCAGTTTAACAACCACTCTTGACTAAATCACATCATCCAGGGAGATGATCTGATTACAATTTCAAACATACAGTATTGAATAGAGATTATTTTACCTTTATGAAATGATATTTTGATTAAAACATGACTTTTCTAGGGGGCATATTTCTTTTCAAACCAGTACACCAATGAATCTTACATTTGCTTGCCTTTTGTTGTCCATCATTTCCCTAAGATCCAGTTCCATTTTTTCCATCTTTTTTGCCATTTGTTCTTTTATGTGCTCTAGTTCAATTGTTCTGTCTTCTAACTCACTTATTCTTCCTTCTGCTTCTTCAAATCTACTACTGTATGTCTCTAGTATATTTCTAATTTGGTCTACTGTATCTTTCATCTCTATTATAGATCTGCCATTTTTCTGTTTAATCTTTTTAATTCTTCTTCATGCTCTTCTAGTGTCTTCCTGATGTCTTTTATTTTTCTATAAATATAAATATTGGTCTGTATTCTGTGTCCCCTCCAGTGTTTTGATTTGGTCATTTGGCAGGGCCATTTCCACTTGTATCTTCATATGCTTTGTGATTTTCTGTTGTGTTCAGAGTATTTGGTTATCTTAATAAGGTTACTTTGCAAATTGGTTTGCTTCACTTGTCTAAAGTTTTATATTTATCTGGTTTTGCATTGAAAGTTCCCTTTTGCATTTGGTTTGTCAGTAATTCCCCACCATACCAAAGCGTGGATCTCATGTAGGGGGTACAATTCTACTTGAGACTCTATTAAAAGGTGGAGGGAGGGAATGAATAGGTATTCCAGTGACAGAACACCTGTCCACCACACAGGACATCCAGGCTCAATTACCTGCCTGCACCAAAAAGTAAATAAATAAGAAAATAAAATAAAACACACCTCAACAGTGGCAGGCCCCAAAGTCAGAAGGAGATACCTAAGATATATTGGGGATGAACTCAGACCGGTGCCCAGAGAAGGGAGTGAAAATAAAAATAAACAAATAAAAAGAAGAAAGTAAAAAATAATAATATAAAAAATATACAAATAATGATAATTTTAAAACATAAAAAGAAAAAAGAATATATATATATATTTAAAACCTAAGCGGTTAAGGAGTTTGGCAGACTGCATTTACTGCTTTTTCCCAGAAAGTGGTACTCCTGAGGAACCTCCTCCTCTCAGGGCAACCCCTCTCCAATTGCAGTGACCTGCTGAGAAGATGGCATGCAATGTGGGGGGTAGCTCCTGGCACGCAGTGGCGGGACAGGGGAACCAATTGCAGTCCCCAGGTAAGCAGCTGACCTGCGGCACCTAGTGCCTGGCAAATCTGCTGTGGTAGTTAGATTCAGTTGTCAACTTGGCCAGGTGAAGGCACCTAGTTCTGTTGCTGCAGACATGAGCCAATGGTACATGAACCTCATCTGTTGCTAATTACATCTGCAGTCGGCTAGGAGGCGTGTCTGCTGCAATGAGTGACATTTGACTTAATTGGCTGGTGCTTAAATGAGAGAGCTCAACATAGTACAGCCCAAGCAGCTCAGCATACCTCATCTCAGCACTTGCAGCTCAGCCCAGGCCTTTGGAGATGCAGAAAGGAGTCACTCTGAGGAAAGTTGTTGGAACCCAGAGGCCTGGAGAGAAGGCCAGCAGAGATTACCCTGAGCCTTCCCACATAAGAAAGAACCTCAGATGAACATTAGCTGCCTTTCCTCTGAAGAACTAACAAAATAAATCCCCTTTTATTAAAAGCCAATCCATCTCTGGTGTGTTGCTTTCCGGCAGCTAGCAATCTAGAACATCTGGCATTCACCGTGCCCTATGGGAGGGCTATGTGCAGCCAGCCAAGCAATCTGGGGGCATGACTTTTCATGATGGATGGCTAGGCACTCTTCCAGGTTCCCCGTGGGCACTGCTGGCTATGGCAGCACTAGAGGACACTTCCCCAGCCAGCAGCTGGGGCAAGTTGCAATGGAGGGATGGTCAGTTCCCTCAGATCTGTACTTCCCCATATGCCACCATCCACCCCCAGCAGGGCTCACAGCCAATCAGACCCCGCTTCTGTCCCCCTTCTGATCTCCCCATCTCCCTCCTCCTTATGAAATACTGGAGACTTTCTTCAATCACTCACCCTCTGGGACTGCAGCCCTGGTCATTTTTATCTCGCCCCTTATCATGTCCTATGGAGCAGGGGAATCCAGTCTATTTTACTCTGCTATCTTTCCAGAAGGCCCTGTTTAATCTGCTTTAAAACCCACTCATTGCGTTCTTAATTTCAGTCACTGCATTTTTCACTTCCAGTTCTTCTCTTTGGTCCTTTTTCAAATCTGTTGTGGCTTATTTAGTTGTTTACAGTTAGTTATGTTCTCAAAATTTTTTGTTTATCTCTTGGAATATAGTAAGCATTGTATTTAAAAATCTGTGTTTAATGAGTCTAATTTCTGAAGTCCTTCTGAGACTTATTTTATTTATTTATCATAAAGTTTTGTCTTCTCAGGGTCCTGATTATTTTCTATTGTGGGTCAGATCCTGTTATTTAAAAATTATTTGCAGACATAATTTAAGACTTAAGATAATATTATTTTTTTCCAGAAAAAATTTGCATTTACTTCTGTCAGGCACTTGGGGGCTCTAGCAATCTAAAAACACTTAATACAATTTCAGGGATTAAATTAATCTGGAGTTGGGCTACAGTCCCTGAGATGGGCAGTCTGCTTCCACTTCATCCTTATGTCTAGGTTATAGCTCTTTGGAGTCCCAAATCCATGTGTAAAGAGTTTTATCAGAAGCCTACTTATGGTGGCCTGCACTTCAATTTAGATACCAGCCTCAATAGACTTTCAGAAGTATGAAGCATTTTCTGAGCCTTTGAGATGAACTTCTGGAATTTTCAAATGCCTCTAGGGAAAAAGCAGCCTCAAGTATAGGGCAGTAAAGTTGTATACCTCTATTTTCTTCCAGATCTTGTTGTAATTTTTAACTATCTCTTCAAGTAGTTTTTTTTTTCAGCTTTTCTATTTATACCCAATAGGAAGTTTAGTCTGAGCCACTAGCTTTCCATTACTGGAAATGGAAATTCATTATTCAAGTTTGTGGGTTTGTTTTTTTTTAATCCCCAGATATTAACTTTTGATGTCTCATCATTACTGGAGAACATGGAATGGAAAGAAGCAGTTATGTAACATGATTTGCACCCCATCCAAACCACATATACACACACCACTACCACCACTACAGCAACTGATATGTTTGCTCTTTGGGAATCTATTCAAAGCATTCAATAGCAGGGCAGAGACAAACAGCAGGGGGATTGGTTAGTGTTTCAGTTTGCTAAAGCTGCTGGAATGCAATATACCAGAAATGGATTAGCTTCTATAAAGGGGATTTATTAAGGTGCAACTTATACTGCTAAGGCTGTGAAAATATCCAAATTAGGGCACCAAAAAGAGGATAACTTCTTGGAGGAAAGGTAGCATCTGGTTTCTCTGTCACATGGAAAGGCACATAGTGAAGTCTACTGGCCCTCCTGGGATGGTTTCAAAATGGCTCTCTCAGCTTCTATGGGTTATTCTGGCTTCTGCTAGTGGGCTTCCCTTCTGTATCTCCAAACATCTGGGTCTGGTTTTATCTTTCTGCTCTCTATATCATTTCTGACCTCTTTCTCTGTCTATGAGCTCCTTTCAGGACTCCAGGAAACTAATTAAGAACCATCTTGAATGGGCAGGATCACATCTCCATGGAAACAACCTAATTAAAAGATACCACCCATGTAGAATGGAATGAGCATATATTAAGAATGTGTTTCATTCTTGTAATTTTTTTAAAATTAATAAAAAATTTTAAAAAAAGATACCACACTACAATAGGACTGCCTCCACAAAATTGGTTTAGAATTAAAAGAAAATAGCTTTTCTCTAGTACATCACAGTTTCAAACCAGCACAGTTAGGATTGGCATTATTGGAATAGTAGGTAGAACAGGAAATATAAAAGTGTGCCTAGGGATGGAAACTAGGAAAATAATGGGTGATTTAGTGGAGCAGGTATCAGACACAGTGGACAGAAGTTTCATACCTACAAACTTGTTGTACTCTGCTAAGTTGTACAAATAAGAAGGAAAAACAAAAATATATGCACTTATTTTCCTTCAGTCAGGTCAACTCCTCCATAGAAAAATAGTTGTTTTTCTAGTATGTAACTTCACCTCTATGACTCCAAACATGGGAGTACTCTTCCTTGTTACTTGGGGTAATTGAAAAAGAAGTTAACATTAGAATTGAGATTCCCTTATTTGGTTAAAAAAAATCTCATTTTTTTAGCAGCATATAATTTCAAAGCTGTATGGTAGAAGAATGTAGTGGAAAGATATTGTCTGGAAAAAGGATTGCTTTAGTTTCCTACAAGAAAATACCAAGAAATGCATCAGGTTAAAAAAATGGACATTTATTCATTCACAGTTGAGGCCAAACAATATTCAAATCAAGGCATCATCAAGGAGATGCTTTCTTCCCAGGGACCAGCTGCTCACGATCATTGGCTCCAGTGCCTCATGGCAAGGCACAGAGCAGCATCTACGGGTCTCTCCCTTCTCTTTTGGGTTTTTTTTTGCCTACAGCTTCTGGCTTCCATGGCTTTTTCTCTCTTTCTCTTTATTCACTGTGTTGATAAAGCATTCCAGTAATAAGATTAAGTCCCACCCTGAATGAGGCAGGTTAAACTTTGACTGAGGTAGATTCATCAAAAGATCCTACTTACATTGAGCTGACACCCACAGGATGGAATAGATTTAAGAACTAGTTTTTCTGGAGTACACAGAGCTTCAAACCACTGCACTCCACTTTTTGGACTGCAAAAAGACATGTTCTTTCCAGATAAGATTGCATTCATTCGATCACAACATCCCCAAAGCTTAAGTCATTTCAGTAACAATGCTTAGTACAAAGTCTTACCCAAGTCAGTTATAGGGATAGTCTGACCTGAGGCACAATTCTTCTCCATCTGTGGACCTCTGAAACCCAGTGCATTAGTTTGCTAAAGCTGTTGGAATGCCATATACCAGTGTTTTAGTTTGCAAAAGCTGTCAGAATGCACTATGCCAGAAAGGGAATGGCTTTTAAAAGGAAATTTATTAAGTTGCAGGTATACAGTTCTAGGGCCATGCAAATGTCCAAACTAAGGCATCCAGGGAAAGACACCTTGATTTAAGAAAGACCAATGATTCCAGAATACCTCTGTCAGCTGGAAAGGCACATGGCAACATCTGTTAGCCTTCTCTCATGGCTTCTTCAACAGCTTCCCCAGAGGTGTTTTCTTTATGTGTCTACGAAGGTCTCTGGCTGTGTGAGCTCTTTTGGTTCTGTGGGCTCTGTCACTTCTGGTGGCTGTTTCAAAAATGGTTCCCTCTTAAAGGGCTCTAGTAAGCAACCCCACCTTGAATGGGGGGAGACACATCTCCATGGAAATGATCTAATCAAAAGCTCCCACCCACAGTTGGGTGGGTCACATCTCCATGGAAACAATAAAAAAAATCCCATCCAGCAGTATTGAATGAGGATTAAAGGACATGACTTTTCTGGGGTAAATAATAGCTTCAAACTGGCACAACCAGAAATGTAACAGCTTTTAAAAGGGGTATTTATTAAGTTATAAGTTTACAGTCCTAAGGCTATAAAAATGTCCAAAGTATGACATTCAGGGTAAGATACCTTGGTTTAAGAAAGTCCAATGAGTCTGGAATACCTCTGTCAACTGGGAAGGGCTATAGCTCACATCTGCTGACATCTTTGGCTTCTCATTTCAAACAGCTTTCCCGAGGGTGTTTTCTTTTTTCATCTCCAAAGGTCTCTATGTCAGCCATTTCCAAATGGGTCCCTCTTAAAAGACTGCAGTAAGCAACCCCACCTTGAATGTGTAGAGATATATCTCCATAGAAACCATCTAATCAAAAGGTCCACAATTGGGTGGGTCACATCTCCATGGAAACTACTTAATACAAAATATCCCATCCAACAACATTGAATGAGGATTAAAGATTATGGCTTTTCTGGGGTACACAACAGATGTGTTCTCTGGAGCACATCCAGAGAACAAGTTATCTGCTTCCAATATACAAAGGCGGGACAAGCATAGGATAAATGTTCCCATTCCCACAGGAAGAAATTGGAAATGAAAACATGGATAATGGGACCCAAGAAATTCCAAAACTCTGCAGACAATATTCCATTAGATGTGAAGGCCTAAGAGTCATTTATGGAACAATGTTTTGTCCCCTAAACCTGATGAAATGGCAGCCGCATCCTTTTCAAGTGCTTGCACAGCAACCGTGCTCTGCCTGAACACTGAGGTAAAGGTTCCTCTTCAGATATTGAGATGGTAGCTGAAATCAAGACTCCAAGCACCATGGTGGTGGACAGACTCTCCACAATACCCCAGGCATATGAGAAAATTGGGTTAGTGGTACTCTTTCTGAGCATCAGGGTAAAAGCCCTGCCCTCTCCAAGCTCCATGGCATATTCCTCCATTCCACCTACATGCTGTTCACCCAAGGAGATGTCTTTGCTCCAGACCTCTGATTCTATGGTTCTGCCCTCAAAATGATTTTTCATTCAATCTGTCCCTTTTACCCCAGACTAGCAGAGTTCCATGCATACATATCTCATAAAAAGCCTGCTGGTTTTGCATGTAGTACACAGGGGTCCAATCCCTCAGACAGCAGGACTTTCCACAGATCCTTGCTGCATACCTAAACATCCAATCCTGACTTGGCTGATTGGATCTCTGTTCAGTTAACCTCTCACATGTAACACTTTCCTCTGGGGTCCTGCTTTCCAAAAGGTCAGATTTTTCCAAACTATCAGTAAATGGTTTCTTTGTGCCCAGGATTTCAGTTCTCAGCTTATCCCTTTACTTTCACATTTTACTATGATCTGCAAGGAAAACCAGACTTTACTTTTCACATTTAGCTTGGAACTCTCGTCAACTAAATATTCCAGCCCATCACTTTCAAAGTCTGTCTTCCATCTGATATCAGAACTCAGTTTTGCCAAATTTTCTGCCACTTTACAACAAGGATCAACTTTCTTCCAGTTTCCAAGACATTCATCATTTTCCTCTAAGGCCTCAACAGAAATACCTTTAGCATCCATATTTCTACAATCTCTTCAAAGCAATTTAGGCTTTCTCTGTCAAGCTTTACACAATTCTTACAATCTCTACCCATTACCCAAACCCAAAGCAATCTCCACATTTTTTGCATTTGCAATAGCAGCACCCCACTCTCCTGAAATGAAAATCTGCTTTAGTTTCTTAGACAGCTTAAAGAAAATACCATGAAATGGGTGGGGTTAAAAATAGGAATTTATTCACTCACAGTTGAGGTGGGAAAATGTCCACATCAATGCAGCAACAAGAAGATGCTTTCTTCTTGGAGAATATCTCCAAGTGATCCTTGGCTCTTCTGACACATAGGAAGGCACATAGCAGCATCTGATGGTCTCTCCCTTCTTTTTTGGGTTTCATTGCTTTCAGCTTCTGGCTTCCAAAGCTTTTCCCCTTCTCTCTGCATTCATTGTCTTTATAAAGGACTCTACTAATAGGATTATGTCCCATCCTGAATGAGATGGGTCAAACCTTGACTGAAATAGCCTCATCAAAAGATTCTACTTACAATGGGTTGATGATACTCATAGAAACAACTATATTTAAAAACATGTTTTTTGGGGGGTGCATATAGCTTCAAACAACCACAAGGACCAATACCTTTTGCCTTCCAGTGTTTTCTGATGAGACATTAGACTCATAAATGATTAAATTTCTAGAGATTTCTACCTTAAGGGCTGTCAATCAGGAGCAGCATTGAGGATCTAAATGTGTGCATGTCTGGACTTCAAGGCTGCTAAAAATGTTGCAGCTGCCAACGAGAGAGTGAATGTTTTGTCATGTGGCTAAAGGGTGAATGAGGACAGCCAGGCTGGGTATACTGCTACAATTGCCTATGTATAATCACCGCAATCATAGCTTTCCTTTTCTCCAAGTCAACTCCATATTTCCTTACTTTCTGCTTAATAAATACTCAACTTATAAAGTCAATTGTAATTTCTCTGCATATTTGTATATGTGTATTTAGGTGCATTTTATATCTCTCTGTAGAGATAAAGCTTATTACAGTTAGAGATCAACTCCTGTCTTTTCCTTATAACTAAAGTGATCAAACTCACACTAATGTGGACCATGGAACAGGGCTGTGGTGTAGAACAAGGAGTTGGTTAATCTCCTTGAATCTTGGGCTGAACTACACAATTTTACTATGTGTGTGAAGTAAAATTTTGTGGCTGAGCCACAAACATTCACTGAGCACCGTCCATGTGTCTGGGACTGTCCTACATTATGGAGATTGAGCACAATAACTTACAGTTTTCACTCCCAATATGCTCTTGCCCTAATTCTATGTATGTGTTGAGTATGAGGACCCCAGTGATATAAGCAAGTAACACAACAAAAATATTTGAAAGTATAGAGAAAAAACAAAGAGTAATTCTTTTTAGGGGGCTGCAAGAATTCTCTAGAGAAAAGATAACATGTGTGCTTGTGAAGATCACAATTTATTAGGCGAGGAAACAGTATATAGCAGGAAATTCCAAGTAAGGAGAACAAGAAACACAACTGATTACAAAGTGAAAGAAAGCAAGGTGTATTCAGAAGATATGATAATAGATTATACACACACACACACACAAAAAAAAAACCTAGAGAAAATATTGAGGGTCGGGTTTAATGCTTAACCAAGTCTGTTCACAACTCCCAGAAAGGGAAACCCCCCAAATCCATCTAATTCTAACCCCAATAATTCTCAAAACATCATCATGGAGCGATTTTGTTTATTTCACAAATTTACATTTTTCAGGTCTAGTATCTACCCAGCGTGATTATCAGTTACATAGATAATGCTGTAATCACCAAATAATATTTATGCATATTCCTCAGATACATTTCTCCGACTCCGATGGAGTTAGGTTGGAACTGAAATCTGACCAAGGAAACATGAGCAGAAGAGTGGCCCTTAAAAATATCCCAATCTACAGGTGTTTCTTTGCTTTTACAATACCACTGGAAATCAGAAGTTCAAGTGGAAAGGAGTCCAGGCTACCAAGCTGTAGCTTGGAGGAAAGCCACTGAGGAGAACTGCCTGTTCCATAAAGAACTGGAATGTGAACATTACACATTAATGTAATGAAAGGAAATAACACTTTCTTGTGCTAAGCAATTGAGATAGCTTAACATGTCCAGACTAATACAATCACCAAGATTTTCCAAAGTATTTACCTTTTGATAGTCATGTTTTTACACTTTCTAATCTAAGACTTTATAGGTGAAAAGTAATTGCCTCCCCCTCAAAACCTATGGAAAGGATTCCCCAGCTCATATAAACAGATTACCTTCCTTCTAGTTTCGAGAATGTCTCTGAGTAAACGCTGCATAATTTCTCTCAGCCCTGAAATTCCCATAAAACACTGCTAAAAAGGTATAAAAGTGTTTTTTTAAATACATAATTAAGCTGAAAAAATAAATAAATGAATTATCAGAGTCCAAACACAATGAGACAACATGAGTGGAAAACGTGAGCAAGGTAGTTTTGAAATCAGTAATTACCATAAGGAGTGGGAGTAAAGACGGGCGAGAGGATTTAGTAGTTCTAGGGGGTCTATAGCTTCAAATTTAGTGGGTTACTGTGAGGGATAAAAGACAAACGCAGACTCATTTAGGGTACTAATTCTTATTTAAGACTTTTCCCCATCAAAAAAAAAATTGTTTCCTCCAATGGGACAACTAAGAACAAGAGAAATAGCAATGAAACACACATTCCTTGACCTTAGCTTTGGATGAGGTTGTAAAGCCTTCCTTGATAATATATAATCTCAAGCCAGTCCTCAACCTGGGTTTAGGGTCAGAATTTACTCTTTATGACTCAAAATGCCCATGCTAAAAATATCCATGAAAGTGGCCCTGGATTTGATAGTGTCCCTAGGTAACAGGGACAAAAATTTGTAGATGCTTAAGCCTGGGTCTCAAAATATTTTCATAAATACATTTCTAAGGAACAAGAATGCAGAATGAAAAATCTCAAAACACAACAAATTAAGCCACTATGAGTAGGAGGAACAACAGGAAAGTAAAATGACATCACCACAACAGAGCCAGACCTGTAAATACTGAAATTATTGTTAATCCCACTGTTGTTCCCACATTGTCCCTAACCTCTTTGTTTAGCACACCCCTTTTGAAAGATGGTCTCCAGAGAAAACCTGCAAGCTCCTGTCCCAGGTGGGACCAGAATTGATCCATTAATCAAAGCTGAGAAAGAACTGAGGGAGAGGGGTGTCTAACTGTATCTTCTAAACACTTTCAACTCATGCTCCTCTTACAGCCTTGCACTTCCTTCACTTGAAAAGCACCTAGTACCCAACACGTTTTTGAGCGTTTAGAAAATCTGAAACAAATTTTCGTCTCGGCTTTCTGCAGAGTTGCTTTCTCAAGTTTTAATAGATGTAATTACCACTCCTGTTTGCCTGCCTTTTAGTTTCTAACTTTTTCTTGAATTGACTCCTCTTCTGCCCTTTGTTTTTATGAGTTTCTGTCTCTTTTAAAATCACTTTTTCTGTCATTTTGATGAGATTATAGAAAGGTAGCAAAAATATATGCATGCATTCACTCCTTCATCTTTACCCAGAAGGCTACTCCTCCTTTTCCATTATTTTCGTTATTACAGCATGCATTCCAGAAGCTACAATAGTAGGATATATGAAATGTCTGAAAATAAGATATCTTTTTAAATGGGGTAGTTTGCACAGATTTGGGAAGATTGTAGAAACTCCTATTTGGGTTTCAAAATTTTACAAACTTGTTGCTCACTCTTATAGCAGTTTTTGTATTTCTAAGTTTGACTCAGAAAAGCTCCCATGTTTTGGGTCCTAAACGTGAATTATTCTACACATAATTTCTTTTATATTTTGAATTCAATAGAAGAATGTTCCAATAATGTGTTTTTTAATCTAATTTCACGAAAATATATTTCTCTATATACTAAATTCCTGTATTTCTTTTTTTATGGTATAGACATTTGAGCAAGCTCTAAAGCTATATTTTCTTATAGTTCCCCATCTATTTTTAAAGATAAAATAAAACCTCAGGTACATCTTAATAGTGTAAAATCAACTCAATAGAGTTTAGTTCTATAATTATCTCTGCTTGCTTATAAGGGTCGAGCCATTAAAAATAGAATAATATTTATGTTTATGTGTTTCCTTCCATGTTTGTCACAGTGACTCACACCTTAAACTTGCACAATAAATAATTGTTTAATTGAAACACAGTTGGTATTCAGCATAATGTCTATGAGGAAAGACTACCTATAAGAAATCTTTGGGTCTGATGATCGTCTCTAAATTTCACCAAAGACAGGGCATGAAAAGATAATCGTTCTTTTTTTCCTTCTAAAGAACACTGAGACGAAGCAGTTTCGATGATGTAGGAAATAGGCAAGACGACTGGGCAGAATGTGTAACAAGGTTGAACTAATCAAATTTCGTTTTTCAATTGTTTTCTTAAAATTTAATGGCTGGATTTAAACTCTTGGCCAATCTTTGGTACCCTGGAAATATACATACATATGCAAATGAAATTGACGGACTTGGTACACACTTGCACAGGCATCATCTAGTGTGTTTCTTGGCACTACCAGTAAGCAAAATCAATATTATTTTCCCTTTCTGAGGCTAAAGAAGTTCACAAAGGTCTCCTGGCTGGTTAAGATTCTTCTAAACTGAGGTGTTTCAAACAAATACATCAAATCGTCACCGACCGAATAAAAAAAATTCCAGCTTGCAGCAAATGTTTTCAGTATTGTTCATTCATCCCATTCATTCTTACAAAAGGGTTGTGAGAATTTTACAAAGTTTCTTTAGTTCTCTAAGAAATATATCAAGACACACCTAAAGCTTATTTCTGCCAACTTGCATCAAAACAGTCACTAAGAATTAGAAGCAAAGAACATTTCATTTTATTTCTAATTTCTCCCTCATCACCCTAGATCATCAATGGACATAAAATAGATGTTCAAGGGCCTTGTGAATTAAATGAATGAGAGAATTTTCCAAATGGGCTTATCTTCTCAAATTTTAAGTGAATTTTATTGAAATTTGCTACATAATGTTAACTTATGGTACCGCATTAAATTCCGTATTCCACATTTCTCCTGGTTAGTAAGTTTTCCAAAATTGTTAGCAGAATGAACGTGATGTGTAATGAGCCTCAAAAATGAGAAAAGTCACTAAGAAACTTTATTATTTTATTTATCGGTTTATTTATTCTGCCTATTCAAATGTTCCAAAATTAGATGAATCATGACACTGTTTGCTTTTAAATGCCTGGATTTTATCTGGGAAAGGTGATCTTTCCCACCTTCAAATTATACACATACAAAGTGTGCATTTGGACACTCTAAAACACCCCAACTGCAAGCACAGATATAGCTTAATTCATCCTGCCAAAAGAACAGCCCAGAAACAGAGACAGTCTAGGGCTTCTGATATGTAAATACAAAATTAATGAATCCCCCGTTCTAGCACTCATTCTGCTACTTGTGATTTTTAATTAATCGTATCACATTTAAATATACCTTTGTAAAATCGAAATAAAACTGAAAACTACCTTCTGAATAGTTTCAAGGAACATCCAGTAAAATAAAATTCAATACTAAAATAGATATGTGTGTATAGATATATTGAATCACGGTTGATTACAAAAAAATATCAAGTATTCAATTGCACATGGCAAACTGTTAGGCACTATAAAGAAAGTTAAAACTGCAGTCTTGGAAAAAAACAGTTCTACCTTATTTCTCCTCAAAATTTCATGAAAGCTTCCTTCCTCAAATTTTAATCTACTTTCAAATACTTAATATTTAATAAAGTATGTTTATGCCATATCAAGTAAATATTGAGTCTTGCTAATCATCTTAGCTCGGTAAATAATGCTTCCGGAATTGAACAATCTAGTTGTCTTTAATCTTTCCAGATACACAGCTGTTGTGTTTATGACTGACAAGAAACCATTATGACCTAATTACTGATGCTTGCTCTGGACACATGCAAAATATTTACAATAGAATAAAATAACCAACACAACTTAAATGTCTTGGCACATATAAATTCTGTCATCCACTGACTCCCTTTTATTTTTATTTTTTTAATTTTAGGGCAAATGTGATTATCATGCCATGTGCTCAGCATCATAGAACGAAAAATTACAGGCCCCCAAACCAGCTTAGTTTACATGTACTAGCAGATCCTCATTTTATGTGAATTTCTAAAATATTCCACATATATTTGAACACATTTTTGGCAATATAAAATCAGTAGAAAGGAAATCTATGCAACTATAACAGCATTGGATGCTTCAAAATATTTAGGATAACTGATACAGGTCATAAAGACATCTCAGAAACTGGTTCTTCCTTGTCCTTTGTATTTCATTCAGCTATCATTTGATGGACTAAATCTGCTGATGTTATATTGAATCTTCTTCTTCTCATCTATTGGTGTTCCAGGATGTTGGTCATGGGCATTATAGGTATTGATATTTGATGCTTTCCATTAAAACAGGCAGAGGATGGGCAACCTTGAACCAGTCAGTAACTTACTAAAAAGTATACTTAGGCTAGAATTAGAATCAGTAGACCACGGTCCTAGTCCCTCACTCATTGGATTTGACCCAAAGGGTCATACATTTATCTGGATATTGAATTTCTAGCTTTTTAAATAGTAGTACTAGCTAATAGTTCTTCATCTCATATTTCATGGTACTCTTGTATTTCTCATTTTATTCAGTTATTAGTTATTTTGTAGACTAAGTAGTTTTATATACTCAGAACTTTAATGTACTCACTCTCACTCTGCAGCCCCACTTGCTTGATATTCCTCAAATGCACAACACTGGTTTGAAGGTATCATGTACCCCAGAAAAGTCATATCCTTTAATCCTCGTTCAATATTACTGCGTAGAATCTGTTTCATTGTTTCCATGGAGATGTGACCCACCCAAATGTGGCTGATAACCTTTGATTAGATGGTTTCCATGGAAATGTGTCTCTACCCATTCAAGATGGGGTTGCTTACTGGAGCCTTTTAGGAGGGAATCATTTTGAAAAAGCTTTAGAGCCAACAAAGCTCACACAGCCACAAACCTTTGGAGATGCATAAAGATAATGCCCTCAAAGAAGCCATTGAAGAAGCCAAGAGAGAAAGTGAGCAGAGGTCATCATGTGCCTTTCCAGCTGCGAGAGAAACCCTAACGTCATTGGCCTTCTTGAACCAAAGTATCTTTCCCTGGGTGCCTTAGTTTGGACATTTTCCTGGCCTTAGAACTGTAAACATGCAACTTAACAAATCCCCTTTTTAAAAGTCATTCCATTTCTGGTATATCGCGTTCTGGCAGCTTATAAATGAAAACATACATCAAGGAATACACGTTTGAACAAGCTATTTTTTCCCTTTGCCTTCTGAATTCTGTTCCCACAGATATTTTCATGCCATGTTCCCTCACTTTAGCCAGGTCTCAATTCAAATGTCTTCTTATCCAAGAGGCCCTCTCTGGCTTTTCTCTACAACCCACCACATCCTTGCACTTTTTCATTTTTCTCTGTAGCACTTAGTCCCAACAGATACATATATTTGCATTTATTTATTAGGTTTTTTTGGTCTATTTTCCCTCATTAGAATATAAGTCCAAAGGCTAAGGATTATTTTGTTTACTTTTTTTTTTTTTTTTTTTCACATAGGCACCGGGAATTGAACCCAGGTCCTCGGGCATGGCAGGCAATATTTTGTTTACTTTCGTACAGTCAGTACTTAAAACAGTGCCTGGTACAGAGCTGGTTCTCAAAAATGTTTGGCTAAGGAATGTACATATATAACTTACTAGGTGCCTGATGTTAGGAAGTTGAAAATTAGTTTAGTTTTATTTTTTCTACAATGGGGCTAATAATACATATCTCAAAGAGTAGTTGGATTAAATAAAATTAAATATGTAAATCTCAACAGCATAATGCCTGGAATATAGTAGCTTTCAATAAATAATCATTTACTTTCTATTCAGACTGATTTAATTTGGTGATATGAACTCCAAAAATGGTTACCTAATTTAGAGACCATATTTTTTTTTTTTAGAAATTTATAAAGAAAGGAATTCACCCAAACTGCTTAAGAGTAGGCCAACATTTACTTATCTTCGAGGACTCAGCTCAAGTATCTGTTTTAGTTTCCTAGACTGCTTAAGCAAATACCATGAAATGGGTTGGCTTAAACAAAGGGAATTTTTTAGATAACAGTTTTGAGTTAAAAAGAAAGTCCAAATCAAGGCGATGCTTTCACCAGTAGACTGTGGCATTCTGGGGCTGGCTACTGGCAATCCTTGGATCCTCTTTCACATGGAAAGAACACGGATGCATCTTCTGGTCTCTTTCTTCTCTTCCTGGTTCTGTTTCAGCTTCTTGCTTCGTGTGGCTTCCTCTCTTTATTTATCTGAATTTCCTTCTCTTATAAAGGACTACAGTAATAAGATTAAGACTCATCCTAATGTAGGTGGGCTATGCATTAACCAAAGTAACCTCATCAAAATATTCCACTTTCAATGAGCTCACATCCACAAGAAGGATTAACTTTAAGAACATGTTTTTCCTGGGGTATATACAGTTCCAAACCATCACAATCACTTATTCTTGTAAAGACTTTCCCTGACCCCTCTGAAATCTTACTCCCTATATCCACTGTAGTCCATATCATGCTGTTACTTCTGCTAGGGTAATACCAAGATGAATTCAAAATACTTACTCCATTATTTGTCATTTTCCCTCATTAAACAAGTACTTGAAGCCTTGTCTTATGCATCTTCATATCCAAGTCCATAGCACACAGAAAATATATCATAAATAAACAGAATGAGTATTTATTTAGAATGAAATATAGAATGAATATTTAGAATGAAATAAAGCATTTGAGGAATATCAAAGAAAATATTATACTGTATCCTTATAAAGAAAATAGCCTAAACGATCTTTAGAAAACATGCACATGAGAAATTAATTCCAATATGTGACTATAAAGTCAAATATGAAAAGTCAAGGACTCCAGTTTCTGGCTTGCAATGTGAAGAGGTCTGGTGAACTCTCTGGCAGATAATAATAAAACTGGACAAAATATTTATTCTGAACAATTATTCAAAGACACAAACCACGGGCAGTTTACTTGTGAAAGACTGCAACAGAAACAGGTAAGAACTGGAAATTTGTGGCTTTTTTCCCCTGAGAAAGGTCTTCAGTGCCCAAAGCTCATGGGGTGAAACCTAGTTTTACCGATAGGAAAGACAAAGTACAAATCTGGCATAGCAGCTGAAATTTTAGAAAGAAACCCTAGAAGCAAGATAACCACAGAAGTATTAAGATCCAAATTCTGACTATGAGCTGTACCCACATCCCTCGCTTACTGCTAAACTATGGATGAGCAAGACAGCCCGATCAGACAGAATGAGAGAGGACTTTACCTTTGAGAGACAAAACAGGCCTGGCGAGATTTATGACTTTGATGCTTTTATGACCGAGTTTATTCCCATTTTGAATGCAAATTAGTAGACGGAAAGCTGACGCCTTATTGACAAGAGGTGACAGAGAAACAGAAATTTGAAGAGGGGGGAAGCACAAAGAGTGTGAGCCCTGATTAAAAGTTTTACCCAACTCTTTGTCTAACCACGAAACTGCACAAATGATAACTGGAAACTAGGAAAAAAAAGAAGCAAGGGAAGGCAGGCAGGCTGTGGAAATGGAAAATATATGTACATGCAAGTGTATATGCATATATATATATATATTTACACTCACACAATATAACTTTCTTTACTTTATTGATCTCAAAAATACACGACTGTGGTTAGAATGCCCACCTTTCATGTGGGAGACCTGGGTTTGATTCCTGGACCATGCACCCCACCCCCCCACAAAAATACATGACTACTTAAAGCAAAAATTATAAGACTTTGTTGTCGGGTTTATAACATAGATGCAATATATATATGACACTACTAACACAAAGATTGGGGGATAAAATGGAATTATATTGTTACAATGTTTCTATATTCTACCTGAAGTTGTTTTACCCAAAGTTATTAGGAAGTATCTTTTAACTTTAAGTAGATTGTGATAAATTATATGTATTATAATCCTTAGAGCAAAGAAATATAACTAAAAAATGAGCAGAGCGACTAAAATAAAATACTGAAAACAATTTAACACAAAAGAAAGCAGGAAAGGCAGAACAGAGGAACAAAAAGGACATGAGATAAATATAAAATAAATAACAAAATGACAGACCTAAATCCAACCGTAACAATAATTACTGTTATTATAAAGGGACTCAACTTTCCAATCAAAGGCAGAGGCTGTCAGACTGGATAAAGTAAACAAGGCCCAATTATATGCTGTCTGCTGTCTATGGGAGATTCATTTTAAATACAAAGAAGCAAGTATATTGAAAGTAATAGAAGGGTAAAATATATACCACATATGCAGTAAGCATAGTAAAATGGCCATATTAATATTAGATAAAACTAACAATTTAAGAAATATTGCTAGCGAACAAAGGAAAACACTTCATGATGATAAAACAGTCACAACATCAGGAAGATATAACAATCATAATAATATATAAACTTTAAAAAAAGCTTCAAAGGACAGCATTGCAAAAACTGATAAAACAAAGGGGAAGAACATAAATCTACAAAAATAGCTGAATATTCAAAAACAGTTCTGAGAAATTGATAGAAGATGCAGGCAGAAAATTGGTATCAATATGGAAAATCTGAATGACATTCACTGAAACGCAACCTAATTAACATTTATTTAGTACTAGGATGACTCCAGAAAGGATTATTTTCAAGTATATGTCGAATTTTTACCAAAATAGCCCACATGTTGAGCCATAAAACAGTCAGAAAGTATATTCTTTGCCTACAGTGGAATTAAATTTGAATCAAAATATCAAGTTAAACCAAAAATATTTGGAAATTACAAAAAATGTTCCTATATAATCCACAGGTCAAATAAGAAATCACAAAGAAAATTAAAAATTATGTTGAAGTGTAAGATAAAGAATACGCAATGTTACGCAGTTGGTGGGATGGAGCTAAATCAGTGTTTAGAGTTAAATTTATAGTTACAAATGCTTACACTAGAAAAAAAGAGGATCTAAAATCAATTTTAGAATAAAGAATAAGAAGAATAAATTAAACCCAAAGCAAGTGGAAGGCAATATTGAAAATGAGTGGAAATTGAAGAACTAGAAAGGAGACAAATAATGATTAAGAAAATCAATGAAATTAAAATCTTCCTTGAAAAAATTATACAATTGATAATCCACTAGCTGGATTGATCAAAGGAAAGAGAAGACCAAATTTACTAATATGAGGAATGAAAGAAGAAATACCATTACAGATCCTATAGATATTTAAATGATAAGAGAATATCATAACCAAACTTTATGCCAATCAATCCAATCATTAGTTAAGTACCCAAATTCCTTGAAAGACATAAATTATCAAATCTAGCAAAAGAAAACTCAATTTCTGAATAGTCAAACATGCAGTACAGATATTTAACTCAAATTTTTAAATTTCTCCATAAAAGAAATTTCCAGAGCCAGATGTCTTTACCAGTGAATTTTATCAAATATTCAGTAAAGAAATAATAACAATACTACACAAACCCATGAAAAAATACAAGAGGAGCAAACAATTCTTAGCACATTTTACAAGACCAGTATTATACCAGTTCTAAAATCAGACAGACATCGTGAGAAATGAAAACTGCAGATCAATAACTTTTCTAAACACAGACAAAGAAAAGCCTTTAACGAACTATTAGCAGACAAACTTCTGCAATGTTTAAAGAGGATAGTACCACATGACCAAGAATGATTAACCTGAGAAATTCAGGTTGGTTTAATATTCAAAATCAATCAATGTAATTCATCACATTAATACAATAAATAAAAATAATATGATCTTTTCAATAGATACAGAAAAGACATTTGACAAAATTACAATACCTCATCATGATAAAACTCAGCAAACAGAACAGAAGGGGACACATTCAATTTGGTAAAGGATATTTATGAAAAACCTACCAGTTTCATACTTAATAGTGAAATATGAATATTTTCTTCACTGCAAGAACATCTGCTCTTTCCACATCTGTTCAACATGTACTGGTGGTCTTAGCCATTGAGATGAGGCAAGAAAAATAAATAAAAGGCAAACAAATTTGGGGGGAGAGAAGTAAAATAGTCTTACTTACAAACAATGTGAAGCATAACTAGAAAATTTTAAGGAATCCACAAATAAATGACTAGGATAAATAAATTAAGCAAAGTGGTAGAACACAAGACCAATATTTAAAAATCAATCACATTTCTACATACTAGCCACAAACAATTGGAAGTGAAACAGAGAAACATTTACATTTACAATAATACCCCAAACATGAGAACTAAATTTAACAAAATGTGTAGACACACACTTTAAAATTTATAAAACATTGATGAGAGGGATTTTAAAAGACTAAGTAAATGGAGATATATGCCACATTCATAGATTGGTAGACTCAATATTATTAAGACAGAAATTCTCCTAAAATAGATTTGGTGCAATCACAGCCAATATTGCAGCAGACTTTTTTGAAGACATGGACAAGTCAGTTCTAAAATTTATATGAAGTTGTAAAGGATCTCGAAAAAATTTATAGAAGAAGCACAAATTTGGAAGACTTCTATTGACAGATTTAAAAATTTTATTGCAAAGCTAGAGTAATTCAGATAGTATGTTTTTGACCAGAGAACACACATGTAGATTGATAAAGTAACCTAAAAAACAGTTATTAAAAAATGGGCCCAAATATGTATCATCAACTAATTTTCAGTGAAGTTTATCTTTTTACTAAATGGTGCTGGAACAACAACAATGGAACTGGATATTCAAATAGAAAACAAATGAACCTCAACTCTTACCCTACACTGTAAAAGGAAACTTAATTACCCCTAAAGAATGGGAGAAAGATTAAAGGTGATGGTGGAGTATACAGGTGGTTATACAGAGAAGGTAGGGTTTAACAAATGGGTATGAGTGTGGAATCATTATACTGATATTTCTTTTAGCCTCCAGTACCTTAGAGCAGCTAGAAATAAAAACCTAAAATTATGGAATAAAAGAAAGAAAGAAAGAAAGAATGAGAAATTGATCACAGACTTGAATATAAGTGCTAAAGACACAAATTTCTAGAAGAAAACATAAAGGAAATAAATGCAACTTGGCACAAGCAATGATTTCTCAAGGCACAAGAACCACAAATCACAAAGGAAAGAAATTGATAAATTGAATTTATTCAAATTTAAAACTTTGGCTCTTTGAAAGATACCTTTAAGAAAATGAAATTGCAAACCACAGGGAGGAAATATTTGTTCTGTATAAAGCACCTGTATTAAAAACTCCTACAACTCTATAATTAGAAGACAAAATTGAACACGAAATTGAAAAAAAGATATGAACAGATATTTTACAAAACAAGATATACAGAGAGCCATGAAATAATGTTCAATGTATTTAATCTTCAAGAAACTAAAAACTGAAATCACAGTGAAAATACTTCGACAAACCCACCAGAAGGCTAAAATTATTTTTAAAAACCTGACAAAATCAAATGTTGTAGAGGATATGAAGCAATTTGAATGCTCATATAGTATTGGCGGAAATGTGAAATGATACAAGCACTCTAGAAAAGAGTTTCACAGTTGCTTAAAAGATTAGACATAAACTTAACCATACAACTCATTCATTTGCTCCTAGATAATTGTGCAAGAGAAATGAATACTGCACAAATACTTATATACAAATGTCTATAGCAGCTTTATTTGTGATAACCCCAAAGTGGATACAACTCAAATGTCAGTCAATAGACAAGTGAATAAATGAATTATGATATGGTTATACCATGGGATAGTACTCAGAAAAAAAAAAGAGTGGGTCACAGACACATTTGACATTATTGATGAATCTCAAAATATGTGTGCTTAATAAAAACCAGATCCTAAAGAACACATACTGTTAATAGAAGAGGCAAAACTAATCTATTAGGATGGAAAATAATAGGAGTTGGGGATGGAGGGAGGATTGACTGAAAAGGGACATTAAGGTGGTTTTGTGGGGGAAAGAAATGCCCTATATCATGTACAGTGGATTCATGTTACTCACAGTACTTACGTCCATAAAATCAAGGTGAACACATAATTCAGGAAAAGAGTAATGGGAAAAGGCAGAGTTCAGCGCCTGGAGTTTCTAGTCACAAAGTTTTTGTCAACCAACCAATATATAACCTTGTTTTACTTGTGTTTCTGTTTAAAGACACATTATTTAATATGTTTTGCTGATTAATTAACTTTGAAGTCATGGACAACAGCACTATAACTCATGCCTGCACATCCCAGCCTTGCAGCATGTAGGAACACTAGACAGTACTCAGCGCTACATCTGGCGAGGGTTTTAAACAGTAAAATCACCAACAAAAAATTCCCAAATGCAAAAAGCCTGGCACTAAATACACTGTGGAAAGGACACTTGTTTACAGTAAGAGAGCTGAAACAAGGAGTCAGGGCATCACCTCATTCAACCTCAGCTGGGAACAAGCAAGTTGGGCAATTTAAATATTTCACAGCTCTGTGCATGCCCACAAACCCAACTCTACAGCGTGTCACAACTTAAAATGCTGGTAAAAGCATTCTAGTTGGCATAAGAGAGGTAAAGAAATCACCCTGAAATCAAAAACTCTATGATTCCTGTTAGGCTTACTAGCTGGGAAAGTTCAACATTCCATAACCTAAAAAGTAGCATCCTGGAGAGGTAATCATCACAGAAAATAAAGCCCAAATGGCTGGGGAGGAGGTGTAAGAGGACTGTACTAATACCAGCCTGCCTACTTTGCTGGGAACTCTTGTTATCTTGTTCTGTATTTATCCAGGCCTGTATTTAGAAAAGATTAAATCAAAACTGTGAATTAAAACATGTTGAGTGACAGCTCTGAGAGACAACAGCTGTGGCATTAGATTTTCATCATGTCAGGCCTGAGATCTGTATTTCAGGTCACTTTTTTCCATTGGCACTGATCCTGAAGGACAAGAATTGTCTCTCTATTGGCTATTTTCTAAACCACCTGTTGCCTCCATGGGGTAAAAGATTAATAGGGTTTAAATGGGAAGTGAGCCATTTCAAAGTTGGGTAGGGTCTTCTAAAAGCACTTACCTTCAGAAATTTAAGCAAAATATTATCTGGTGTTATTCATATGTTTCATTCCCTTTCTAGGTAGAGTAAACCATTAGAATCACAACACATGCTTCAAATGCATAGCCGCAATTATAGAATTGAAGAAATATAGTTTCCTCCATTATATGAAAAATAAAATTTTTAAAATAATTGTATCAAATACATAACCAAAGGAATCTAAACTAACTAATGAATTCAAGGAACAAAGGAAATTACTTATTTTTTTTCCCTTCTTAGTAAATATACAAGTTTACAATCATGAAACCAATCTCTTCTACAAAATTAAGTTATTAATAAATGGCTAAATATCAATCTCTGGATAAACTAACAGTGGTTTGGTCACACAATGGAATATTATCAAAAGTAAAAAAAGGAATGAACTACTGATATATGCAACAAGATGGATGAATCAGAACTGTATTAAGCTAAGTGAAAGAAACCAAACATACAAACTCATTTGTATGGCATTTCTGGAAAAGGCAAAACTATAGAGACAGAAACAGCTCATTGACAGCCAGGGGCTGGAAGTAAAGGTAGGAAGGAACTATAAAGAGGTCTGGAGGGAACTTGGGGGAGTGATGGAACTGTTCTGTATCTTCATTTTGGTGTTGGTTACATGACTGCATGTGTTTCTGAAAATTCACAGAAATAGGCATTAAAAAGCATGAAAAGTATTGTATGTAAATAATAACTTAAGTTTAAAAAAGAACTATTTGCAAAAAGGAATGTGTTTTAATGAGAAGGAAATATTAATGATTATACCTGCTATTGCAGATCTGAATATTCTCATTAGGCTCTAAATGTACAAAATGAGTCATCAGGCTGTTCTATTAATAGAAATTGAACTATGTGAACAGCAATATTTTAGTAAGGCTATAAAACTTATAAAGTATTGCAGAGACCATTGTCTTTTTTGTATTTGTGTTCAGGTGTAATGAGTCAGGATGAGAGCTACTGTATATCTGAAACTTTGCTATTATTTTCTTAAGAAATTAGGACATTTTATTGAAAAAAAGGAATTTTTTCCCTACCAATAGCATGTTCACATTCAGGATTGGAATGCTTTATGTAAATCTTTTAATTACTTTCATAAATTGTTAAAAATAAATTATTTAGCTTATGCCTCTAAATTCTAGCTTTCCGGCCTGAAAACATATTTATTCATTTTATACATCTATGTATTTATCATCTTATTATAACCTAACCTTATTCTCCTTAGAGATCACTTTAGGAATATAAATATTACCTATTATTAATAATTACCTTATTAGTTTTAAAAGAGGCATTTCATTAATATTTTATGAATATGGTATTTATTACAGTGACTCATAGAAAAAAAAATCAAGAAGGAAGTAAAACCTACTGCTCCTTACCACTTTCCTATTTATGCTAATAGTACTCTCATTTCTTGGAATCACTCAGGCTTGAAAACTAGTAGATACTTTTTATTCCAGCCTCTTCCTTCTCCCCACATCTAATCAACTGCCAAGTCATAAAGATCCTACCTCTGCTTTGTCTTGCATAGTCACTTCTTTCTCAAATCACTTCTAACTACTTGGTGGTTAGCAAACCTGGATGCATGTATGAGCCAGGAGAGGTTAAAAAAAAAAATACAGATATCTGGGCACCATCTCAGAGGTGCTGCATCAGGGTTCTTAGATAAGACCCAAGAATCTATACTTTCTGAGCGCTCCCTAGGAAAATGCAGAAGTCTGCATACTTGGAACAACCAGAGTCTCTGAGGAAAGGGTACTGGGTAGTAGAGGTGGAACTACAACATCCCGTAAAAGTGAAGGTCCTAAAGAGAACAACGGACCACAGAGAAGCAAGCCCCACCCACCTCTTCCTCCTACCAGCCACCCAGCTCGGAACATCTGACAATCACACATTTGTCCCCATCCAAAGAAACTTACCTAGAGGCATTGCAGACACTGTCTGGGGAAAACTATAGCAGTGAGTGGCAGTCTGGTTGTTAACACCCTAGAGTAAAACCATTCCAGATTTTGAGGACCTAAGGGTGTATGTATCTTAAATCAAAGCCTGTCAGTTTGACTTGCCTTGAACAACACAGAGAGCACCCAGTGGGTCTTTCTGGTGAACAGAACTTTAAAAACAATCTAATAAGTTTATCAGAGAAATTCAAGCATATAGGATTTTCTAATAAAAGAACAATTAGATCATAAGAATCCTTGGAAATTAAAAATATAATTGCCAAATGAAAATGTCAATAGGACTGGAAGATAAAATCAAGGATGTAACTCAAAAAAATTGGGCAAAAAAATCAAGAAAACAGAAAATATAAGATTAACTCTAAGAAAAATAGAGATTTCAGCTAGAGTGCCAAGATCTTATTAATAGTAGTCCCAGAAAGGGAGGACAGAGAGAATGGAGGAAAGGAAATGATTAACGAGTTAAACGGCCAGCCAGCCTTCAAGCTGAGAGTTTTTAAGTGATGAGCAGAACAAATGGGAAAATGCCCACAACACTAGGAAATTACAGAAATCTCAGAATAAAGACAGTTGATTGAAAGCATTGTGGGGAGGGAGGAGTAGAAAGGATTGAGATTCAGTCGTTCATTAGATTTCCCATCTGCAGTGCTAAGAGTATAAAAAGATGGGATGCACGGGTGATGGTTCAGTGATAAGATGCTCCCCTGCCATGCGGGAGACCCAGGTTCGATTGCTGAACCATGCACCCACCCCCCCACCCCCAAAAAAGATAAGGAAGCAATGCTATCGAAGTTTTTGAAGGAAAATTCTATAAGCAGCTTAAATATCAGTTAAATATAAAAATATACAGAAGGAAGAAAAACATTTTCAGGTAAACAAGAATTTAGTCAATTTGTTTCCCAGGCCATCTGTCTTTAAAAGATATTTGAGTATGGAGGGAATACGATGAGGCGCAAAGATAGTAGACAACAGTGGCTCCAATACTGACTTGGAAGCCAAGAAGTCTGAGTGATAGTTGTGCAGCAGCCTAGCGAGCACTGCATCAAAGAGGAGGAGGGTACCAGAGACTGGAAATCTCCTAGAAACAGATGTTTCCATGTACCAAATAGTATGTTAGAGATTTTTTTTAAAGAAATTGTGGGAGATAATGATGCAAAAATAAATAAATAAATAAGGACAGAAATTCTAGGAAAAGCAATAGGTTGTGGATAATGATATCTAACTGCATCACAATAGTTTCTCTGATACCAACACTACTCTCACTGTGTTTATATGACTATAAATTTTCAACTTTCAGTGTCAACTTCTAGACAAATCCAAAATAGTTATGCAAATCTTGTCAATCTCAATAAGGTAAAAGAAAACATACAGATGACAGAATTTCAAAAGGGAAAAATTTCAAAAGTGAAAAGAAAGATGGGGGACATAAACCCTCTTCTAACAAAATGAGAATTCATATTGTCCGTCATTGACTAGAAAAAAATCTTTTGAAGCTTAGATATTTTAAAGTCAGATTTGGTGTAAGAGAGCTAAATCTTCATTCATCATAAGCAGGAAATCGATGGATAATGTAGTCCCAGGCCCATGCATTGATAAATGTAACTTCCTTTACCTTGGTCAAAAACTATTAAAGAATTATATTTCAGTTAAGTACAAAGTCCTTACCAAGACATTTGTGATTCACTGCAATTCAAAAACAACTACTTTTGGGGCTTATTCTCTTTAGTCTCCCTAACACTCCAATCAAAGAAATCACATCCACCTTGCAACCATTTGCTTAAGCATGCTAAGGGACGAAGACTGGTGAGAGATAAGAGTAAGGATTTGGAGGAGGTGATGTAGCTTGGTCAAATTAGATTTTATCAGTAGAACTGGAAGGAAAAAAAAAGACACATTTAGTGTTGGTCAATATGACAACTTCAGACTAAACTTCTTTCTTTGCTTATACAGAAAGAATCACATTCAACCTGGCAGAATAGGGACTCTGTTGTCAATTACCTCTTGGTAAATTAACTCTAATTAGAAAATGTGAAGCACTTTTCTTTAATCTCCTTAATATTGCAAATATCATGAAGGCAACCCAAAGGAATTGGAGACAACATAAAGATTACTAGTGTCCAAAAATAGCATAAAAGAGTGGTTCCCTCTTGGTGCCCTCAGGCAATTTGGGTGGTTCGTGAAAGGAAGAATGACTCAGCTTAAAGTACACTAATGCTAGCTGTAAAATCAGATGAAACATACTGAAAAGAGCTTTGTTATAGTTGAAGAGTACATATTCTGTTTATCATGAATGCAGACTACTATTTCAGGTTGTCTGAGTGGGGAAGCTGTAGGCAATGTGTGCTCTTCCCATCAATATTTTTGTAGCACTTAGATTTCCTTTGTTGTAAGCAACAGAAACCACCTGGGGCTACTGGCCCCATAAAATACAATTTAAAATGAAATACACTAAAGTAATTTAAAAACAGTGTAAAAATAAAAAGTAAAATAAAATAAACATTAAAAAGTTTAAACTGGGGACTTCCAGAGAAGATGGCGGCTGAGTAAGACGCGCAGGTCTTAGTTCCTCCTCCAGAAAAGCAACTAAAGAAACAGAAACAATACGAAACAGCTCCCGGAGTCACGACAGAGACCAAAAAGACAGCGTACCCCATTCTGGAACGGCTGAACGGGCAGGGGGAATCCGCTGCGGTGAGATACCCGAGGGGCGCGCGTTTTCTCAGCCGGGGCGGCTGGCGACTGGGGTCCCCTCCACGCACATGGCTCCCCGGTCTGACTGGGAACGTTGGATAGCGGGGCCCTCCCAGCACGCTTGGTGTCTCGGGCCAGCTGGGCAATTTGGACCGGCACTCCCCCAAGCCACGGCGGCCAGCGACCCCCGCCTCCAAGCGCGGTTTCCCGGGCCGACTGCGAGATTCGGACTGGCGAGTTAAAGGAGCCACAGCATCTTTTACTGGTGGGCCCCGCCGACAGACGAGCGCCACGAGTGCCACCTACTGGGCAGGAAAAGAAAAACAGAGCCCAGAGATTTCACAGAAAAACCTTTCAACCAGCTGGGTCCCACACCCAGAGAAATCTGATCAAATGCCCAGACACCAGCAGAAAATAATGGATGATGCTCGGAAAATTGAAGATATGGCCCAGTCAAAGGAACAAACCAATAGTTCAAATGAGATACAGGAGCTGAGACAACTAATGCTGAATATACGAACAGAAATGGAAAAACTCTTCAAAAACCAAATCAATAAATTGAGGGAGGACATGAAGAAGACATGGGCTGAACAAAAAGAAGAAATAGAAAATCTGAAAAAACAAATCACAGAACTTATGGGAGTGAAGGACAAAGAAGAAAAAATGGAAAAAACAATGGATACCTACAATGGTAGATCTAAAGAGACAGAAGCTACAATTAGTGAACTGGAGGATAGAACATCTGAATCCCAAAAAGAAACAGAAACTATAGGGAAAAGAATGGAAAAACTTGAGCAGGGGATCAGGGAACTGAATGACAATATGAAGCGCACAAATATACGTGTTGTGGGTGTCCCAGAAGGAGAAGAGAAGGGAAAAGGAGGAGAAAAACTAATGGAAGAAATTATCACTGAAAATTTCCCAACTCTTATGAAAGACCTAAATTTACAGATCCAAGAAGTACAGCGCACCCCAAAGAGAATAGACCCAAATAGGCGTTCTCCAAGACATTTACTAGTTAGAATGTCAGAGGTCAAAGAGAAAGAGAGGATCTTGAAAGCAGCAAGAGAAAAACAATCTGTCACATACAAGGGAAACCCAATAAGACTATATGTAGATTTCTCAGCAGAAACCATGGAAGCTAGAAGACAGTGGGATGATATATTTAAATTACTAAAAGAGAAAAACTGCCAACCAAGACTCCTATATCCAGCAAAATTGTCCTTCAAAAATGAAGGAGAAATTAAAACATTTATAGACAAAAAGTCACTGAGAGAATTTGTGACCAAGAGACCAGCTCTGCAAGAAATACTAAAGGGAGCACTAGAGTCAGATACGAAAAGACAGAAGAGAGAGGTATGGAGTAAAGTGTAGAAAGAAGGAAAATCAGATATGATATATGTAATACAAAAGCCAAAATGTTAGAGGAAAATATTATCCAAACAGTAATAACACTAAAAGTTAATGGACTGAATTTCCCAATCAAAAGACATAGAATGGCAGAATGGATTACGACCCAGCAATACCACTGCTAGGTATCTACTCAAAGGACTTAAGGGCAAAGACACAGACGGACATTTGCACAGCAGTGTTTATAGCAGCATTATCTACAATTGCAAAGAGATGGAAACAGCCAAAATGTCCATCAACAGATGAGTGGCTAAACAAACTGTGGTATATACATACGATGGAATATTATGCAGCTTTAAGACAGACTAAACTTATGAAGCATGTAATAACATGGATGGACCTAGAGAACATTATGCTGAGTGAGTCTAGCCCAAAACTGAAGGACAAATACTGTATGGTCCCACTGATGTGAACTGACATTCGAGAATCAGCTTGGAATATATCATTGGTAACAGAGACCAGCAGGAGTTAGAAACAGGGTAAGATAATGGGTAATTGGAGCTGAAGGGATACAGACTGTGCAACAGGACTAGATACAAAAACTCAAAAATGGACAGCATAATAATACCTAAGTGTAATGTAACTAGGTTGGAACACTGAATGAAGCTGCACCTGAAATATGGTTTTTTGTTTGTTTGCTTGTGTGATTGTATCTTTTGTTTTTGTTTTTTCTTTTTCCTTTATATATATATATTTTTATTAGTATTATTATTTTAATTCTCTTCTCTATATTAACATTCTATATCTTTTTCTGCTGTTTTGCTAGTTCTTTTCCTAAATCGATGCAAATGTACTAAGAAATGATGATCATACATCTATGTGATGATACTAAGAATTACTGAGTGCATGTGTAGAATGGAATGATTTCTAAATGTTGTGTTAATTTCCTTTCTTTTTTTTGATTAATAAAAAAAAATTTCAAAAAAAAGTTTAAACTACAAAAAGCAAAAAAATAAAATAAAATAATTAATAAGATAAGGAAAGATATACTTGAGTAGAACAAAAGGAAGAGTTCATTGGGACCTAAGGAAGACAGCAACCAGGGCTGCTCAGGTGGTCTTACAGGTAAAAACAAACAAAAAATCCTGGGTGGTGTCTGTGGTGTGGAGATATATATATCCCCTCAGAAAAACATACTCTTAAATTAAGTGTAAACCCATTGGAAGCAGGTCCTTCTGATGAGGCTACTTCAATTAGCGTGCGACCCATCTCAATCAGGATGAGTCTTAAACCTATTACTGGAGTTCTTTATAAGCGGACTGGAATTCAGAGAGAGAAAAAGCACGGGAGCACAAGCTGATCCTGGAATCAGGAGACTCCACCATGTGCCTTTGCCATGTGACAAGCTAAGGGCCCCAGGATCACCTGCAGCCAGCTCCTGAACTCCACAGTCTTTGAGGAGAAAACACCACCTTGATGATGCCTTAATTTGGAGTTCAGCCTCAAAACTCTAAACTAATACATTCCCATTGTTCAAGTTGACTCATTTCACGGTATCTGCTCGAGTAATAGAAACTAAACCGTGTCTTTGAATACTATCTTTGACATGACTCAGCTTTAACCACATTCTGTGTTTTTGAGACTCTACTCCAGATTTAGATACCCAAGACATAGGATAAAGAGTTGTATGTGTTTCCCACTTGGGGGGAGGGGTAAAGGAAAGCCCTGTGGATGGAAAGTCCTACATGGAAATGCTGATGAGGAAAAAGAGAGGTTTCTCAAAGGAAAGAGGGAGATTGAATGCCAGCCAAAGGAAAACAGATACTCATCACAAATTCTCAAGAGCTTTAAAAAAAGGCATTAATACCGAGGAATTGCCTTTCGGGTCTACTCTGATCATCTTCTGAGATTATAAGTATTTCTTTCAAGTTCTTATCCTAGTCCTAAAATATTTTTAGTTGTCCTGTCAATGTGTTTATAATTTTTGCCAGCATTTTTTCTTTATTTTAGGGCTCAATTTTTATAGTCAAACTACTCCTTTGTAGAATTTTGTCCTGCTTTTTTTTTTTTTTACCATAGACAGATTAAAACATGTGAGATATTGTATATCTGCCAAGTCATAGACTGAATACTATGATAAGTAGCTACTGAATTCTTACTATAAACTTAGCACCATGTTATAAGGGGTGCAAAGAAGGCTGCCCTTGAAAAGAGTTCACCATCTAGCTGAGAAAATATAAGATAAATATAAGATAAAAAGTGCGAAATAACAGCACTGGGAAAGAATGGGAAAGAATGTCATAATTATTTTAGAAATTGTTATCAGATTAATTTTTGAAGATGTTTATTCTAATATTATTTTTCACATCCTACATTTCTTATTGAGGAAAAAAATCTCCAAATTGCCCCAACTCATGTTGCTTCTTCTTTCCCCCAACAGCCCAAGATTTTAACTCTTCTTATTACTGTATGACAGTGCTTGCCAAATTGCAATATGCACACAAATCACGTAGGGATCTTGCTCAAGTATAGATGTGGATTCAATAGCTCTAAGTGAGGCCCGAGAGTCTGCATTTCTAACAAGCTTCCAGGTGCTGGCAGCACTGCTGGTCCATGGACCATATCCAGAAAAGTGAAGCTATGCGAGTCAGCACTAAGGCATCTATGTCAGGCCTACGTCAAATCTAGGCTTTTTTTTTTTTTTTTTTTTTTTTTGCTCAGAGGAAGTTTAGAAAATTTATCAAGTGAAATGAGAAGAAAAGAAGTAAGCAAGTAAATTATTCAAGGGGCAAAAACTAAGGGAAACCTCAAAAAAGACTCCCATATTTTTCCCACTCACATCCCCCCCAAAAGATCAAGAAAACATAAATTTTGAACTTTCTAGAGAAATGAATTTGTCAAGATAACAGAAAACTGGTATTTATGTGGTCACTTTCAATCTTAATTTTTAAATACTGATTTCAGAGGAAAGCATTGCAGACTAAACAATGAGTGAACACCATAATCATTTCTACTCTACTTGGAATTAGGGGTGACTTGCAAAGTTCTACGAACTAGGAGCTTTTCAAAATTCCAATTCTTGGGCTCCACCTTGAGAAAGTCTCCTTATCCCGGGAATCTGGGGGAGAAATCTGAGGTTTTTAAAGCTGTATAGGTAATTCTGATACAAAGTCTGGTTTGGAAAATACTACTCTGAAAAGAAAAAAATACTTTATAGGGTCTTCATATTATTTTATACACACACTTCTAAATAAAAAGAAATATATATATACATATATATATACACATATATATATAAACAGTTAAACCAAACACATTAGATACGCAAATTTAGAAATATGATTGTCCTGCATCAGAACTTCAAAATCAATGTTAGCACCAGGTGCTCTGAATTAAAAGGATTTATCCTAGAGTCTACACGGTAGACTGTAATCTCACATCTTCATCCTCTTGCTAGTAGTTTTCAAATTTAAGGGTACACACGAACCACTGATAGGCTGGTTAATAAGGTTGATATCTGGGCCCCACCCCAGGACATTCTGAGCCTGTAGTTTGGAGTGGGGGGTAAGAATCTGCATTTTTATCGAACACCCCCCCGCGATTTCCACGCAGCTGCCCCCTCCTCTCCACCCGCCCCTCCGTTGGAGAAAACCACCCGACTTCATACTGCGCTCTTGAGGAGGAAGAAATGAGCATGAGGGCTCAGATAGGCCGATTTTAACGGTCAGTACAGGATCCTCTGACGGGTAGTGACAGACTGAAAGTGAACATGGCATCTAATCAGCAACTGAGATGGCAGATAAGAGCGTCCTTATGAAGCCTTCCCTGGTTTTTACAGTAAGTCACTTCATGCCCGCACAAGATGCCAAGTTCTAACCTGATTTGCGTCACTACAATTATGGGCTTGTGCCAAGGTTAGTTATCAAACATACTGAAAAAGTTAATCTCACAAAATCTGGGACTAAAATAAGACGGGAACTTGGCGCAACAGAAGCAAAATCTGAGTCGGGGTTCTACGTAAGTCCTCAAGGAAGGACGGTGTCAGAGGCTGGTTCAAACAAGCTTCTGCTGAACGAATTGAACTCGTAAAGGCAAAGAAAACCAAGCAAACCGTTCCCTGCTGGGTCGGGAAGCTAAGGCAGTAAAATCTGTCCTCCTCCCAAGTCGTTCTAAAGCGACAGATTGGTCGGCCGTGCAGGAAAAGACCTGAGCTAACGCGCGTGTGGCTGCGCAGCCTTCCGAGCGAGTCCCCCCCGCAGGCGGCGCGGCGGCAGCTGACGGCTGGGAAGCCCGCGGGCAGCGCGGCGGCTGAGTCAGCGCTGAGTCACGCTCGGCGCTACGTGCGGCGCAGGCGGCCGAGGTTCCCGCCCGCCGCCGCTCCGTCAGCCGAGCTCCGCGGCTTCCTGGAAGACCGTCCCCTGCGCCGGGAGGCCGGCGGGGCCTCCTGCTCCCACCAGGGACTCCGCGGTCGCACGCGTGCCTGCACGCACGGCGAGCCCGCTGACACGCAGCTTTCTCCGCCGAGGGGAAGAGTCACGCGTCACGGCTGGTCACGGCGCTTGGGCGGATGCCTTAATCCCATGTGTTTCCTCAAAACCGAGATTTCAGTTGGCCCTTGCTTTTCTTTCGTGTTGCTGGGTTTTTCTTTTTATTTTGATTCCCCCCCCCTCCTTTCCTGGCAGGGGAGTAACATGCTGATCTTTTTGTAGTTTCCAATTTTTTTAATGAAGCACAGGAAGAATGCATTAATAAAATATGTGTTGAAAAGTATGCATCAAATCGTCACTCTGCTTTTGGGGTCTAAAATTATAATGTGGCTACAGTTGTAGCTGTGAATGCTGGGCCACTGAAAATGAGTTAGCGCAGTTCCGCTTTGCTGTTTATTAGTAAAAAAGCAAATAGTAGCTCTGGTTTGACCTATTTTGTCCAATAAGCTTCTCTAGTAACCAAATTCTTCTAAAGACTGAAGGTCAATTTGCTAATAATTTGATGTGGGTATCAAAGAATATGGCAGCCAGGCCTGTGTGGTTCTGTACCTTAGATAACAGATAAGCTGTCCTAATGAAGTACAAATCATATTTAGTTGGTCTTACAAAATGGCAATGATTACATCTTATTGAAAGTTGATAACAGGCATTCTATCATTAGTATAGCCAGTCACTGAGATAGTCATGGTACAGATGGGATAATTATTTAGTGACAGTTTGAGGCCGATTAAGACAGAGACACTGGGTCTTAAGAACTTGTTGTGCCACCTATTGCCAGTTCTACTTCCTCAAGAAAATTATATTTCTCTTCATCACTGCATGTATGTGAGACAACACTAGACCTTCGATGTTCTTATATTTGATTGTTTTTATTGCAGAAATGGAGACTGAAGTATTTAGAGGTTGAACTGACTCACCGGGTTACGAAGAAGCATGACTTCTCGGTTGTTAAAAGGGAGAGCAATTCACCAAACTGAGATAAAATGAGGAGATATGAAAATGTGAGAAGCGGTGTAAGTTCAGAAAAGCAAAATGAGTAGTATGAGCCAGAAATGGAATTTGAGATATTTAACCTATTGGTAAACACGAAATATATTTAATGTGCTAGTTTTTGAAAAAAAGTGCCAAATTATTCTCTTATAAAATATTTTAAAATTTAACTATGTATATACATTATCATTTGATGCTTAAAAAACTGCCTGATTCTAATTTTTCTGAAGAGTAAGTACAGGTGGCTAAAAAACACATTAAGAGATGATCATTCTCGTTAGCTACAAGGGAAATGCAGATTAAGACTACAATGAGAAAGCACCTCACACCTATAAGAATAGCTGCTATTAAACAAACAGGAAACTACAAATGTTGGAGAGGATGTGGAGAAATTGGGACAGTTATGCACTGCCTGTGGGAATGTATAATGGTACAGCTGCTGTGGAAGACAGTCTGGTGGTTTCTTAGGAAACTAAATATTGAGTTGCCCTATGACCTGGCAATACCACTACTTGGATTATACCCAGAAGAGCTGAACGCAGTGACACAAACTGAGATTTGCACACCGATGTTCATAGCAGCATTATTCGCAATCGCCAAAAGATGGAAACAATCCAAGTGCCCATCAATAGACGAGTGGATTAGCAAAATGTGGTATATACAGATGATGGGCTATTATACGGCAGTAAGACGAAATGACGTCCTGAAGCACATGACAAAATGATGAGTCTTGAGGTCATAATGCTGAGTGAAATAAGCCAGACACAAAAGGGTAGATAGTGTATGATTCCACTTTTGTGACAATGGTGAAGATAAAATCAGAGGTTTATAGTACAGAATATAGAGGGCCTAGAGATACATGGAGGCTTGAGATGAGTGAATGGTTAGCTACTGAGGTTAAACTTCAATATTCGGGAGTAGACAGAAGTGAAGACAGTTTACTAGTGGTTCTATAAGTAATATTACCATACTGAAGGTGAGTGTAATTGAAAGGGGATGTATAGACCCATGTGTCCCACTGATTAACACTAGAAATATAAATACCTACTCATGAGAGGTGATGGTCATTCTCTTTAATAAAATATATATATATAATTTTAATTACCCCAAAAGAAAGAATGAAGTCATTCTGATTTACGGAACCAGGAGGTGAATGTGGTCACTCCAGTAAAATTTCATGAGGAAATTTTATTTGCTTTGATGGTTTTTAATTTATTTCATTTTATAAAGTCATTCAATAATCTCAGCAATCTTCACTACTAGAACAATGGACAACATAGCCAAGGCCCTGATTATAGAGCTTATGTTCTGATAGGGAAAACAAATATTTAAAAATTTAAAGTCAATAAATGCTAGAAAGAAAAATTCATAGGGTGACATCTTAGAGAATAGCTGAGAGAGAAATTGTTTGGATAGTGAAATCAAAAAAGACCTCTCTGAGGAGGTGACATTTAAGCTGAATTTTGTATGGTAGGAAGGCTGCACAAAGCAGGGGACTTCATATCTCAAGCAAAGGGCTCTGCAAGCACAAAGACCATGTGTCTGGAAGCATCTTGGCCTGTTCAAACAGAAAAAGAAGGGAAGACCAGCATGCCATGTTGTCTGTCAGGTAGGGGCCCAGGTCCTGCAGAGCCTTGAAAGTCATGGCAAAGAGTTTGAATTATATTCTTAGCAAAATTGGCAGTCACTGAAAAGTTTTCAGCAGTGAGTTCCATGATTTGATTTACATTATTAGAAAAGTATATGGACTGATGCGTGGAGAATGGATCACAGGAGATAGGAAAGGAATTGGTGAGCCTAGAGCTTAGGTACAGGGGATGTTGGGGCAGGAAAGTAGCCATAGAAATAGAAATGGACAGATCCTAGATATGTTGGATGAGGAAGTGCCAGAAAAAGTTAATGAATTGGTGTGAAAGAGAATAACAAAAGGAGTCAAGATAACATGTACCTTTCTGGGTTTGGAGCACCTGGGGAGTCACAAGGTCTTCATATTGTTTCCTTGGTCACTGTTTCAAGTTAAGAGTTCTGACCCATGAGTGTGGATATATGCACATGTGCAGGCGCGTGCGCACACACACACTCATAAGCACCACTGCCACTTGTGAAAATAGAAGTTCACACTGAGAAGACTAAGATGCAAGAAATGATTCAGGCAGTGCTTAAGTGAGCACTCCACACATAATGGTGCTTATCTCTACCCCTGTACTTGTGTGCAGGCTGTTACAAGGAACATATGCCTTCCCCGCTTTTATCTGTGTATCCAAATCCTACTCAAATTGTAAGGCTTTAGATAAAGTCCTGCTTTCTCTATGTAGCCATACTAATGCCCCAAGCCAAGCGGTCCTCACTGTCTTCAGGATCACATAACACATATTCGTTGTCTGTGTCCAGTCCTTTTGACACTTGAACTTTGGCAATGTCATGTGATTATCACCAATGGTTTAACATGTCTCACAAATGTCTATATAAATGTCTCTTCAACTGAACTAGAGACCTTTTGAGACTAGGAACTGGTTCCTGTGTATAAATTGTAGCACCACAGAATCCTAGCAGTATGCGTGCGACATATGAAGGGCTTAATAAATAACAATATAATCATTGGCATTTTTACATGAACAGAAATTTGATGATCACCTAGCTTAATATCCCATATATTTGGTAAGTAGGAGGTTAAGTCATGAAGAGGAAGTACTCTGCCCAGATCACAGAACTGATAAGAGCTTTGGTACTACATGGAACCTTGAGTAAGACATGAGATTTTGTAGGTTTGTCCAGAGTGATGCCCCAGTATATCCCAGAGTCATTTGAAGAGTGAATAAAAAAGCATTTGCAAAGTCCCTGTTCTAGTTTGCTAGCTGCCAGAATGCAATATACCAGAAACAGAATGTCTTTTAAAAAGGGGAATTTAACCAGATGCCAGTTTACAGTTCCAAGGCCAAGAAAATGTCCCAGTTAAAACAAGTCTATAGAAATGTTCAATCTAAGGTATCCAGGAAAAGATACCTTGGTTCAAGAAGGCCAATGAAGTTCAGGGTTCCTCTCTCATCTGGAAGGGTACGTGGCAAACACAGCCTCATCTGCTAGCTTCTTCTCCAGGCTTCCTGTTTCATGAAGATCCCGGGGAGGCATTTTCCTTCTTCATCTCCAGAGGCTACTGGCTGGTGAACTCTGCTTCTCGTGGCTCTGTCGTTCTACTCTGCTCTCTCTGAATCTCCCATTCTCCAACATGTTTTCTCTTTCATAGGACTCCAATAAACCAATCAAGACCCACGCAAATGGGTGGAGACACTTCATCACCTAATCCAGTTTAACAACCACTCTTGACTAAATCACATCATCCAAGGAGATGATCTGATCACAGTTTCAAACATACAGTATTGAATAGGGATTATTCTACCCTTATGAAATGGGATTTTGATTAAAACATGGCTTTTCTAGGGGCATATTTCCTTTCAAACCAGCACAGTCCCCTTGGGGGAATGGTGAGAAAGGGGGAAAATTCAAGTTCCCCAAGTGGAGAATTCTTGATATTCTCACAAGCAGTGGGGACAGCCAATGCAATAGGCTGAGCCCCCCAAATTGGGGTTTGTTCATATGAAATTTATCTCCACAAAGGATAGGCTAAGCCTGCTTGAAATTAAGCTCAAGAGTCACCCCCAAGAGAACCTCTTTTGTTGCTCAGATGTGGCCTCTCTCTCAGCCAACATGACAAGCTAACTCACTGCCCTCCACCTCTCTACATGGGACATGACTCCCAAGGGTGTGACCTTCCTGGCAATGTGGGACAGAAATTCTGGAATGAGCTGGGACTCAGCATCAGGGAATTGAGAAAAACTTCTTAACCGAAAAGGGGAAGAGCGAATGAGACAAAGTGTCAATGGCAGAAAGATTCCAAACTGAGTCAAGAGGTTATCCTGGAGGTTCTTCTTATGCATAATATAGATATCACCTTTTTTAGTTAAGGTGTAATGGAGAGGCTGAAAGGAACTGCCTGAAAATGTAGAGCTGTGTTCCAGTAGCCTTGTTTTTTGAAGCTGATTGTATAATGATACAGCTTTCACAGTGTGACTTTCACAGTGTGATTGTGAAAACCTTGTGTCTGATGCTCCTTTTATCTACAGAATGGACAGATAACTAAAACATATGGATTTAAAGTAAATAATAGGGGGGACAAATGTTAAAATAAAATTAGTAGATTGAAATGCTAGTGATCAGTGAAAGGGAGGGGTAAGAGATATGGTATGTATACATTTTTTCCTATTTTCTTTTTATTTCTTTTTCTGAATTGATGCAAATGTTCTAAGAAATGATCATGATGATGAATATACCCCCCCCCCAAAAAAACAAAGCAGAGAATCCAGAACTCAGAGAACTTCAAAGAGAAATTAAATACATTTTTAAAAAAAGCTTTGATACTACATACCACAAACACATTGGCTCAGTAACTTTGGGTAGCCATGGAAATAGAAGTGGACAGATCTTTAGCTTCTGGATTTCCACTTTCTCATTTGAAAAAAAATGAAGAGGTTTGAGGTTTCTACCTTATTATCCCAAAAGTTCTTTCAGGATTCTTTTTTTTTAAAAAAAAAACAAAACTGTAGTTTATTGAATATTGTTATGAGACAGACTCTATACTAAGCACTTTATAGGCATTCTTTTATTTTATCCTTGAAACAATAAATTTATGAGGGAGGTGGTATTATTCCCATTTTTGCAAATAAAGGATCTAGGAAATAAGAAGTTTAAGTAACTTGTCCAAGGGTACTCAACTAGTAAGTAGTGAAATAGAATTGGAGTCCAGACTGGCTAACTGTAAAGCCTAAGGACTTAACCATAATGCTACCCAGCCTTATTTCATTCTTCCTTTTATAGAGAAACAGACCATGGCTAGACCAGAATTCCACATCGAGGAATTGGATTCCAAAACCAGTACTTCAGGTATCTAATGTATCAAGGAATATTCAGAATGGGACTGTTGCGTTGTTTTAGGTTCATCAGTATCGAATGTAGTTTGAGAGCAAATATAGTAGATTGTGTTTGTTGAATAAATAAATTAGTTTATCCTCTAATTTAGAAATTTTTTTTCAAGTATTGCTATGCTCATCAATTCCAAGCAAAAGCCCAATAAAGATTCCAGAACATAAATGTGGGAACATACAGGGCTAAAAGGGGTGTCTTTATAGGCAGCTTATGAGAAAAAATGGAAGAACATAAAATATATTCTCCCGATCAGATCAAGTGCTAGCAATGTGGTTCACATCTCTGAGAAAGAATGCACAAGGCTCCCTGCCTGCAGTTCAAATTATGATTTGAAAAATCAGAGCCCAAGCTTCCTCAGGGAAGGAGAATCTGAAGGTTTAGCCCACAAAGGAGCTATATCAGATGCCCATGAAATGCATAAAAGAAAAGCCATGATCTCCTGCCTTCAGGAGTTTGTAGTCTAATTTATGGAATAAAGTCAAGAGAGAGGAATTCTAGGGCATAGCAGAACCGTCTTTGTCCTTGGATGCTCTGAGCTCTAGGAAATATTCTTGCCGGCATCCTGTGGCCAAGCGGGCTTTGACTCCACTTGGTCTGGCCTTCTTATCTCTCAGGTCCTAAGTCAGGGAGGATAGCTTTTAAGGGAATGAGGGCCTTTCCAAGGGCCCTCTGTGAGAAAGAAACATTATCTAAAGGAGGAGTCCGCATTAGAAACCTGATGAAGGTGATGATCTAATCACTTGTCCCAAATCAAGACATGCGTAGAGCTACTCTGAAATCTACCACAGACAGACCAAAGCACTGAGACTAGGGCTTGTTCAAGTCTCCTCGGCAGTTCAACAGACCCTGAGGAAGCCTGAGGAATGGCCGAAAACCAGACTCTTTCCCATGGCTTCCAGTGTCTGAGAATTGCCTTTAGAGTTAAAAATGATCACTTGCAACTTTGTGTTTCTTCTACAAGTATACGCGCAGCATATGCTTTTGTAAGTATGATGGGAGAACGAGTCTTCGAAATTTCTAGATGAGTTCTGAAAAATATAGGAATTTGTTGGTAGTCTGAAAACAAGTGTATGTGAAGGAACATTTTTTTCTTTTTAGTAATTGTGAGAAAAACAGTTCTATTCGCTACAGTATTTGCCAAATGCTGACCTACATGCAACTTAATTTTTTTTTTTTTGATGTGATAATCAGATGTACTGAAAGAAGTATGTGAGGGCAGCCTAATTCAGCTGGCCATCTGGATTTTGGTGTCAATTGTCTTTCATCTGGCCATGCCTGCAGCCTCTAGTCTCTGTATTCCCTAGGACAGAACTAACTTTCTCATGGTAAAGGGTGTTTTTTTCCAGGCTCTGGAGGTGAAAGGCTCAAAGACCCAGATGAACTAAAGGTCACTCTTGAATAAAATCTAGATGCCTTATCTAGTTAAAATGCTGATACTCACACTTTACATTAATATAGGGAATGGCTGTAGTGAACAATACAAATTAAAAAAAAAAACAAAACAGATTCACGTGAATAAAACCAGTGCTAGTTAATGATAATCACAGTATTTGCATAGTGCATAGATTCCTTTAACATGCAATCTTTTAGCTTTACATATACCCCTTTGAGGCAAACTGGCATATCATTAGCCCTCCTTTCCAGAGGGAAAGTTCTAAGAGACTAAATGCTTTCTTTGAGGTCATCCAGAAACCAAAGGCTTTTGGCCTTTTTTTTTTAATTGAATACAACAGAGACCACTGTAACTGAAGGCTGTGCTGCTTTATTACTTAGAGCCAGGAGTTCCTGCAGGTTTTGCATTTTGATAGAATTAGGAGGTGGGAGGGGGTGGGACCAGGATTGCCCACCCACCCTTGAATAAGAAGAAGTGTGGCATTTAGGCCATTGGGATGGTGAGGCATCTTGGATGTTTTGTCTACTGAAATCCCTCAGATCTGAAGGAAGCTCCAGACACGTTTTGGTAGATATTGCTATCACATCAGAAATGTTGAAATACAGTAAGTATATGGTTATTATTGGTAAAATTATATAGAGAAAGCCCTGGAGACCCCTCAGAGCAAAATAAATAAGTAAATAAAACAAACAAATCCATGTCCTACTTCCTCTTTGGGCTCCCTCTTGAGTTTCCTCTTGATATCTTTTGAACTTTGGAATCTCCACTTAGGCAACTGACCCAGATAACCAACCACGCCCCTAGCTCATTACATTTAGCCCAATGCAAAACAAAGCTGACCTGCCCCAAACCCACCCCTGTAAGATGGGCACACCCTCATCCAATTAACAGGAATCAGGTAACTTATTTTTTTTTCCTATAAAAATTGTTTGCCATCCCTAAGGCTTGAAGCTGCTTCTGTTCTTCCAAGTGATCTGGCTTCCTTTGCTGCAGCAAAACTACTTTGGTGTCCCAAATAAAATGTTGTAGTCTACAAACTCTACTCCAAATTGTCTTTTGGCATTAATAAGGGCTCTTGCTTGCATTAATAAAACAACTACATGGTTGAATCTCCTACAAGAGCCTTGGATGCGATGCCGTGCATGCAGCTGTGCCCATCAGTGAGTGCTAGGTTTAAGCTCTGATGAGCTCAGCCAACAGGAAATCTCGGACCACCTGCCATCTTGCCACCTATGTAATGGGGGAGGTCGGGTAGGTTTAAATCCCTATTTAAAATTTATATTTCTATCCTGGCTCAAAAGGGATTTTACCTTTTGACTAATGTCTACAGATCTAGAGGCACGAATCCCCCCCCCAAGAGTAAATTCTCAAAATTAAATAAACTAACATAAAAAAAGGTAAAAAGGGGTGTGTCTTAAATTCTGACATTAGAACCCTATATGTGCATGAATGTCCCCTTAGCCTGTAAGCATTTACAATATTGGTAGCTGTGCCATACTATGTGTAAAATAGAAAATTAAGTCTGATTCAAAAGTTCAGACTCATAGTCAAATGAGCAAACACACAATGACAATATTTATTATTAGTCTCATGATCATAGTAAGTAACACTTATTAAGGACTAAGCTCTGTATCTCATTTAATCCTCACAATAATTCTACGAGGCATGATGATTATTCCCAGTCTATAGAAGCAGAGTCGTGGATTAAGTAGTTTGCCAGCTCAGTGGATGAGCCAAGAATCACATCCAGGTCTGTTTGCCTCCAGGGCCTGGGATGTGAAAAAGGACACACAAACAATAGTTTAGTCATGTGTGCATGTATATATGTGTGCACATACATAGTGGGCATGAAAATGAAAAACACAGACTCAGGTGTGCTATCATGTAGCTTTGTTTCTCTACAACTGACCTTAGCCTTGCTCAGGAGCCCTCAGTTTTGCTGCCAATAGGAAAGTTCTTCTTGCCAGTTGAACACTCAATCTCTTTTAGGGAATTCTCACCTAACTCAGGGTTGTGCACTCTCTGTCTTGGCTTTCCTTTCTCCGGGGGATGGCATAGCAGGGGGAGAAGGTGAGGGAGGGAATGGAGCCTTTGGCCTTTCAATCATCCTCTAGCCCTGCTAGATTCTGTTGAAGTTGAACCGGTCCCCCACCCCCATGGCCTCCACAGCTGCTGCTCACATCCTGCATACTCTGGATGTCAGGTCCAGACATCTGCGTCCTCCCCCTACTACCCAGGCTCCCTTGGGTTCCCTGGCTTCAGCCGTACCAGTGCTCCTCTTCACAACAGCGGGATCTGAGAGGTGTTCTCTTGCTCTCTGCTGGGGTAAGAGTGCTTCAGCTCTGCCCACCTCAGATCCTCCCTCATCCATTGCTGTTTCATTGCCTTACAGTCTCCCCTGGCTGGTCACTGAGAATAGAGACAAAAAACCCTGATACATTCTGTCTCTAGTCTTAAGTCTTTTTGAGGTTTCTATTGCCTGATCTCTGGGACATGGGCAGCGTGGAGGCACCAGTCGGGTCTCCCTCTGAATCTCTCCCTCCTTTGAGCTGGAGAAACTTCATCTCCTTTCTTGGTTATGGGAAAACTAGACATTTTCCTTACTCTGTAGTTTATGATAGAAACTTGGTGCTCTGGATCTTTCAGGCTATTAGTCTTATAGAGCTTAAAAACAAAGCAAAACACTTTTCGTCTCTTCTAGGTTGGGCTTTCAGAGTGACTCCATCCACTTCGATTTACTTTTTCACTCTAGTCTGTGTACTCCCTCCTCACAGGGCAATCTATTCCACTAACCTACTGATTGCTGTGGGAAAACAAGAGAAATGTAGGAAAACAAAATCTCAGAACTTATCTCAAAATAGGATTTCACAATATTTCTCTACAGAGATCTGTGTATTTGTGTGTGAATATGATTTTTTAATAATTGTGTTCCATGAGAGCCACTTAATCTCAACTTTCCCATAAATATGAGTGTGTCTTTTATTCCCTTTTTGCCAATATTCAAGGCATATTACCTGCTAATGAAATGGAACGAACATCCTACACGTTTATGATTTGCCATTATACTTTTTTTAAACAGAAAAGTAATTAACATGAGTGAAAAGCACTCTGTTTGTGAACAGCTAATTAGGCTACTGTTTTCCACACACATCACAACTGTCTTTTGTGCTGACAGCAGTGCAAATGTGAACCATAAAATTTTAGCCACTGGGAAGTTGCATTCCAATTTCATTGCAGGTAAATCATTCAAATTTTCAGCTGAGTCATGTATCACAAATTCACTCACATGCTACTAGGAGCTGGGTGAATGGACCTGGATGCTGGACTGTGCAAGGCTCTGAAATGCAAGTACCTGAGTCTTGGCTGCATAACTTGTATCTGAAAACCAGATGTTCTTTGTGCAGGCGCCCTGACCCTGCTGCAGATACACCAGAAAGCTCTCCTCTGTTTTTTTGTTCTGTTTGTGTTTTTTCGCATAGGCAGGCACTGAGAATCGAACCCGGGTCTCCAGCATGGCAGGCGAGAACTCTGCCTGCTGGGCCACCGCTGCCCACCGAGAAAGCTCTCCTCTGCCATGAGATCGCCCAGAGCCAAACCACAGAGCAAGTCCCAGGCAGAGGGGATAAGGAAGCAAATGACACTGGGCACACTCTCCAATGGCTGTCCCATACACATTTCAGCAGATAAAGAAGACATTGTGGCCCCATTTTTGTGAAAACAAACCAAAACCAAAACACGCACAAACTCATAGCCACATCTATGTATCTATATATTTACATGTGATTAGAAAAAGTCCAGAAAACACACACCAAAATGTTAATAGCAATTACCTCCAGAGAGCAGGGGAGCCTAAGGTTGGGGAGGGAGGCTTTTGACCTTCCATTTATACAATTCAGTGCTGTTCTAATTTTTTTCAAGAGCACAGTCTGTAATTGTGGTTTATTATTACTTTTTAAAATATGTGTTTATTAAAAAGAACATCAAATACCAGCCTTATAAAAGAGTGGGACACATCGGAAGGGTAGGTCGGGAGGTATTTTCTTCATTCTGATATAGAGAGTCATGCATGGGAGCCACTGCTATAGAAAGCATTTGATTATGGAAGAGAAGTCAGGGACAAACATGGGCCTTTTATTTTTTACAAAAGATGAAACCATAGGGTACAGGAAAAGCTTTCAGGAACACTGTGGAGAAGGAGATCCAAAATCTACAGGCCATGGCCTGGCTCTTAGCCAATGTGTGCCTCCCCAAACTGAGATAATAGATTCAGCATGTAAGCCACTTTTTGATTCTGTTTCAGTAGTGTCTCTTCCCAGTCACCCAGAAATCCAGTATATTAATGAAATGAAGGATGTGTGGCAAGCCCAGCTCTGCAGTTGGGACACAGCCCTGGCATACCTCCTGCTGACATGTGCCACTCCTGGAATGCTGGTTCACTCCACCCTCAAACTAACTTCTGGCTGAACTGGGGGTATCCTGGCTCCAGCAGAGGAGAGGCTTCAGTCTTGGTTTTCACACTTGAACTTTTGGTTCAGGAGCAAAAGCCAAAAAATTCAACCTACCCTGTGCAACAGCCAGTATGTTGATGCTGCCAGGCAATTCCTGGCTCACTGGACCACCAGCCTCCTACTTTCTGGACCAAAGGATACACTAGAGACCTACCTTCTGTGATTCAGTCCTTGCTTAGAAGTTAATCACCCAGACAGATTTCTTCCTTTGCTTAAATTACTACCTGGTAATGATTGTGCACTTGTAAAGTGTACTTTTACACTTTAGACAAGCAAGATATGAAAAGAACATCTGCAACATTTAACTGGAAAATAATGACGTCAAGGGAGAGTTTTAGGGGGAGGTGGGATTTTATTTTTAATACCATACCTGCTCTATGAGGCTTAAACCTTCTTATAATAGGTTGTTACTATAGTGATTTATCATAACATTGTAGCAAATTCAAATGTGGTGGCATCTTTTCTATACTGTTGAATGCATGGGATCTAAAATGTTGTGGGATTAGGTTACAGGGATATGGTAGAATAATTCTTAATCTATAGGAAAGAGTTGACTATGATTTAAAGTAATTAAATATGTTTGTGGTACCCACTGATACAATGTGATACAGTAAAGCTGAGAAGAATCTAAGAATTTTGAGAAAACAGACCATGAAGAATCTTAGAATAACAAAGATTGTCTCAAGGTCTTGCTTCTGGCTCTGACAAAATGTTCAATTTACATTTTATTCTCAGAAAATATATTCATTCCACTTTATATTTAATTGATAAGTTTTACTTTAAATTTATTTAAAAAATGCATCCATGTCTTCATCTCTTTTAGCCTCGTTGTAAAAATCAGGAATCACAGAAAAGTTAAATAAACTAGTTAACGGGCACAAAATAAATGCCCAATGGATAGAAACTCCAACCATCTCCTGATGTCAAACCAAGTACGCATTTCATTTGACCAATCTACCTCCAAGTCTGTCATTTCCAGACAATTATATTTTATCACTGCTACTCCTAATGCCCTTTCATGACTTTAATTTTTTTCTGTCTTCCTCACTGAGACATCTATGTACCAGAAATGTTCAACCAAAGGTGGAAAGCAAACAGAAACCTTGGGAAGAGTAAGTAATTTAACTGATAAGAGCCCCCAGAAAGTCTTTTGTATGTTTGGACTGGTGGAACATGTCTTTGTTTCCAGGCTGCTATGACAAATCCCACACAATGGATTGGCCTAATAACCAGAATTTATTGGCTCACAGCTTCAGAGGCTAGAAGGGGCAGGTAGAATTCTGACTGAACAAAAATTCTTGGGTTCCTTGGTTTTCCCATCACATGGTGATACCCCTGTCCTTTGTCTTTCAGTTGCTCCTGGCTTCTGGCTTCTCTCCATGGCTTTTTTTTTTTTTGTATTCTGTTTGGCAGGGTCACATTTCATTCTTTTTCCATGCGAGTATCCCATTATTGCAGCACAATTTGATGAATTTTTGTTTGCTTGTTTTTTGTTGTTGCTGTTTGTTTTGGGAAGTGCATGGACCGGCAATTGAACCCGGGTCTCCCGCATGGCAGGCGAGAATTCTACCACTGAACTACCCTCGCACCCCACTCTCCATGGCTTTTTTACTGTGTCCAATTGCCTTTGTTATAAGGGCTTCATCTATATTGCATTGAGGCCCATCCTCATTCATTTTGGGTATACCTTAACTAATAATAGCATCTTCAAAGGTCCTACACACAAATGGGTTCACACCCACAGGACCAGGGGTTACACCCCTGCCTTTTGTGGGGGGTCATGAGTCAATCCCCAACAGAACTTGAAAGAACAGAACCTGTTTCTTCTTTTTTCTTATTTATAATTACTCTTTTTCTTAACATGAAGACATAGAGTTTAAATTTTAATTCTGGGACTATAAGGGGTCAGTCACAATGCTTTTACACCTTTACAATTTAATCAGTTGGCTTTCTATTTCTGAGAATTTGCTGCATCTTTTTACTAACTTTGAGATTTGCATTCATAAGCATATTGAATACAAGCATGATGAACACTGTAGAGTAAGGACAAATGAATTTCTCTGTACTTGATCCAACTTTGACCTTGGAGAAGATATAAAGTTTTCTCACTGGACTTTGTTTATGTTTCCTGTATTCAAATGAAGAAAGTTAGTAAATTTGTCAGAGGATATTTATGGAAGAGGTGGAACTTCCAGCCAGCCTGCCCTCAAAGAATATGAATACATATATGTGCATATATTTGAAATACTGTGATTTTTTTGTTTGTTTAAAATATATATATTTTAATACTGTGATTTTTGTTTCTAGTATTTTAAAATGTAGGTCATGTGCTTGTTCACATATGAGTGTCTGCCTTTTTGGAAGTCAAAACATATTGAAAAACAAATTGTGAAATCCTACACACTTAGGAATATTGCATCACTCTACCCTTCAAAACACTCCCTCCTTATTTTTTGACTCAAAAGATTTCCTAATATCTTGAGGGCATCATCAGGGTGAGTAAGTTGACATTAAAAAAGACTAATAGAGATGTTTATTTTTAAGCCCCCCAAAGCATTTACTCTTTATATATTTATATATGTATATGGAATGAACTTACCATTCAAAGTTCTTCATAAATTGCTTTTGTCTTTTGTCTTACTCCATCTCAAGCACAGTTGAAAGGAACAGTGTGGTTTTTTTTGTTTGTTTGTTTTAAAGTAATATTAAGATGATGTTTATTTTATGTTGCATATTACTTCAGTATTACAAAGAAGAAAAGTTTAAAAGAATTGGTTCTAGTAATTTAAAAGCCACAGAATAAAAATCACAATGCTGTCTGTCCTGATACCTTTACAATGAGAGTAAACATAAGTCCTTTCTCATTGATGAATGGCCAGCAAGAGGCAGACCCAACAGCTTCTTCTGTCAGAGAGCTCTGAAACTGAAGAATTTCAAGGTAGATTAGTTGTTAAATTATAGTCAATGGATACAACCCAAAAAAGAGTTCACACTGAGATTCACATAAGCACTTTATTCAGCAATTCTTAGTACCTACTATTTTAGCTATTATTATTATTTTTATTTTCTGCCTTGGTTATTGTTGTATTTCCAGTACAGAGTTGAGTGCTTGGCTCATAGAAGGCACTCAACAAGTATTTCTTGAACAAATGAATGACTCAATCATGCAATTAATCAAGAGATATGAATTACCACTTGAAGAGTAATTCTGCCCTTGTTTTACTGTGTAAAAGTAGCACTTGATAATTAGATATATTTAATTTACTTTCTTTCAGACTCTTCTTACAAAAATTTTACTTTCCTTCTGACTCTACTGTTAAAAGAGTCAGCAAGGTTAGATACTCAGCTTCAGATTGATTTTTCCTCCTATTTGTAGATGTTTTCCATATGTATATATATATATATATATATATATATATATATATATATATATATATGCCTTTTCAGCCTGTGTAATCTTTCCAAAATTTCTTGTTGACAGCAAGAGCTTGAAAGGTCTTTATTGTTGAGGAGATGAGAAGACTGACATCCATTGTGTCTCATTCAGTGACTGAAATGTTTGCCACTGAGCAGAGCCTTTATCCTCATGTTGCCTCTGTTTATCCATCTGGAAAATGAGAACAATACTCACTAGTCTGGTATGGAAGTGATTGCCAAGGACTTTGTGATCCCTGCAGGGAAGGTGACATTTTAGTTGCTACATATTACAGATGTTTCCCTTTGATTAATTCGATGTTCAGGTACTGGAGCATTTTCAGAGGTGTTGCGCCAAAAACCAACAAACAAAAAAAGCAGAGATTGGCTTATAGATTTTAATAACATGTTTCCTTCATGTGTTACATTTGATTATTATTTATACTACAGTCACAGTTTAGAGACCATTTAGTCCAGTGCTTCTAAAACAGCCTATGCTGGCATTCCTCTGTGGAATCTCTAGGTCTACACATGCCCTGGCTCCACCTATTTACCTTGGTAAAGAGCCAGGGATCTAGACCATACTCTGTCCTTTTTAATGATAGGACAGTGAGGGCCAGCTGCTAAGTGTAACATCAAGACTAAACTTCTTGTTTTCTGACTTTCAATGGGTTTTTTGTTTCAATACATTATAAGGTCTCTAATTTGTTTGTACTGATATATTTTAAGGTAACTTTCCAGAAACAAATTGGCAGTAATCACTGGAAGTTTGTCTGGACAACCCTATCGTTCCTAATTTTTTTCTTTCTCTTTCTCATCTAATTATAAAGCCTTCTGAAATTCATCTTGTTGGAAATAAGTTCAATCTCTTAAGTGCTCTCAAGGCACATTCAGCCTTGATCAGAATATTTATTAATCAGTATGGTCCTGGATGAAAGAACTTTTGTCTTTCTTTTTCTAGATCTCTGGAACTCCTGAAGAGAGAAGTCAATGTGTTCGTTGTCTTTTGAACTAGAACAGCAAATAATCTTATTATGAGGCATGTATTAGACCAGAGGTTCTCAAATTTTAACAGGCATCAGAATCACCTGGAGGACTTGTTAAAGGACTTATTGCTGGGTCCCTCCTCCTGTTCCTGAATGAGTGGGTCTGGGGTGGCGCCTGAGTGTTTGCCTCTCTAGATAAGTTCCCAGGTGATGTCACTTTGAGAAACACTCTTCTACATGACTCTGTGAGCATCTCTATTTTAATACTTACTGCTACTCCACCAAGTAGGTTTTAATATTCCCATTTTCAAAGAAGACATACAGCTAGTAAGTGGAAGAGGCAAGATTGGAATCTTAATCTCTTGATGCCTAGTGCTGTGGTCTTTCAATGAACCCCCCCTCCTCTTATTTTGGATTTCCTCTTCTACATCATAAGATTTCACCAAATGCCTGCAGGAATTATTTAAATTGTTAGAATGGAGATAGACTGCCTAGGTTCAATTGGGAGTTGGGGCGAATTATTTACCCCTTCCCTGTCTCCATTTCCTCATCTGCAAAAATAGGAATTAGCAGTATTTACTTGTAGGGCACATTGTAGTTGGCCTCTCAAAACTCAATTCATCCCTCTTTCATTGTATAACAAGCAATGTGGTTCAGGGAATTGCCCCAGCTCTGGAACTAAATCCTAATTCATTCAAATCAATCAAGATAATCCTATTTCTCCGGGCTCAGGAAGAGGCACCCTAGTCAATTATATAACAGGATCTGCTCCCCCCACCCCCACGCCACAGCTAATGTTTCAAAGATGAGCAGCCAACTCAAGTTAGGCCAATCATGAGGAGAAGGATTTTCTCTTTTCATTTCTTTATTATTGGAGTGCAGGGTACCCTCTCTCCCCTACTATACATAAATAAGAAAGCAAATTTCCTTCTGACAGCCATCCTACCAATAGAGGGCAAATGACATTAGAAGGGATACAGCACTGGATAACAGGACACACAGAACCTAGGAACCTGGCGGAATGTGGAGCCACTTGGATTCATCAACCAATTATTATGTATATCAACAAATGTCCCTATTGTTTAGTCAGTGGGAGTTGTGTTTTCTGTAATTTATAGTCAAAACCCTGTCACTAAGGATTACTGTGAGGATTATATAAGGTATTGCATAAAAAGGGCTTGGCATATAATAAGAGCTTAACCAATGTGAGCATCTATTATTATCAGGGAAGTTACTACATCCAAATAAAAAAATATATATATTAAAATATATATTGGTGATTGAATCGTGATCTCTTTTCAAATAATTTTTTCTTCCCTACCAGGATTAGAAAAGCCAAAACCACCAGGTAAACATCTCTACCAATGCTAGAGAACTTGATTATGATAGAAAAAGACTATTTGAGGAGTTATAGGCTCATGAAACAACAGATATAGTTAGCATTAGTAAAGTGATTCAGAAAATAAGTATGCAAATATCGATGTCTCTATGCCACTGCTGAGATTAAGTGGCTTGTCCAAAATCTCATAGCAGAGTTGGTTCTCATCCAAATCTGGGGTCCAAATTACTTGTCATGGGTGCCTGTGCTTTTGGCTGTCCTGTATGCCACCCTTTTTTTAGGTACTGCCCCTGTACCCCATCGAACACAATTCTCTTGGGGCTGCTACATGTATTTAGTTCCTTTTCTTCAAAAGTCAAAACAAAACAGGCATGTTTCTTCAATAATTACTTTACATTATAGTGATTGGTCCAGTCCTGATGATATTGAAATTAAAGTTTTAAAGGAAGCAAGAAAGAAGAGGGTACTTATCTTTAGTTAATACCTGATTCAATTATGATGTCTTGAGTCTGGAAAACACTGACCAGTGTATTGGACAAAAAGTTCTGGAGAACTGGCTAGGTATCTAGGCAGTGGGTCAGTTAGGAAGGAAAAAGACAATATGACTTTGAAAGTAAATATTAGTTGGGGTTATGCTTGCAAATCACCAGAATATGCCCTGGACTGGTGTGTGTGTGTGTGTGTGTGTGTGTGTGTGTGTGCGCGCGCGCGCGTGTGTGTGTGTGTGTGGTGATGTTGTGTCATTGTCTCATTCTTGGCTCTCAGTCAGTACTCAAGAAAACCATGTTGAAAATTTGGAATCTGTGCTTCAGTGGATTGAAATGGCCTCTAGTCACTAAGGCAAAACTAAAACCAAACACACAAGGATTTAGAGAGGACATTTTTGTGCCAAAAATTTTTTCCTTGATGTTATTTCCTACTTGGGCCAATATTCCAATGGAAAAAAATAGATAGATTGGTCAAGAGTTCAATATAATTTTCTGTGACATCTGACCTAAAGTGACATAATGAAAGATGACAGAAAATTGTATTCTTTCCTGCAGATAAAAATACGGCTGTTTCACACTGAATGCTTAAAAGAAAAATGTGGAAAGAATAAGGCTAATTTTTTACTTGAAATATTAACTCTCAAGCTAACTTACTTATTCAGTAAAATATTTATTGACCATTTATTCTATCCCAGGTACTCTGATAGCACCTCAGACACATGAATGAACAAACAAAAGCAATCTCTCTGGATTGCCATAACAAGGTACAAAAACTGGGTAACTTTCTGTTTCTTAAAGCAACAGAAATTTATTGTCTCACAGATTTGGAGGCTAGAAGTTTAAAGTCATGGTGTTGGCAGGGTCCTGCTTCTCTGAAGTCTGTAGTGAAGAATCTGTTCCGTGCCTCTCTCCTGGCTTCTGGCGGTGGCGTGCCAGATATCCACGGGGACTCCATCTCATTCACCACATCGTTCCCTCTGTCTGTCTGCATGTGTCTAGCTCTCCCCTTCTGTTAAGGGCACCAGTCCTATTGGATTAAGGTGCATTCTCACCCAGTCGGACCATATCTTAACTAATAACATCTTCAAAGACTGTGTTTCCAAATAAGGTCATCTGAACGGATCAGGAGTTAGGCTTGAACACGTCCTTTCATGGGATACCATTCAACTCACAACAAATAACAAAACTGTGCACGGAGATGACATTTTAAAATATTCTTGGGATTCTGAAACTCCACTGTGAACTAATTTATTTGCTTGCTATCATCGCTATCAGAATTCTTGGCCTAATAATTATTATGATGCCTAGATTTTGAAAACTTCTGTTAGAGTTTAGCTGCCCAACCTTAATGAGCCAAATGATATGATAGGTGGGGAGGACTGGGGCAGCTGAGAGGACGTTAAATTGACCTTTTTTAAAACAGAAAGACAGACTCCAGGGTAATGTGGAGGATAGAGGGGAAGAAAGTAAGGAAGGATCTATATGAAGGGAGATATTGGAGCTTCTATAGAAAGTGGAACTCTGAGGGACATGGTTAAGGTTTAAACAAGATAGTAAGTAATTGTGGTGTGAGGTATAATATAAACGTTTTGGCAGTACTTAAGAAAATTTCATCAAAACCTCCAACACTCATCAGTGATTTGGGTGGCAATTTTTCTTTCCATTGCTTCTTTTCCTGCTTCTTTTCATCTCCTTCCTCCTTTTTGTCTTTTTCTTCCTCTAGTTTTTTTTAAATCTTCTTCTTTAAGTTAAATGTGTAGAAAACAGCCTTAGGTCAGGGGCAAGATAACCTATATATTAGGATTACACAATTTTTTTAAAGCTTTCAATACTGTAATTTTATGTTTGGGAAAAATATTGTTCTCATACATTAAACATGACAATATCTTCTTGACAGGTTTTTCAACTGGAGGTCAATATAACATGTCTATGATTGTCAAAAAGAGAGGATGGGTTGAGAGAGGCTGAGACACACTGAGCCACTGATTCCTACCATGGAGCTTAAGACCGCTAGTCACATTCTGGAAAAAACTGCAGGTCTTATTAGCTGCAATGTAAGTCATCGTAGTAAAGGCAGTGGTGGTGTTGACAATAACAGAAGTAGTGATAGTGATGGCTTCTATTTGCAAGGAGCCTACTGGGTGTCAAGTTTCATTGAATCCTCACAACTCTTCTATGGGGGGGTAAACAACTTGCTCAGTATTATACAGACTTGTAGTCATTCTTTGGCACATCTGTTGGGCATGGTCAACTGAAGGGATAATAGATTTCTATCATTAGGAACTCTGAGCCATTCTGAGGAGGGGAACACAGAGCCCTTTCCCCTTAAAAGGGATTCTCAGGACTTCTAACATTGACCTGTCTCAGGGAGTGCCTCTATCATTCCAGAATTTCCCTTGTTGAGAGCCCACCTTGGAGCTGAAAACTTGAGTCTAATGAATTATCATTATAGAAGAGAACAAATGATTTGATGCTTTGGTCTTTACTTGTAAATTCAACAAAATAGATGATGAGGGCACTTTTCTTCCCTCCCTTCCCCTCTCTTCTCTCTTCCCTTTGTCCCTCCCTCTTACCACTTCTATCCCTCTCTCCCTCCTCCCTCCCACCTTCCTTTCCCTTCCTTCCTATATTTATTTAACAAGTATTGAAGGGCTCCTATGTGCAAGCCCCTGTGCTAGATCCTGGGGTCATATGATGAACAAAGCATGACCTCTACCTCTGGAGGGTGAGTCTGATTTCTGTGCGGTATAGAACATAAGCACCATGAGGTCAGCCTCTGGAGTTTATTGGTCACTGTATTCCCAAATCCCACTTAGCACCATGCATGGTAATAAGTTATGTGCTAAAAAAAATATGTTGAACGAATGGATAAAATCTAGTGTTGCTTTCATAATTTAATAGTACTCTTGAAGTCTTATCTGGTTAATGCCATTTGACAGACTAAGTTGTCATCAGGAAAACACAAACCATCACATTCAGAAGGAGTGGTCATCAGAATACATACCTTATGAAAAAGTAAGGATATTCAGGTTGAGTAATAATACACTTAGCTTTCAAATAACACATGCTCTTTTCCATGTTGCTGAAGACTCCTTGCTAGGAAACAAAACACTTGTAATTTAATATATAGTGCTCTCAAGCGCCTGAGGCCAAACCATCTCAAGCTGTGAACGCCTTGGCTCTGAGGAGCCAGTCAGGGTCAGGGGCAGGGTAGTATTTGGCCTGATGCCCCTTTAGAAGAAACCAAACAGCTACAGGAAGTGGTTTTTGTGATTCAGTAGGTGGCACACTTCCTTTTGAGTCAGAAATGAATCACAGTCGTGAGAGGCGAAAAAGATCTATTTCTCCATCCTATACTTTTTCCCTATTCCCAACAGTAAATTCATCTCAGTCTGTCATATGATATATCCTGTTTAGTTTAGTTGTGTTTAACAAAAAAGAAAATTAACTATGAGGAGGCAAGAAGGGAGTGGGAAATAAAGGAAAACGGGAATGAATCCAAGCTACATTATTTCATCACAGGGCCATATTCTCAGAAGGGATTGAAAGAAAAGTCACAGTCTGATTTCACTGGGGTCCTTAAGGCCCCTAGCTCTCTGGACCCAAATCTGCCCTATTTCTAGTGGAAGCAATCAGATCACACTGACATAAACTGTGTTGCTTTAAATGGCCAAGCTCTCTCGTTTATGTTCACTGACCCCGGCTTGCTGCCTGGCATGTCTGCTGGAAGGCCATCTCAGGTCTGGCCCAAGCGTGGCCCTCGCTCAGCTGTGGGTGAAATGATCCTGTTCTGAATGTACTGAATGCTGCTGGCAATGCTGTAAATTGTTTTGAGGCTTAAGGAAAAACCCCACAGATATCAACAAGTCATAAAAACAGGCATATTTCCCCCTCATCCGCTTCCCTATGTGTGTTTAATTCTTCAGTTTCAGAGGTTCTAGGAATGTAAACAAATGTAACCAGATTTTCATCTGATGAACCAGATTTTACTGTATGTTTGCTGCTTCCTTCTGTTCTACTTTGTTCAGATTTGCAGCATATTTCAGAACTCAACCTAAATGCCCTATAGTATAAACATTCTTAGAAGACTGATCATCAGAGTGGATTCTGAAACCTCAATGCCATGTTAATATTCCATAGCTCCATCTGTAAGATAGTTTCATAGTTTAAAGTACACAAGATTCACAGTTACATAGACCTCGGCTCAAATTCAAGCTCAACAAAAATGTGTAGAGCTATGTGGCCTTAGAAAGTCTCCTAGCCTCTCTGAGCCATAACTTCCTCATTCTATAAAATGGGATTTTAACCCAAAGATGATATTATTTGGAGAACTAAATAAAGCTTTTACATAGTGCCTTACGAGCTCCTAGCTCATATTTGATCTTTAAAACTACTGCCCTTCCTGTTTATTTACAGTACCTTTCTTTCAGAAGAAAGGAACAGCCTTTGGACACAACAACCACGTGGGCATGTGAAGTCTCATCCTTCCCAAAGGCGTCACTTACATCCACAATTTCATCAACAGCACCTGCATCACATGTGATACCAAATGGCAAGTAAAGTTCCTTACTAGAGTCGGGGAGAAGTCCAGCCAGGAAGTAGGCTCTAAAGCCAAAGCCAGATCTTCTGGGCAAGACAGTTGTGACTGTTAGATGATAGCCAAATATGAAAGCAGTCCTCATCTGACACACTTAAGGGAGCACCTACAGCACAGACAGGGAAAAGAACCACAAACAGCTCTCACTGCCAGATGGACTAGCTATGAGGACACAGGTCAAACAGGGCAATGGCTGGCAGACAAGTGGAGAAGTGAGGTTTGGTTGAGAAGCACCTCTAAAATAGCCATTCTTCTATCTCTGTTTAACAACTTCCCTGTCCCTTCAATTCCTTCCAGGTGATCATAAACAGAGGGTGGTGCCAGTTTAGAGAAGAGTAGTGGTACCCAAATAAAAATTCAGGTCCAAAGCATCATCTTGTACTTACCTATCTCAGAGCCATCACATCATATATTGTGGTTACCTGGTCACCCGCTTGTGTTTTCCACTGGACTGTGAGCTCCCCAAGGCAAGGAATGTGTCTTATTCATCCTGTAACCAACAGTTTTCAGTAGCTCAGTGCCTGGTCCTATAACAGGTCCCCAGACACTGTCTGCTGACAAAGAATCATTGTGGCCGTGAGAAAACTTGAAACAGGAATCGGTGGCCTCTTGGTGCCAAGGTCCCATAGAAGTTTTGGTTGGATAGATTTGCTCTGAGGAAAGAAGCCAGAGGTCAGAATTCAAAGTCTGACCATAGGGGGGAAAGAGAATGGAAGCTCTTTTAAAATTGAGCTTGTCTTGGGGAATCCAAGCTGGACACATGATTTCTGGAGGTCTGGGCATTGTCTGCGTTGAGTGTTGATTGTGTGTCTGCTGGAGGCTTCTGTTTAAATAGCTACCAGAGCAGGATGACTCAGCAGGCAAAGGACGGGATGCTGTTGGGAGGCCTTCTTTTTGTAAGCAACAAATCACATCGCCCTGGGGTTCTGTGCTGGTCTCTGAGATGACACACACTTTTTCTAGTCAGCCCGTCCGTCAGCCAGGATGCCAAGTCACCCATTACTAATCTGGAGACTGACAGAAATTGTTTGATAGGCATGATCACATGCCCCAAACCTGGAGATTCATCTTTGAAATTAACTCATCAATAGGTCCTGTTTCTGAAAGTTACGGGCTGATTTTAAGAGAATTTTAAATTTGTCGAATATACAGTTTTCTATTCTGATATCTCCATGTCAAATTTTCCAGGTTATCTTCAGGATAAAGTCAGAATTGTTTATCCTGGCAATTAAGGTCCTGCACGAACTATGCCTACCTTGCCAGCATGGGAGGTAATTGTTTTGTTTGGACTTTTCCCTCAACACTGGTTTGCTACTGTCTGTTTCTTTGTTTTTGTCCCTGGCAGATATACAGTAGCAGAACAAAGTTAAGAAAGAAGCCTGGGAGGAAATCCTAACCAGTAGCTATTTCCTGAGAATTGTGGAAGTTGCCATTATTAAAATTTAGCAGCACAACACTTTCATATCAGTCACTAAAAAACTGTCTTCTCTGGATACTTTGACTACACTGATCAGCTTTCAAGTAAGAATCTAAGGATATTTCCAATACAAGAATAAAAAATTCTATCTGCAGGGAAAGATAATTAAAATTTGTGAATTGGGTTAGTTGCAAGGTGCTAAGCCTGAAACAAAATTTTAAAAGCTTCAAGCACTGTAAGTGTTTAATATGACTGCAGGACCAATTGGATCTTCAGCTCACTTTTCTTTGCAAACCCCTGGTTTAGATTAAGGAAGTAAACTGTACTGTCCAACTCCACTCTTCGTCTCTAGTATGTCACCCTTCACACTCATGCCTCAAAACTTTCCTGATGAGAATTTCCTGTGCTACATCAGTATAGACACCAGTGAGCAAGGACACTGTATTTTCTCACAGTTTAGGTCAGTTAGTCCTGTCCATACAAAGTTTCTTAATGGCATTTTCTTATTTGAATTTGAAAGAGGAGCTCTCCACTTGCCTCCAACCTCTGCAGATTCCACTCAAGGATAATGGAGTCCAGAGAGAAATTTCCTCTTGAGATAAATGTTGGGTAACTGGAATAAGGAGAGAGTGAACATATTCAGACCTTTTTGCAATTCTAAGTCACTTGCTGATTTTTCTTTTTTCCTCTTTGAGATATACTGCCTTTGCAAGTCCTTAGGAAATCAATTTTGGATTGCTTACAATAACTTTTAAGACTATTTTAAAATGAAACAAACAAAAAAACAACTCACTCTCCTTGGTTCTGTGAATTTTCTATAAGCATTTTAAAATGGGTAGATAAGAGCAAAGAAGAAACACTGAAGCATCTATTACCTCACAACCCATATGATAACCACAGTTAATATTCTGGCATGCACACTTCCCAATTGTGGGAGGTTGATGTATGTGCCTGAAGGAAAGACATATTCTTAATTTTAATCTGTGTTCTGGTGAGTGTGAACACATGTGTAAATGGGAGCTTTTGAAGATGTTATTTTTGGTTGAGGTGTGGCCCAACCCAATCAGTGTGTTCCTGAATCGTTGTTACTGAAGTCCTGCATAAGCAGAAGAAATTTGGACAGTTATTCATAGAAGGCCACACATGAGAAGAAGCCAAAAGTCAGGGGAAACTGGAAGAGCAGTGTGGCAGTTTGAAACTATTATGTACTCCAGAAAAGCCATGTCATGTTACAATGGAAACCTCTGACTGGATTGTTTCCATGGAGATTGATCCACTCAATTGTGGGTGTGCATTTTTGATTAGCTGGAGATGTGACTCTGCCCACTCAAGGCAGGTCTTGATTAGTTTATTGGAGTTCTTTAAAAGCGGAAACATTTTGGAGGAAGCATAGATGCTTTGAGTACCAACAGGGAGCAGATGCGCACAAGACCCAGACGTTTGGAGATGCAGAAGGAAAATGCCCCTAAGAAGCTGTTTGAAACGAAAAGTCAAAGACCCCAGCAGATGCCAGGCACATGCTTTCCCAGCTGACAGAGGTGTTCTTGGACCTATTGGCCTTTCTCAAGTCAAGATATCTATCCCTAGATACTTTAGTTTGGACATTCTTATAGCCTAAGAACTGTAAACTTACAATTTAATAAATTCCCTTTTAAAAAGCCATTCCATTTCTGTTATATTACATTCTAGCAGCTTTAACAAAAAAATACAAGCAGGTACAAGGGGAGAAATTGCCATGTCTTGGGAGGTAAAGATACAACCAACAGCCCCAAAGATTGCAGCAAACCAGCAACAGATGTACAGATTTTATGGAGAAAGCATGGCCTTGCCAATGCCAGATTTTGGACTTCTGGCCCTCCAAACCATGAGCCAATAAATTCTTGTTATTAAGGCAACACATCTCACTGTAATTATCAAAACAGCCTCACAAGTTAGGATGCTAATGGGTTCCCATATGTCAGGAATTATGCATGCTACTTTGCTGTCTTAAAATAGTAATAGGTAAGACACTTCTTTGTACAGCAATTTAATTTATGTAACACTCAGTTATTTTATGGCTTTTTCACAATACTTTCAACCAAACCCTTTCTTCATACTGTTGTATAAATGTTACAAAGACACCTTTATACATAAATATTCGACTGAGTCTTTTATTAAGGCTAGAAGGGGGTGTTTCTGAATCAAAGGTCATGATCTTTCTTAAGTGTTGTTTTTAAATATATGGTAAACTTTCTCTTTAGAAAATATATATCAATTTATATTCCTACACATGATATAAAACTTTTCAGAGTTGCCTACAAAGACGTCTCTCAGCTACCCAAGACCTTTAAAATACAATAAGTGTGTGCTAATTAACAAACATTTATTACATTAAGCACCTTCTAAGTGCCAGGCACTATTCCAGACACTGGAAGAGTGAACAAGGTAGGAAAGGACCATTTCTTAGGGAACTGAAAGTTTACTGATGGAATTAAACAATAAACACATAATATAATTTCAGGTTGCAATGTGTGCTACGAAGAAGAATGAAGTAGTGTATGTATGGATTTCTTTGAAAGTGAAACGTGTGTGTGTGCATGCGTATGTAATTACTTTAAATTGATGGTCAAGTAAGCCCAGTATAGGGGCGTGTGCTGGTTTGCACTGTTGTGTACCCCAGAAAAGCCATGCTCTTTTTCCTAATCCAGTCTCGTGGGAGCAGTTCCTATGGTTTAGGGTGGGACATTTTATTAAGTTGTTTCCATGGAGATGCGACCCACCCAATTGGGGGTGGACCTTTTGATTAAGTGGTTTCCATGGAGATCTGACTCTATCTATTCAAGGTGTATCTTAATCTGCTTACTAGAGCACTTTAAATGGGAACCATTTTGGAAAAAGCTTCAGAGCTAACATAGAAATATTTGGAGATGCAGAAAGCAAACGCCCCTGGGAAGCTGTTTAAAACAGGAAGCCAAAGGACCAGGAGATGCCAGCCACACAACTTCCCAGACAACAGAGGTATTCTGGACCTCATTGACCTTTCTTCAGTCAAGGTATCTTCTCTGAATGCCTTAGTTTGGACATTTTTATGGCCTTAGAATTGTAAGTTTGCCACTTAATAAAACCCCTTATAAAAGTCAACCCATTTCTGTTATACTGCATTTCAGCAGCATTAGCAAACTTAAACAGGGTGCAATATCAGAGTAGAAACTGTTTCTAAAACTAATACTCAAGGAGTATGGGAAAATGGCACAGGAAGAAGTGGCAGAAGAGGTCCCTCTACCAGAACAATGATTAAGCAGTCAGGAACTATCTGAATCAATGGTTTCAAAACTCTGGAGTCCAGCAGAACACTGTACAACATCCAGGGGATATCAGGAGGAAGAGGCTGGTAAATTATGTACTATAGCTAAATTGCTTTCTCTGTACACTGTTACCATAATCTATCCCTCACTCTTGAGGCAGGCAGCATTGGGGTCTGGCCACTGCCCTAGCTTACTGGTGCCAGAGAGGGATATAAAAATCCACTTCCCGGGCGGGCCGCGGTGGCTCAGCGGGCAAGAGTGCTTGCCTGCCATGCCGGAGGACCCCGGTTCGATTCCCAGCCCCAGCCCATGTAAAAAACAAACAAACAAACAAAATATAATAAAACAAGAAAATGTTTAAAGATGTTTCCCTTTCTTCCTCCCTTCCTTCCTTCTCTGTCTTTCCTTCCTTTCCTCCCTCTCTCTTTAAAAAAAAAAAAAAAAATCCACTTCCCCCAAATCTAAGGAGAGTGGGGAACAATTGTTGATAACTACTTTTGATTATCTACTTTGGATTACTGGGGCCCCAGCTCTAAGTATAGTCATTGTTCCAAAGTACACCAAAGAAGGTTGAAAGAGGAGACTTAAAAACTGTATGTATCCTCAGAGCTGCAGAAGATAGTTGAAGGTCAGCATTAGCTGGGCAAGGGCTGAGCCAAGAAAGCACAGATTTGTGATGCTGTGAAGAAACCTCTGACGCCCTTCCGGGCTCTTTGCTCCGCTCCTCCCCAGGGCACTTTGGAGTCAGCTAGAGCTCCTTATAGGTCCCTGGCTTTGTTCTATTTGAAAGACTGACATGGGAAATTCCTTTCCAGCATGCCCCCCCCCCCACAACCCCCTCAGCCCCATCCCAGAATTTTCCCTCCAGGCAAAAGTAACTTGAGCCAACAAAGGCAGTATAAGGAACAATTGAGGTGGATGGCCTGGGGCAAAGGCTTACCTGCTTTAACTCCAGCAGTGGAACACCCTGAAGAAGGAGAATTCTGCCAAATGAGAAGCAGAAGGAGCATTCAAAGTCTTGTAAAAAGGGGAACTCCTAAGGAACTCTACTAGCAAGCACAAACCCAGTACAAGATACAGGCATTCACCTTGGACTGACCTTCTTAAAAGGAGGGCAGAACTCTGATGGAGAGCACTAGCCTACACAAAGTCAATTTGCAAAAATGGTGAAAAGTGATCTTTGCTTAGGCTTGCTTGGATCTGTTAGCTCCTGACAGTCAAGAAAAATCTCTATCACATCACCAGCTGGTTACAGAATCAAGAAACAGATATCTTAGGGAATAAGCCCAGATTTAACATTTTAAAATAGTAAAATTTGCAGTATGCAAAGAAAAAAAGAGATTATAAATCAGAGAAATAGGAAATGATGGCCCATCCAAAGGAGGAAGATAAAAATACAGAGAATATCAATTTCATGTTGTGGAAATAGCAAAGACTTAAAAAAAAAAGATCTTGAATATACTCAAAAGATGAAGGAAAATACAAAGATAGAACTAAAAGGGATCAGGAAAATAATGAATGAACAATATGAAAAATCTCAATAAAGACAGGAAATTATAAAAAGTAACCAAACAGAACTACTAGAATTGAAGACCATATTAACTAAAATGAAAAATTCTCAGGAGGCATTCAAAAGCCCATTGGAGCTGGTAGAAGATAGAATCAGTGAACTTGAAGTGAGGAAAATTGAAATGAATTAGGCTGAGGAACAGAAAGAATACAGAATTATAAAATGTGAAAATAGCCTAAGAAATACCAATACATGCATTATGGGATTCCCTAAAGGGGGAAAAAAAAAAGAGAAAAAGAAGAAGAAGGAGCATTCAAAGGAATAAAGAAGAAAACTTACCAAACTTGGCAAAACGCATGAATATGTGCATCCAAGAAGCTCAGAGAACACTAAACAGGATAAACTTAAAGAAAAATATGGGCCATCACCAACTGATCAAACTGTCAAATGCAATGTACAAGGAAAGAGTTCTGAAAGCTGCAAGACAAACAAGATTTTTCATGTATAAAGGAGTCCCAATTAGATTAAGTTCTGATTTCTCATCAGAAACCATGGAGACAAGAAAGTAGTAGGATGAAATACTCAAAGTGCTGAAAGAAAACAACTTCCAACCAAGAATTTTATATCTGACAAGACTTTCTTTCAAAAATGAGAGAGACTTCCGGAGAAGATGGCGGCTCAGTAAGACGCGCAGGTCTTAGTTCCTTCTCCAGAAAAGCAACTAAAGAAACAGAAACAATACGAAACAGCTCCCGGAGTCACGACAGAGACCAAAAAGACAGCGTACCCCATTCTGGAACAGCTGAACGGGCAGGGAGAATCTGCTGCGGTGAGATACCCGAGGGGCGCGCGTTTTCCCGGCCGCCGGGGCGGCTGGCAACTGGGGTCCCCTCCATGCACGTGGCTCCCCGGTCTAACTGGGAACGTTGGATAGTGGGGCCCTCCCGGCACGCTTGGTGTCTCGGGCCAGCTGGGCAATTTGGACCGGCACTCCCCCAAGCCACGGCGGCCAGCAACCCCCGCCTCCACGCGCAGTTTCCCGGGCCGACTGCGAGATTCGGATTGGCGAGTTAAAGGAGCCACAGCATCTTTTACTGGTGGGCCCCGCCGACAGACGAGCACCACGAGCGCCACCTACTGGGCAGGAAAAGAAAAACAGAGCCCAGAGATTTCACAGAAAAACCTTTCAACCAGCTGGGTCCCACACCCAGGGAAATCTGATCAAATGCCCAGACACCAGCAGAAAATAATGGATGACGCTCGGAAAATTGAAGATATGGCCCAGTCAAAGGAACAAACCAATAGTTCAAATGAGATACAGGAGCTGAGACAACTAATGCTGAATATACGAACAGAAATGGAAAAACTCTTCAAAAACCAAATCAATAAATTGAGGGAGGACATGAAGAAGACATGGGCTGAACAAAAAGAAGAAATAGAAAATCTGAAAAAACAAATCTCAGAACTTATGGGAGTGAAGGACAAAGAAGAAAAAATGGAAAAAACAATGGATACCTACAATGTTAGATCTAAAGAGACAGAAGCTACAATTAGTGAACTGGAGGATGGAACATCTGAATTCCAAAAAGAAACAGAAACTATAGGGAAAAGAATGGAAAAACTTGAGCAGGGGATCAGGGAACTGAATGACAATATGAAGCGCACAAATATACGTGTTGTGGGTGTCCCAGAAGGAGAAGAGAAGGGAAAAGGAGGAGAAAAACTAATGGAAGAAATTATCACTGAAAATTTCCCAACTCTTATGAAAGACCTAAATTTGCAGATCCAAGAAGTGCAGCGCACCCCAAAGAGAATAGACCCAAATAGGCATTCTCCAAGACACTTACTAGTTAGAATGTCAGAGGTCAAAGAGAAAGAGAGGATCTTGAAAGCAGCAAGAGAAAAACAATCTGTCACATACAAGGGAAACCCAATAAGACTATGTGTAGATTTCTCAGCAGAAACCATGGAAGCTAGAAGACAGTGGGATGATATATTTAAATTACTAAAAGAGAAAAACTGCCAACCAAGACTCCTATATCCAGCAAAATTGTCCTTCAAAAATGAAGGAGAAATTAAAACATTTATAGACAAAAAGTCACTGAGAGAATTTGTGACCAAGAGACCAGCTCTGCAAGAAATACTGAAGGGAGCACTAGAGTCAGATACGAAAAGACAGAAGAGAGAGGTATGGAGTAAAGTGTAGAAAGAAGGAAAATCAGATATGATATATATAATACAAAAGCCAAAATGTTAGAGGAAAATATTATCCAAACAGTAATAATACTAAAAATTAATGGACTGAATTTCCCAATCAAAAGACATAGAATGGCAGAATGGATTACGACCCAGCAATACCACTGCTAGGTATCTACTCAAGGGACTTAAGGGCAAAGACACAGACGGACATTTGCACACCAGTGTTTATAGCAGCATTATCTACAATTGCAAAGAGATGGAAACAGCCAAAATGTTCATCAACAGACGAGTGGCTAAACAAACTGTGGCATATACCTACGATGGAATATTATGCAGCTTTAAGACAGACTAAACTTATGAAGCATGTAATAACATGGATGGACCTAGAGAACATTATGCTGAGTGAGTCTAGCCCAAAACTAAAGGACAAATACTGTAAGGTCTCACTGATGTGAACCAACATTCGAGAATCAGCTTGGAATATATCATTGGTAACAGAGACCAGCAGGAGTTAGAAACAGGGTAAGATAATGGGTAATTGGAGCTGAAGGGATACAGACTGTGCAACAGGACTAGATACAAAAACTCAAAAATGGACAGCACAATAATACCTAAGTGTAATGTAACTAGGTTGGAACACTGAATGAAGCTGCACCTGAAATATGGTTTTTTGTTTGTTTGTTTGTGTGTTTGTATCTTTTGTTTTTGTTTTTTTCTTTTTCCTTTATATATATATATATTATTAGTATTATTATTTTAATTCTCTTCTCTATATTAACATTCTATATCTTTTTCTGCTGTTTTGCTAGTTCTTTTCCTAAATCGATGCAAATGTACTAAGAAATGATGATCATACATCTATGTGATGATACTAAGAATTACTGAGTGCATTTGTAGAATGGAATGATTTCTAAATGTTGTGTTAATTTCTTTTCTTTTTTTTGATTAATAAAAAAATTAAAAAAAAAAATGAGAGAGAGAGTAAGACCTTACAAGATAAACAAAAGCTGAGGGAGTTCATCACCACTGTACCTGCCCTACAAGAAATATTAAAGGGAGTTCTGACTGAATGGAAAGGTCACTAGACAATGGTTAAAGTGGAATAAAGGAATAAAGACCTCTGGTAAAGGTAACCACTTGGGTAAATGCAATAGCCAATATTATTGCATTATATATTTTTTGGTATGTAACTCTACTTCTTACTTCCTAAAGATGCTAAAATGCAAATGCATAAAATGTAGTGATGAAACAGTATCCTTAAAAATGCTGAAGTATACCCTAGGCTCTATCTAAGACTCTGTAAAAGTTCTACTAATTAAGTTTAATTTTTCAGAAACTTAAAGCCTCCAAATTGCTCCTGTGCCAGATAAGCCCTGAAACCCAGAGGTACCAGTCTCTCCAGGTTTCATTCCTCTATCCCATAATGTCAACACCACTTGTTCTAGTTTGTAAACTGCCAGAATGTGATATTCCAAAATGAAATGTCTTTTAAAAAGGGGGATTTATCAAGTTGCAAGTTTACAGTTCTAAGGCCATGAAAATGCCCAAATTACAGCAAGTCTGTAAAAACGTCCAATCTAAGGCATCCAGGGAAAGACACCTTGCAAGAAGGTCAATGATGTTCAGGGTTTCTCTCTCAGCTGGACAGGCACATGGTGAGATCTGCTAGCTTTCTCTTCAGTGGCTTTCCTGGGGCTCTGTCCATTCTGCTGGTTCTGTTGGTTCTGGTAGTTCTTGTGGCTCTAAAGCTTTTCACAGAATGGTTCCCTTTTAAAGGGCTCCAGCAAGCAATCCACCTTGAATGGGTGGAGACATATCTCCATGGAAACCATCTAATAAAAAGTTACCACCCACAATTGGATGGGTCATGTCTCCATGGAAACAATAAAAAAATATTGAATGAGATTTAAAGGACATGGCTTTTCTGGAACACATAGTAGTTTCAAACCAGCACACCCCTTTTTCAGCATGAAGAAGTTAGAATGGCCATTTCCCAGATATCTCTAGTGATTAAGAAAATGATCAAATGAGATGGAGGAATTGTAACTAAGAAGTTAGAATTTAACAAATGATTATGACCACTGGCTCATTATATAGTTTTTATTTATTTATGTATTTATTTATTTATTAGTTTCTAATGAATTAGAATAACCAAAAGGAAGTACCTGAAATTGTTGCACTGTAATCCAGTAGCCTTGAAATTTGATAATGATTGTATAACTATACAGCTTTTACCTTGTGACAGTGTGATTTTGAAAGCCTTGTGACTGACAACCCCTTTATCCAGTGTATGGGTAGATTAGTGATAAAATAAAGACAAACATGAAGAAAATTGAATAAAAGGAAAAGCATAAATGAAAATATATTGATGTTTAAGAAAGTAATGTTAAATTTATAGTTTTGTCCAAATTTATAGTTTGGACAATGTTCAAAGATATAATTTGTTCCAATACAAAAAATGGTGGGGGGATGGAGAGGAATAAGAATAGTGTATGGGTATACTAATGAAGTCACATTCAGATCAAACCTAATATGGTTGATATGGATTTAGGATGTTAAATTTTAACCACATGGTAACCATAATGAAAATATATAAAATTACATCCAGATAGAGATAAGAAATGACTTAATATGTACAATGCCAAATAAAATAAATATGAAAGACCTTAATGGAAGAATTGAAGGTCAAAAAGAATAAGACTTATAAAGATTAAATAGCAAAATGACAAAGGAAAATGCTACATTATGAATAGTTTTAAAATTTTTTTGGATTAACTATCCAGCCAAGACTGAAATTTGGCTCTTTGAAAAGATCAATAAAATGAATGAATCTTGAGCTTGACTCATGAAGAAAGATAGAGAGAAGAACAAAATAACTAAAATCAGAAATGAAAAGGAGGACATTACTACAGAGATTGACAGAATGAATTTTTTAAAATGACCAAATTTTATGCTATTTACAAGAGACTCACCTTATATTCAAAGACATAGTAGTTTGAAAATAAAAGGGTGGGAAACAATATACCATGCATGTAGTAACAGAAAGAGAGCTGAGGTAGCTATCCAAATATCAGGTAAAATAGACTTTATTTCAAAAACTGTTACAAGGGTAAAAGACAGTCTTTTTATATTGATAAAGGGGTATTTTCAATGAGAAGATGAAACAATTATAGATATATATGTACCTAATAGCGCAGCCTCAAAATATATGAAGAAAATACTGATGGATTTGAAGGGAGAAGTAGATGGTTCTATATTGATAGTAGACTTTAATATGTCACTTTCAATAATAGTTAGAACATCTAGACAGAAGATAAGCAAGGAAATAGAAGAATTGAGCAATACCCTATAGCAACTAGAGACAATAGACACATGCAGAACATGTCATCCAACAATACAGGACATGTTCCTTTGAAGAGCACATAGATCCTTCACCAGAATATACTATATGTTAAGGTAAAATACAAGATTCAATAAATTCAAAATGTAGAAATCATACAAAGTATCTTCTCTGACTACAATGGAATGCAGCTAAAAATCAGTAACAAAAATGAAGAAATGGGAAATTCATAACTATGTGGAAATGAAACATCATATTCTTAAATAAACAATGGGTTAAAGAAGAAATCACAAGTGAAATGAGTGAATATTTTGAGGTGAATGAACATGAAAATACAACGTACCAAAACAAAAGGGATGCAGCAATGGCAGCTTTGAGAGAGAAACTCATGGCTTTGAATGCTTACATTAAAAAAGCTAAAGATTTCAAAGCAGAGACATAACCTCACAACTAAGAAGAACTGCAAAAAGAACAGCAAACTAAACCCAAAGCCAGCAGGAGAAAGGCGATAAAGATTGGAGTGCAGATAAATGAAATAGAGAATTACAAAACAATAGAGAGAAGCAACAAATTAAATTTAGCTCTTTGAAAAGATCAATAAAATGAGTCAACCTTGAGCTAGACTCATGAAGAAAGATAGAGAGAAGAACAAAATAACTAAAATCAGAAATGCAAAGGAGATTACTCCAGATCCCATTGAAACAAAAAAAAAGAGTATAAGAGGATACTATGAACAACTGTAAACCAAAAATTAGATAACCTGGATGAAATAAACAAATTCCTAGAAACACACAAACTTCCTATACTGACTCAAGAAGAAATAAATCTTTATAAACCAATAACTAATAAAGAGATGATCGCAAACCTCCCAACAAAGAGAAGTCCAGGATGAGATGGCTTCACAGGGGGAATTTTACCAAACATTCCAAGAATTATTAACCCCAATCCTGCTCAAATTCTTCTAAAAAAGTGATGAAGAGAGAACACTCTCTAATTCATTCTGAGGCCAACATCACCCTCATACCAAAGCCAGATAGACATACCACAAGAAAAGAAAATTACACATCAATATCTCATATTTATAGATGCAAAAATCCTCAACACAATATCCATACACCAAATCTAATGGTACATTTAAAGAAGTATACACCAGGATCAAGTGGGATTTATCTGAGGCACACAAGGTTCAATATCAGAACATCTATTAGCCAGTACACCACATTAACAAAATGAAGGGAATAAACCACTAGCTCATCTCAGTTGACATAGAAAGGGTGTTTGCCAAAATTGAGCACCTTTTCTTGATAAAATCATTTAGAAAACTCAAAATCAAAGGAAATTTCCTCAATATGATAAAAGGCATATATAAAAAACCCACCACTAAAATGACACTTAATGGCGAAAGTCTGAAAACTTCCCCTCTAAAATCAGCAACGATAGAAGGATGCCCACCATCACCACTGTTATTCAATATTGTGCTGGAAGCTCTAGTCAAAGCAATTAGGTAAGAAAAAGAAATAAAGGAACTGTATTTGAAAGGAAGAAGTGAAATTTTACCTATATGCAGATGACATGATCTTATATACAAAAATCTTTTAAAATCCTCAACAAAGCACCTAGAATTAATAAATGAATTCAGCAAAGTGGCAGGGGACAAATATTAATGCTGAAAACCAGTAGTGCATATATACAATAGTAATGAACAATTGGTAGAAGAAATCAAGGGGAAAATACACTTACAAGTGCAACTAAAAGAATCAAATATCTGGGAATAAATATAACCAAAAATGTGAAGGGCCTGTACCCCGAAAACTTTAAAACATTGCTAAAAGAATTCAGAGAAGACCTAAATAAATGGAAAGGCATTCCATGTTGATGTATTAGAAGACTAAATATTGTGACAATGTCAATTCTCTACATAAAGCAATTTACGGAGTTAATGCAATATGAATAAAATTCCGACAACTGTCTTTGCAGAATGGAAAAGCCAATGATAAAATGTATATGGAAGGGTAAGGACCCCCAAATAGTCAAAACCATCTTGAAAAAGGAGAATGAAGCAGGGGTATTCACACTTCTCTATATTGAAACTTATTAAAAAGTCACAGTGGTCAAAACAGCAATGCACTGGCATAAGAACAGAGAGTAAACAAATGGAGTTGAATTGACAGTTCAGAAATCAATCCTCATATTTCTGACCAATTGATTGTAACAAGAAGGCAAAGACCATTTGTGCTGCTTTGAAGTTGCTATGTACCCCAGACAAGCCATGTTCTTTTTCTTAATCTTATCTTGTGGGGGCAGATCTCCTGTTGAGGATGAGACCTTTTGAATAGGTTGTCTCCATGGAGATTTGACCCACCCAAATGGGGGTACGACCTTTGATTAGGTGGTGTTCTAGCTTGCGAGCTGGTGGACTGCAATATACCAGAAACAGAATGGCATCTAAAAAGGGGAATTTACTAAGTTACAAGTCTACAGTTCTAAAGCTGTGAAAATGTCCCAGTTAAAGCAAGTCTATATATATGTCCAGTCTCAGGCATCCAGGGAAGGATACATTGATTCAAGAAGGCCGATGAAGTTCAGGGTTTCTCTCTCATCTGGAAAGACATGGTATTATCGGCTAGCTTCCTCTCCAGGCCTCCTACTCCATGAAGCTCCCCAGGAGGCATTTTCCTTCTTCAGGACCAAAGGTCACTGACTGGTATACTCTCTGCTTCTTGTGGCTATGTTGATTTCTGCTCTCTCAGAATCTCCCCACTTTCTCCAAAATGGTTCCTCTTTTACAGGATCCAGTAAACTAATCAAGATCCACATAGAATGGGTGGAGACATGTCTCTTCCTCATCAAGTTTAATACTCACAATTCATTGAGTCATATCTCCCTGCCTTGGAGATAACTTAATCAAATTTCCAACCTATAGTGCTGAATGGGGATTAGAAGAAACTGTTGTTCCCACACAATGGAATTAAGATTAGGACATGGCTTTTCTAGGGTACATAAACCTTTTCAAACCTGCACAAGTGGCTTCCAGGAGATGTGTCTTTACCCATTCTAGGTGGGTCACTAACTGGAGTCCTTTAAGACGGAATCATTTTGGGAAAAGCTTAAGAGCTGACAGAGAGAGAGATTTGGAGATACAGAAAGAAAATATGCCCAGAGAAAGTTTGAAACCAGAAGCCAAATAACTAGCAGACACCAGCCACGTGCCTTCCCAGCTGACAGAGGTGTTCTGGACCCATCAGTTGTCCTTGCATCAAGGTATCTATTCCTGGATGACTTGGTTTAGACATTTTTATGGCCTAGCAACTTAATAAATTTCCTTTATAAAAGTGACTTCTGGTATATTGCATTTCTAACAGCATTTGCAAACATTTCTTCAAAGAAGAAATCCAAATGGGCCAATGGCCCATGGAAACATGCTTAACATCGTTAGCCATTAGAAAAATGCAAGCCAAAACCACAGTGAGGGGCGGGCCACGGTGGCTCACTGGCACAGTTCTCTCCTGCCATGCCAGAGACCTGGGTTCATTTCCTTGTACCTGACCATTTATTAAAAAACAAGCAAAAACCACAATGAGATATCATTTCACACCCACTACAATAGATACTATTAAATAGTTGGAAAACTACAAGTATTGGAGAGAATGTAGAGAAATAGGAACACCTGCTCACTTTTCATGGGAATGTAAAATGGTGCCACCACTGCGGAAGTCAGTTTCACAGTTTTTCAGAAAGTTAAGAACAAAATGACCATACAACCCAGCATTTCCACTTCTAGGTATATACCCAAAAGAATTGAAAGTAAGAACTCAAACAGATATTTGTACACCAATGTTCATAGTAGCATTATTCTCAATTGTCAAAAGAAGTAATCAGCCCAATTTTCTATCAACCAAAGAATAAAAAAATGAGATGTTATCTATGTACAGGATGGAATATCATTCAGTCATAAAAAGGAATGAAGTTCTGATACACACAGCAACATGGATGAACCTTGAAAAAATTATTTTGAGTGAAATAAGCCAGAAGGACAAATATTGTATGATCTCACTGATATGAAGTGATTAGAATAAGTGAACTTGTAGTTGACGAGTGGATGGGAAGAGGAGGGGAAATAAAAAGCTAAGGCTTGTAATGTATAGAGTTTCTGTTTGGGATAATGGAAATGTTTTGTTAATGGATATTATGATGGTAGTACAACATTGTGACTGTAATTAGTACAAATTATATACTTGAGTGTGGGTTAAAAGGGGAAATGTTAGGTCATATATATCTTAGAATAAAATTTTAAAAATTTTTCAAGGAACTGTGTAACACAAACAATGAATCTAAGTTAAACTATGGACTATAGTAAATAGTACAATTATAAAAATGTGTTTTCATAAATTAGAACAAATAGGTCACATCACCAATGCAAAGTGTTAATAATTAGGCAGTATATGTGAGTCCTGTATATTATACATACTTTTTCCATAAACCCACAATTTCTCTAATAAAAAAAGTTTAACTAATGCCTGTTTATTTCATAAAGCTTTGAATGTGGATGAGTAGAAAGAGAAAGTAAAAGTTCCCTATGATCCTAATAATTTGGTTCACATTTTTTCAATTTTTGTTTCACTACACACTCAGATACACATATGTACACACAAAATCAGCATACCACTGAACATGCTACTCATACTTGCTCAGCAGATACAAATGGCAGCATAGCAGTCTGAAGTTTTTATGGCCAGTGGATTCAGTGAGAAGATACACTATTCAGAAACTTGGAGGTTTTATCCTGTGGGTCAGTAGTTACTATGAATTTTGCAATTGGAACATCCCTTGGTAATTTGGTTTAAAATGATCCCTTTCTCTCCTAAAATGGCTGCATGACATATATACAGTGTTTGCTTTTTTAAATTAAAGTGGGTTAAAATTCATCCCCTTGGGTGGAGATATTTACAACATTCTAGAAATCATTGGGGAACCCAGAAGACCACAGAACAGGCACTAGGAATAACAGTTTTGAGATGAACACTACCAGTCGGAAAACTTGCTAAAGCAATCTTACAAATTCTTGGTGGATATCCTACTGCCACTAAAAAAAAAAACCACAGTCAATTCCCTCTTTGTTAGGTCTCTAAATAGCACCTTTCTGTTTCACAGATTTGTAAAATGAGGAGCCTTTTAAATACTTTTTAATCTTAAAGCTCATATCCAATGCATCAGTGAATCCTGTTGACTCTTCCTTCAAAATAAATGCCTACTCTGATCATTTCTCTCCACCTCCATTGTTACCACTCCACTGTAGAACAACATTGTCCTTCACCTGGACTCTTGCATTAGGCTCCTAACACATCTGCTTTTATTTTTTTTTCCGTTTTTTTTAAATTAATTCAAAAAATTAACAACAAACAAAAAAATATCATTCCATTCTACATATATAATCGGTAATTCTTAATATCATCACATAGTTGCATATTCATCATTTCTTAGAACATTTGCATCGATTTAGAAAAAGAAATAAAAAGACAACAAAAAAAGAAATAAAACAATAATAAAGAAAAAAAATCATACATACCATACCCCTTACCTCTCGCTTTCATTTAACACTAGCATTTCAAACTAAATTTATTTTAACATTTATTCCCCCTATTATTTATTTTTATTCCATATGTTCTACTCTTTTGTTGATATGGTAGATAAAAGGAGCATCAGACACAAGGTTTTCACATTCATAGAGTCACATTGTGAAAGCTATATCATTGTTTAATCATCATCAAGAAACATGGCTACCAGAACACAGCTCTACATTTTCAGGCAGTTTCCTCCAGCCTCTCCACTGCATCTTGAACAACAAGGTGATATCTACTTAATACATAAGAATAACCTCCAGGATAACCTCTCAACTCTGTTTGGAATCTCTCAGCCATTGACACTTAGTCTCATTTCACTCTTCCCCCTTTGGTCGAGAAGGTTCTCTCAATCCCTTGATGTTCATTCTCAGCTCATTCTAGGGTTTTTCTCAATCCCTTCATGCTGAGTCTCAGCTTATTCCAGGATCTCTGTCCCACGTTGCCAGGAAGGTCCACATCCCTGGGAGTCATGTCCCACGCAGAGAGGGGGAGGGTGGTGAGACTGCTCGTCATGTTGGCTGGAGGGAGAGGCCACATCTGAGCAACAAAAGAGGCTCTATTGGGGGTGACTCTTAGGCCTAAATTTTAAGTAGACTTGACCTATCTTTTGTGGGGTTAAGTTTCATATGAACAAGCCCCAAGACTGGGGGCTCAGCCTGTAGCTTTGGTTGTCCACACTGCTTGTGAGAATATCAAGAATTCGACTTGGAGAAGTTGAATTTCTCCCTGCTCTCACCATTCCCCGAAGGGGGCTTGCAAATACTTTTCCACTCACTGATGAAATCACTCTGGGATTCATCGGGGCATCACTCTGGACAAACCAACAAAATCTCATGTCCTACCTGAGATTCCAAGTACTTATGACATTCAATCAAACTATCTATGTAAGTTATATTAGGAAATGCTCTAGTCAAAATAAAAATTTTGTAACAAATAAACATTTTTTGCTTTAGTCTCACACATAAGGTGACATTTTAAAATATTAATTACGATCTATTTTCAGCACCCTGCAATAATAACATTCCTTTATTCTTCCTCATGCAAAAACATTCACTATTGTTATACACTCTAGGCATTCTTAGATTATACCATCTCAATCTTTAACATCTATCTTTCTTTCTGATTTCATTTATGTCCCCAGCCCTCCTCCCTTTATCATTCTCACATACAGCTTTATTCAGTGTTTTAACATAATTATATTACAGTTAGGTAGTATTGTGCTGTCCATTTCTGAGTTTTTGTATCCAGTCCTGTTGCACAGTCTGTATCCCTTCAGCTCCAATTACCCAATGTCTTACCCTATTTCTGTCTCCTGATGATCTCTGTTACCAATAACATATTCCAAGTTTATTCACTAATGTCAGTTCATATCAGTGAGACCATACAGTATTTGTCTTTTAGTTTTTGGCTAGTCTCACTCAGCATAATGTTCTCAAGGTCCATCCATGTTGTTACATACTTCATAAGTTTATTCTGTCTTAAAGCTGCATAATATTCCATCTGTGGTGTACATATGTGGTGTACGTATACACCACAGTTTGTTTAGCCACTCATCTGTTGATGGACATTTTGGCTGTTTCCATCTCCTTGCAATTGTAAATAATGCTGCTATAAACAGTGGTGTGCAAGTGTCCGTTTGTGTCTTTGCCCTTAAGTCCTCTAAGTAGACACCTAGCAATGGTATTGCTGGGTCATATGGCAATTCTATATTTAGCTTTTTGAGGAACTGCCAAACTGCCTTCCACAGCGGTTGCACCATTTGACATTCCTACCAATAGTGAATAAGTGTGCCTCTTTCTCCACATCCTCTCCAGCATTTGTCATTTTCTGTTTTGTTGATAATGGCCATTCTGGTGGGTGTGAGACAATATCTCATTGTAGTTTTGATTTGCATTTCTCTAATGGCCAGGGACGTTGAGCATCTCTTCATGTGCCTTTTGGTCATTTGTATTTCCTCTTCTGAGAAGTGTCTGTTCAAGTCTTTTTCCCATTTTGTAATTGGATTGGCTGTCCTTTTGTTGTTGAGTTGAACAATCTCTTTATAAATTCTGGATACTAGACCTTTATCTGATATGTCGTTTCCAAATATTGTCTCCCATTGTGTAGGCTGTCTTTTTACTTTCTTGATGAAGTTCTTTGATGCACAAAAGTGTTTAATTTTGAGGAGTTCCCATTTCTTTCTTTCTTCAGTGCTCTTGCTTTAGGTGTAAGGTCTATAAAACCACCTCCAATTATAAGATTTATAAGATATCTCCCTACATTTTCCTCTAACTGTTTTATGGTCTTAGACCTAATGTCTAGATCTTTGATCCATTTTGAGTTAACTTTTGTATAGGGTGTGAGATATAGGTCCTCTTTCATTCTTTTGCATATGGATATCCAGTTCTCTAGGCACCATTTATTGAAGAGACTGTTCTGTCCCAGGTGAGTTGGCTTGACTGCCTTATCAAAGATCAAATTTCCATAAATGAGAGGGTCTATATCTGAGCACTCTATTTGATTCCATTGGTCAATATATCTATCTTTATGCCAGTACCATGCTGTTTTGACCACTATGGCTTCATAATATGCCTTAAAGACAGGCAGTGTGAGACCTCCAGCTTCGTTTTTTTTCCTCAAGATAATTTTAGCAATCCGGGGCACCCTGCCCTTCCAGATAAATTTGCTTATTGGTTTTTCTATTTCTGAAAAGTAAGTTGTTGGGATTTTGATTGGTATTGTGTGGAATCTGTAAATCAATTTAGGTAGAATTGACATCTTAACTGTATTTAGTCTTCCAATCCATGAACATGATATGCCCTTCCATCTATTTAGGTCTTCTGTGATTTCTTTTAACAGTTTCTTGTAGTATTCTTTGTATAGGTCTTTTGTCTCTTTAGTTAAATGTATTCCTAAGTATTTTATTCTTTTAGTTGCAATTGTAAATGGAATTCGTTTCTTGATTTCCCCCTCAGATTGTTCATTACTACTGTATAGAAACACTACAGATTTTTGAACGTTGATCTTGTAACCTGCCACTTTGCTGTACTCGTTTATTAGCTCTAGTAGTTTTGTTGTGGATTTTTCAGGGTTTTTGACATATAGTATCATATCATCTGCAAACAGTGATAGTTTTACTTCTTCCTTTCCAATTTTGATGCCTTGTATTTCTTTTTCTTGTCTAATTGCTCTGGCTAGAACTTCCAACACGATGTTGAATAACAGTGGTGATAGTGGACATCCTTGTCTTGTTCCTGATATTAGGGGGAAAGTTTTCAGTTTTTCCCCATTGAGGATGATATTAGCTGTAGGTTTTTCATATGTTCCCGTTGTCATTTTAAGGAAGTTCTCTTGTATTCCTATCCTTTGAAGTGTTTTCAACAGGAAAGAATGTTGAATTTTGTCAAATGCCTTCTCTGCATCAACTGAGATGATCATGTGATTTTTCTGCTTTGATTTGTCAATATGGTGTATTACATTAATTGATTTTCTTATGTTGAACCATCCTTGCATACCTGGGATGAATCCTACTTGGTCATGATGCATAATTCTTTACATGTGTTGCTGGATTCGATTTGCTAGAATTTTGTTGAGGATTTTTGCATCTATATTCATTAGAGAGATTGGTCTGTAGTTTTCTTTTTTTGTAATATCTTTACCTCATGTTGGTGTGAGGGTGATGTTGGCTTCATAGAATGAATTAGGTAGCTTTCCCTCCACTTCAATTTTTTTGAAGAGTTTGAGCAGGATTGATACTAATTCTTTGTGGAATGTTAGGTAGAATTCACATGTGAAGTCGTCTGGTCCTGGACTTTTCTTTTTGGGAAGCTTTTGAATGACTGATTCAATTTCTTTACTTGTGATTGGTTTGTTGAGGTCATCTATTTCTTCTTGAGTCAAAGTTGGTTGTTCATGCCTTTCTAGGATGCTGTCCATTTCATCTACATTGTTGCATTTATTAGCATAAAGTTATTCATAGTATCCTGTTATTACCTCCTTTGTTTCTGTGGGGTCAGTGGTTATGTCTCCTCTTCCATTTCTGATCTTATTTATTTGCGTCCTCTCTCTTCTTCTTTTTGTCAAGCTTGCTAAGGGCCCATCAATCTTATTGATTTTCTCATAGAACCAACTACTGGTTTTATTGATTTTCTCAATTGTTTTCATGTTCTCAATTTCATTTATTTCTGCTCTAATCTTTGTTATTTCTTTCCTTTTGCTTGCTTTGGGGTTAGTTTGCTGCTCTTTCTCCAGTTCTTCCAAATGGACAGTTAATTTCTGAATTTTTGCCCTTTCTTCCTTTTTGATATAGGCATTTTAGGGCAATAAATTTCCCTCTTAGCACTGCCTTTGCTGCATCCCATAAGTTTTGATATGTTGTGTTTTCATATTCATTCACCTCAAGATATTTACTAATTTCTCTTGTAATTTCTTCCTTGACCCACTGGCTGTTTAAGAGTGTGTTGTTGAACCTCCACATATTTGTGAATTTTCTGGCACTCTGCCTATTATTGATTTCCAACTTCATTCCTTTATGATCTGAGAAAGTTTTGTGTACGATTTCAATCTTTTTAAATTTGTTAAGACTTGCTTTGTGACCCAGCATATGGTCTATCTTTGAGAATGATCCATGAGCACTTGAGAAAAAGGTGTATTCTGCTGTTGTGAGGTGTAATGTCCTATAAATGTCTGTTAAGTCTAGCTTCTTTATTATAATATTCAAATTCCCTGTTTCTTTATTGATCCTCTGTCTAGATGTTCTGTCCATTGATGAGAGTGGGGAATTGAAGTCTCCAACTATTATGGTAGATGTGTCTATTTCCCTTTTCGGTGTTTTCAGTGTTTGCCTCATGTATTTTGGGGCATTCTGGTTCAGTGCATAAATATTTGTGATTGTTGTGTCTTCATGTTGAATTGTTCCTTTTATTAGTACATAGTATCCTTCTTTGTCTCTTTTAACTGTTTTACATTTGAAGTCTAATTTGTTGGATATTAGTATAGCTACTCCTGCTCTTTTCTGGTTGTTATTTGTATGGAATATCTTTTCCCAACCTTTCACTTTCAACCTATGTTTATCTTTGGGTCTAAGATGTGTTACCTATAGACAGCATATAGAAGAATCCTGTTTTTTAATCCATTCTGCCAGTCTATGTCTTTTGATTGGAGAGTTCGATCCATTAACATTTAGTGTTATTACTGTATGGGTAGTACTTTCTTCTACCATTTTGCCTTTTGCATTTTATATGTCATATCTAATTTTCCTTCTTTCTACACTCTTCTCCACACCTCTCTCCTGTCTTTTTGTATCTGTCTCTAGTGCTCCCTTTAGTATTTCTTGCAGAGCTGGTCTCTTGGTCACAAATTCTCTCAGTGATTTTTTGTCTGAAAATGTTTTAATTTCTCCCTCATTTTTGAAGGACAATTTTGCTGGGTATAGAATTCTTGGTTGGCAGTTTTTCTCCTTATTAATTTAAATATATCATCCTACTGTCTTCTCGCCTCCATGGTTTCTGCTGAGAAATCTACACATAGTCTTATTTGGTTTCCCTTGTATGTTATGAATTGCTTTTCTCTTACTGCTTTCAAGATTCTCTCTTTCTCTTTGACCTCTGACATGCTGACTAGTAAGTGTCTTGGAGAACATCTATTTGGATCTATTCTCTTTGGGGTACACTGCACTTCTTGGATCTGTAATTTTAGGTCTTTCATAAGAGTTGGAAATTCTCAGTGATAATTTCTTCCATTAGTTTTTCTCCTCTTTTTCCCTTCTCTTCTCCTTCTGGGACAACCACAACACTTATATTTGTGTGCTTCATATTATCATTCAATTCCCTGAGTCCCTGCTCATATTTTTCCATTCTTTTCCCTATAGTTTCTGTTTCTTTTTGGATTTCAGATGTTCCATCCTCCAGTTCACTAATCCTAACCTCTGTCTCTTGAAATCTACCATTGTAGGTTTCCATTTTTTTTTCATCTCTTCTACTGTATCTTTCATTCCCATAAGTTCTGTGATTTGTTTTTTCAGACTTTCCATTTCTTCTTTTTGTTCATTCCTTGCCTTCTTCATATCCTCCCTCAATTCATTGATTTTGTTTTTGATGAGGTTTTCCATGTCTGTTCATATATTCTGAATTAATTGTTTCAGCTCCTGTATCTCATTTGAACTATTGGTTTGTTCCTTTGACTGCGCCATATCTTCAATTTTCCTGGTGTGATTTGTTATTTTTTGCTGGCATCTAGACATTTAATTACCTTAATTAGTTTATTCTGGAGATTGCTTTCACTTATCTCACCTAGAGTTTTCTTGCTAGATGAGTTTGTTGTCTGTCTGTTCTTTGACCTTTAGTTCAGCTTTTTCTGGACTTCCAGCTTAGGTTTTGTTTAACAGAGGATAATTTTTCAGTTCTTGTTTTCTTGTTTCTTGCCCTGCTTGTAAGGTGCTTTTTCCCTCCCTACCCTTAGGAGGGTCTACATAGGTAATATAGACTCCAGCCAGGTTTTCCCAGACTAAACTGTACTCCTATCAGGGGGAAGGAGTCACCTGCATCAGTTTTCCCTGAGGGTAAGACCCAGCAGGTTAAAAGACTTTCCTGTGAAGTCTCTGGGCTCTGTTTTTCTTATCCTTCCCAGTATGTGGTACTTGTTTGCCTGCAGGTCCCACCAGCAAAAGATGTTGTGGCACCTTTAAGTTTGGAAGGCTCTCCCTGATGGGGGCATGGTGGAGACAGAAGAGAGGGTGTAGGCTGGTTTTAATGGCTTCAAATTGCTGAAGCCTGGGTTCTGAATTCCTTGAGAGAAGGATTCCACCTGAGTTGGGCTTTGCCTCTCCCCTGGGGAAGGCACAGGTGGGAGATAGCCCTGAAAGCAGTCCGTTTCTGTCTATGCCTGGGGCAGTTGCAGCCTGAGTAGTCCCGCTGCTGAATCCAGAGGCAGCCAAGCCTCCATAGAAACACAGCCACAAAAACCTCTGTTTCATCCCCTTTCCTCTTTTTCGGTTAGCCCAATAAGTGACCTCTGCCTTAACCAGGTTTGCCTGATTGGGAGCCTATTTTTAGTAGTCAGAATTTGTTAATTAATGCCACAATTGGTGCTTGGTTGGACTCAGTCCCTGCTACTGTTAGAGTCTCTTTCCTTTCCCTCTGAGAAGCTGCCTGTGGGGGAGGGGCACTGGGTGCTGGCTGCCATGGCTTGGGGAACTCACGGTTCTGGGGGGGTCGTAGCTGGTCCAGCTGGTCCAGACTGGGGTACGCTGTGTGTTCGGTCACTGTTGTAGCTCCAGGAGCTGTTCTGTACTGTTTCTGGTTATTTAGTAGTTGTTCTGGAGGATGAACTAAAACACGCCCCTTGCTAAGCCGCCATCTTGGCCCCTCCTCCACATCTGCTTTTATATTTGCCATCCTGTAATCTTTTCTTCACAAAGCAGCCAAGGGCAGGTTTCAGGGAAATAAAAAAGGAATGGTGTAGTATCTCAGAGCACAGGAAGTGGTTACCAAAATCTAGAAGGGGAATTCCAGTCCTCATCCAAGAAGAGCCCTTAGAATCTATTTTTAGAGGCTATAGTGAAAAGGAGACCTTGAGGGGCCTGTGGAAAAATGCTTTTAAAATTTAAATCAGAGAATTTCCTTCTATGCCCAAGATTCTCCAGTGTGTGCCCATCTCATTCATTAGAGAAACATACCTTTTCCTCTCCCCTGTTTCCAGAAGGATAGGGGTTCGTAAGCACACCCTTGTCCAAAGACTGCTCCTGGGAAGATGGATTGCCCTATGTGATTGATAAATAGGGGAAGGGAAATCAGTCTTTGCCACTCTACCATCTTGGAAGTGAGCCTGCCACCAGAAAGCAGGTGCTGTCTTCTGCTCTTCCATTATGTAGATCTTCCTCCAGGCAATCTTGTCCAGTCATGTGACACACTGATCCTTCTGCAATTATTGAGGTTCATTATCAACCAAGCTCACTTGGCTAATTCACCACAAGCAATGTCCAACGATTGAACCATTATCAATAATAAAGCTAATATTCTAGCTTCTGTAGTAACTGTTTTACTTTGCTAATGCTACTGGAATGCAATATACCAGAAATGTGTTGGCTTTTATAAAGGGGATTTATTACAGTGCAAGTTTACAGTTCTAAGGCCACAAAAATGTCCAAGCTAAGACATCTAGAGAACGATACCTTGATTCCAAAGAAGGGGTC